>NW_012267234.1:15261243-15450344 GCF_000151885.1 Dipodomys ordii | reverse complement strand
GGAGGGGGAGGAGGAGGAGAAGGAGGAGGAGGAGGAGGAGGGATAGATGTTTGTATATTTGGGGTTTACTGGAGAAACGTCAGAGAAGAAACTCTGATGTGGAAACTGCATGTCCGAATGTCCAAATGTCATTCCTTTCCATTTCTAGCACATCTGAGCTGTGCATAGGTTCAGCAAATGATGACCTACTTGGTTAAGATGCCATGCTGGTTTGTCAAGTCATTCTTCCCAGGACTTTGTAGATGTGAGTCATAAAGGACCTCTCAGTACCCACATTCACATGCTTACACACACATGAACACACACACACACATACATAGATGCTTCTCCCATGTCTTGGGAAATGCATGGATGACTCGCTTGCTGTTTTTGACGGGTAGAAACTGGTAGTGAATTCTGTCTTCCGAAATTGCATAGACTACATGGGCCAAATTTTTGTAAACAGTATTCTGGTCACTCAAAATAGCACTGCCAAAAGCCATGCTACAACACCATGATGATCAATAGGGCAGAAGAACCAGAAGCCTCATAACTACAAGAGTTTCCCTTTATTTATCTATTGGTCAATATGTCTACCTATTCATCTTTGGATTCATCTGTCAATCTAAAGTTTAGATGTTTATTCCTAACCTCCTCCTCCCCCCCTCACTTTCCTCATGTCTGGGCTCCACATGGAAAATGCCTCGAAGAGAGCAGTTGTATTGGCTAGTTTCCTAAAGCAGGTGTAAATAGTTCTATTCTGCAACCTATACAGAATTCTGTCATCTTGGAATAAAAGGGTATTGGATGCCTTGTAGATCTTGTGTGCAGTATGAGTGGTTAGCTTTACGGCTCTGCGTGCCAGGACAGATTTCTAGCACGTTTTCAGCGTCATCCTGAGATGTTTAAATTCAAGTATGCAGCTGCACTAACCTCTTTTTATCCCAAGACTAAAACCACTACTTGGTAAGGCAGTAAGGAAAGGGAAGATGGAGGACAAAGCAGATGCAGAGCTACAGGTGGCGCTTACATTTTAATTTAAGATGGAAAATAAGCCGGGTGTGGTAACTCGATGCTACCATCCCAGCTGCATGGGAGGATGAGATTGAGAAGATGGCAGTGACAGGCCAGCCCGAGCCAAAACCATCATGAAGTTCTGTCAATTCTATTTCCAGGGAAGAAGCTGAGCATGCTGGTGCAGTGTGGCCATTTTAGCTATGGTGGGAGCAGAAATAGGAGGATCGTAGTCATGGTTTGGGTGAAGAGTAAAACTCTATCCCAATATCCACTGTGAAGAAGGGCAGGAAACGTGGTTCAGTGGTAGAGAGCCTGCCTAGCAAGTGAGTGAATGAATGAGAGAGAGAGAGAGACAGAGGGGGAGAGAGGAGAGGATTAAGTAGCTCACATTAAGGTTCTGTGTTTGTTGAAAGGTGTAAAATGAACTCATATTCAACCTCAAAAGCCAGAAATAAAGTCTTATTGCATGTCCCCAGGTGGTACTTCTGAGTGGCCAGCTTTGGGTCAGTCACCTGCCCAAGTGGATGCTGGACTCTCTCCTCAACAGATTGTGGCTTAAAATATAACTGCAGTCAGCGTTCTTGTCAGATTAGCTCACAAGTGTGGTGGCAGCAAGGGATTCACAGAGCCTCGTGGGGGTGGAGTGTCCAGGGCTTGGGTTTCTCAGGCCTTGCCGGCCTCTCTCTCCCGTGGAAGCCTCACCTCCTCCCTCACACGCCCCCAGCTGGGGACATCGGCCCTCAGAGCAGTTACTGTTTTGAGGGCTGTGGATGGAGAATGTTCTTTCCCAAGGGGGGACACCACTGGATAGGAAAGTCCTTCACTTCAAGTCCTCACGTGAGTGCTAACCAGATTGGAGGCGGCTGGAGGCCCCCGGTATCGAAATGGAGGTGACAGAAAGTGAAACATGGGTCTGAGTCACTTTCCTTCTAGCAGGTCGTGCCACTTCCTGGCACCCCTGGCACTGGACAAGAAGGCAGGCCATGCTCTAGGCAGTGAGGAGTGCAGTCAAAGGGAATGTCCTCATCTCCTCCTTCCTGCCTTCCTTCCTTCCTTCCTTGCTTCCTTCCTTCCTTCCTTCCTTCCTGCCTTCCTTCTTTCTTTCCTTCCTTCCTTCCTTTCTTCCTTCCTTCCTTTCTCTTTCTTTGTTTCCTTCTTTCTTTCTCCTCCTTCTCCCCTCCTCCTCCTTTTTCTTCTTTCTTCTTCTTCCTCTTCCCCTTCTTCCACTTCTTTTCTTCCTTCTTCCTTTCTTCCTTCTTTTTCTCTTTCTCCTTCTCTTGATCCATCTCCTCCTCCTCCTTTTCCTCCTCCTCCTTAGTCTCCTTCTTCACCTCTTCCTCCTTCTCTTTTCACCTCTTCCTCTCCTTCCTCCTCCCCTTCTCTCTTTCTTCTTGTCTTTCTCTTCTTCCTCCCTCCCTTTCTCCTATACTTCCTTATTCTCCCTTTTCCTTCTCCTTCTGTGATTTTTTTCTCTCTCAATTCAAAGAAGAGAAGATTAAAATTCCAACTAAGATTTTCATGATTCAGAATTACCCCAGTCCTCATTACCCCAGTCCTCATTGGGCTTAGGGCAGCAATGTTGCTGTCAGGGAGCTTCTGGGGAGTCCCCAGGACTTTTGTATTACCCGACAGTTTTTGACTTAGCTCTGAATAAAGTAGAGAGGAAGCAGGGCTGCAAGAAGTCCCATCTGACAGACCCAGCGGGAAAGTGATCTTTAGAGACAGAGAAGTAAAATACAGATCCTGTCCCTTTTTAAAAATATACAAATGTCTCTTTTGTTGATTAAAAAATTACTTAGACTTTCTTTGCTAATTTGTTTTGGTCCATGGCTATGCAGTCTAACTTTTATACAAAGAGGCCAGTGAAGACATAGATAAATATAGAGAGAAAAGAGAAGAAATGAAGACACTAAGTTATCCCAAAGGGCATTCCTGTATTAGTCATCTTATAAAAATTATATGTACCACAGAATCTCTATTTTTAGAGGCCAGGAGGTTATGTGACAGTTCTGATGTTGGCCACGACCCAGACCCACAGGCCAGATTGCAACCATGATATTGGATCTTCGGATCTTTGTTTGCTTTATTTTAACTGTGCATAGCTGGTACTGACCACACAGTTGTGGGGGCCACTTGGGGATGGAGAGGAGGCTCATGAGCCTCTTCAAAGACATCTTTGGCATGGAGTGGTTGATCGGCATTATTTTTGTCCATCTTCTAGGCCTGGTACTACACACACGTGCGCACGCACACACACACACACACACACACACACACACACACACACACAGATTTCCTTATACACCTTTTCTGTTACAAGTCCTGACAGAGGCTCCTGACTTTCATACAATTCCAGTTCAGCTTGTTGGTTTTTTTTTCTTTTTTTGCTAGTCCTGAGGTTTGAACTCAGAGCCTCTTCTTCCTCTTCTTCCTCTTTCCATGCTCAAGGCTGGTACTCTACAATTTGAGCCACACCTCCATTTCGGTCTTTTTGGCTGGTTAATTGAAGGTAAGAGTCCTTTGGATTTGCCTGCTTAGGCTGGCTTTGAACTGTGATCTTTGGATCTCAGCCTCCCGAATAGCTACTGTCACGAGCCACCGACACCCAGCTAACATTAAAAGCTCGAAAGAGCCCGGCGACGTGTCTGTCCTATTCTTTGTGATCTGATCAAGACACTGGTCACTTTTAATTCCTAGTTAAGTCCTGTCTGAGTTCACAGATGTCTGATGTTTCCTGACTTCTCTTCTGAGGAGAGAAGGCTCAGTTTGGATACCGAGCACCAAAACTCTGCCGGCTATAGTAAGTTAGTGAAGTGCAGTGATTGGAACTGGGAGAAACTTCCCCCTGAATGCATTAGCTTTTCAGCCGTGTACATCTGCTGCTTCTTTCTCTCCTGTGAATAGTAAAACTCTTCTCTAAGCTTGTTCCAAGCACTCACCCTCTTCTTGGTTTAAAGGAGCCATCTCTCGGACCAGGAGTTGTCTCAGGGAGCAGGTGTTGCCAGGTTCGTGAGAGGTTCTAGAAGCTGGAGGGCTGGGTGGGCTCTTCTGTGCACCCACCCTCTTCCCCTGGACCTTCTCAGACCAGCGTTGGGACCCCTTCCCTTTCCACCCTTCCCCAAGTCCTTGGAGAGCCAGGTGTTGCTAGAGAATGTTTATCAGATCCAGGGAAGGAAGGCACAAGAAATCCGGTTCAGTGGGAACTGTGGACAAATGAGAAAATGTATTTTAGTATCAGGAGAACCCACGCAGTATTGACATCCACTTATGGGATCAGTGTTTAGCCGAAGTTCGTATCATAAGGGATCAGCCCAGTGCAGAGCCCTCTCCCCAGAGGTCTTCAGCCCACTCCGGGGCCTTCCGGCCCAACACATGCCCAGCTAACGGGACAGGGTCTCCTACCAATCATCTCATTGTACCTGCTTCCTTACACTTTGTAGCACCCAAAGGTGCCTGGCATAGGAAATGCTTCCCGGGGCTCTTTGTAGAGGGAACCGGTACAGAGGACAGGGACTGCCACATATCCACACTCTGTTGTCTATCTTTTAGTTCACTGTTTTCTGAAGCTGGAGAGATCTGGCTGTTCCTCAAGCCAGAGTAGGACCTAAAAGCTCCGTGGCTGTCAAACTAAGACACCTCGTATCCCAGCCTTTCATCTAGAGTGCTCAGTGTATGAGTGCCATCTTGGTGAACCTCTCCACACTTGGTGTTTTGGTGTCTGGAGAGGAGTGCCTGTAGATTGTGACCGGCCCCCTGGCCAGCCTATGTGGGTTGCTTGCAAGATCTCAGGAAGCCTGCTACGTGAGAGTGGGGTGTGTGAAGAAACATTACGATAAAATCGAACTTTAGAAGATAAACAGCACTTTAAAAGACACTGTTAGGGTTGTCTTCTGGATTGAATGTTCTATAACCATATGGCGTTATCAGTCCATTCAACTGGGCCTCACTCAAGGCTGTGGGTGAGGATTTCTTCTAGCTTTTTGTTTGGTTTAAGACAAAAATGTCTCTCCTGGTGCTGGATGCCTGCAAAGCACATCGTCCCTTGTCTGAAATTAAGCTCCAACAACACTTATCCAACACTTATCATGTGCTTAGCATCCACGCTCCTCTCCCTGCCTTCACTCAACATTCTTTAAATGTCAACTACCTGTTAGACGCTTCTCCACATAGCATGCCATTCAACCTTTCCCAAAACACCCTCTGAGATACTAAGAAAAATATTATTGTTATTATTATCAATGCACACTTAAAAAATCACAAGAAGTTGTTAAAATAGCACAGAGTTCTAAATATGCTTTGCTTAACTTTCCCCAATGGAGAGTTTCTTCTCTTTTCTATATTTTTTTTTGTCTGTCTGTTTATTAATACATAAGACAAGTGGGGCTCAGATAGCAAAGTTGTTTTCCAACGGGAGACTGGGTTTAAACTCAGGTACGTGTGAGTCCAAAATAAACCTCCTGCCTCCGTTGGCCCAGGGGAAGGTAGAACGGATATATTAGGGCCCAGCTGGAGTCTGGAATCTTCCATTGTAGAGCCAGAACTTTTACATCCACTTCCCACATTCCAGTCTGCCTAAGGGTACCCCTAATGTAGCAGGCAAGCGAACCCTCAGAGTAGTTTTATTCTCAGTTGGGAGAAGAGCCTGGGTAGGCTGACTGAGAGGATAGGTAAGAACAAAAATAGAAACTTCTGACAGCTTGATTTCCTTTTGCTGGCACCCAGCTAGGCTTAGTGGAGCTGGAGGAGACCCTATAAATATGCAAACGCAGGGAAATCCTGCTCAGGGTCACCACCTACTTTGATTGAGACTGAAGGAGAGGCAACCAGCTCCCAGGGATAACTGGCATTTCTGAGAAGCCCAGAGTAGTTAGGGATCGTAAATAAAGAAGCTGAAGGCGGCCAATTTGAATTGCAGAGTCTGGGATTAAGTCTGTCAGGAATGCATCTAAGCATATGCATTCAATAAGAGCACTAATATGGCAGGAGGCTTTTCACTGCCTTCCCTCTGGCTTGCTTTTATTGTTTTCGCCCTCCCTTCAAATTGGTATCTCAAAGCCTTTAAGTCAAACTGTGTTTTATTAAGAGAATGGGTTATTTGAGATACAGTTGTGACGTTAACTAGCTGTAGTTCGGCCAAGATCCTTCATGCGGAATCTAGAGTTTAGTAGACAGGGGCGGGTGGGGGGAGGGAGCGCACCCTGCTCTGCTCTCTGCTCAGTTTTGCTTGGATTGGATGGTGTTGCTCAGTTCCTACCCAAGTGTCACAGTTTGATGCCAGGGGCAGGATGACTCCCGGGGCCAGCAGGACAGGGTCAGTTGCTAGTGTGTGCGGTTCACAGAAGCTAGGAGGATTCAGCCGCAGGCATTCATGGGCCTTCCGCATGAGGATCAGGCCAGAAACCCAGACCACTCCTTGCTGGGGCTGCCACAAGAAGGGGCCAAAGGCTGCTGGGAGCTTGGAATCAGACCTGGCCAAGGAATTAAAGAGGGCAGAGAAAACTGTAGGAATATGAACCTCCTGGCAAGTTGAACCGAAGGCTTCAGATTTAATTTCAACCTGAAGCTCTCGCCTTCTTCTCTATTGGTCTTGGAACCTTGTTGGATGCACCCTCTCCTCAGAGAACTCTGGTGGCTCATCCAAATGCCTGGACAACGTTCTCTTCTTCAAACTGCTGTGAGAATTGTTACAGATGCTCACTCCGCACAGCTTGAGGATTGATCTCAAGGACTGTAACCAAACAACAGAGCTTCCTTCCATCCCGGGCCCTTTGTTCTAAGGGGTCACCAAGTGTTAGCCGTAGGAAAGGAAATCGAGTTTTATTTCTTTTCTCTAGTGAAACTTTATCCTCTGGGCCTGTAGGAGGGACATATTCTCAAGCTCGTTCTTTTTGATATTATATTCCATACAGCTGAATGACTGCTTTTTCTGCCTAGAGAGTTGATTTCTGTCTTCTTCAGATTATATGTACATTTTCCTTAAGGTAGGAAAGCTAGCTATGAGCTGTATTTGGAGACAAAGGGATAACTGTCTATAACAAAAGAAAGGAGAAAAAAAAGACTAAGAGACAACAAAACAAAACAAATCACAACCAAAACAACAACAACAAAATAAAACCAAGACAACACAACAACAACAAAACCAGTGGTATTTTGTGGTCAATTGTAATGGGGAAATTTTGGGAAGGCCATGACCTAACCAGTGTAGATCCAAAAGTAAGTGTACTAAGCCACAAATGACCATTGCCATTGCTCACATCTCCAAAATCAGGTCCTGGACTTTACTAGCTCACAAAAACCCACTGCTACATTTTCAGAAGCATTGTAAGTTGTTGCTCTGTGAAGTTATTATTAAACCTCAAATCATGTGGAATCTGGTGTGGTTACACAGGTCTGTAATCCAAGCTACTTGGGAGGTAGAAATAGGAAGGATCACAAACTTGAGATAAAAACTTGAGAACTGATCTGAAAACAATGACTGAAGTAAAAGGGCTGGAGAGTGTGTCTCAAGTGGTAGAGTGCTTGCCTTGCAAGCAGGAAGCCCTGAGTTCTAATTCCCATCTTCTCACATACATAAGCAAATCACAAAAACCTATAATCAAATAAATTCTATTTGCAAATGGAACAAATACTAAAAAGTCCTCACCTTCAAATTGTTTTATTATATTATGCAATTGTTTATATACTTATTTGTCTCTACTGTACTACTTAGTGGGGGAATTTGACTTGTCAAATGTTTACTAACTATGTATTCTTCCACTTAGTGTTTTCACCTTCTTGATAACGAAGGCTGAAGTTATTATTAGAAAAGCATCACTCCTAGATAGATGGGTTTATGTGACCCAACCCTTTAAACTTTTTCTCTCCTGTCATTTATGAATAGACTCATTCATTGAAATGGAGAGAAACAAAACAGAAATCTTAGCTGCTTTTAAACTCTACTCATCTTTTTATTTAAAAGAAGAGGACTTAAAGAGGCATGGTGAAGAAAACATTGGTAATAAGAATTAGCAGCCTATAACAAAGGCCTAATTACTTTACTTTAAAGAGACTGGAAAAGTTTGCTGTGATTTATCCCTTCGTTTCTGTGTCTTTCTCCTGGAATAATTTTGTTGTGTTTGAGCTTGCCTGCCTTCTAAATTGGCCAAGTTGCTGTCAATAGTTGGGGGAGGAAGAAGAGAGGCCAACCTATTATGTCTTTGATCCTTCACGACCACTCTGTCCCTTTGAGCATGACCGTGGATGGGGCTGTGTTGTCATTTCTGTAGTCTTGCCAAGTCTGAGCGGGATTCACTGTTCTCAAGGTCTCTGAACTATCACTTTACTCCAAACATCCATTCTGGGTATTGGGGGAGGCAGAGGAGCTCTGCATAGCTATTTATTTTAAGTGCCTGATTAAAATTTCATGAAAACAGGAAGTCAGGGGGAAAGAATAGATTGCAAGAGCGATGAAATCCGGGGCTTTGTAATTTTTAGCTCACAGGGAAAAAAAAAAGCGTTAAATTGTAAGGAAGGTATATTTTCAGAATCGTGCTGTGGCCACTAATGGCGTATTTTGTCACTGGCTGGGGAGCTGGTGAACTAAGAATGGGTCCAATTTTTTAAATCTTATTACACAGTTTTGCTCTCATTTAGAAATTGTCACCTTAAAGTCATCTCACACAGCTCTGCTTAAAGCAAACCTCGTGTGGCTATCTCTGTGTGTGTGTGTGTGTCTGTGTGTGTGTGTGTGTGTGTGTGTGTGTGTGTGTGTGTTGGCAACATTGTCTCCTACTTAAGCAGATATAAATGTTGTCCTGACACAGAGGGACAACAGAGAATCTGCTCACCCCATAAGACAGTGTTGCCTAAGAACTTAATCTTATCTAATTCCCATATCCAATGGGATTAAAAAATTGGGGAGGAAAGAAAGTAAATGACAGATTTTTTTCCCCTTACATGATAACCATATGATTTCTACATTTGGTCAATGGGAAATAATAATGTGTTTCTTTCAAGAAGTGTCTGTTGACATTGAGCGGTGGTGGAAACTAGCCTTCAAAATAAAACAAAACCAAAGCTCCTAGAGAAATTACCAAGTGTGGTACAAGCAAGTATGGTTGGGGGGGTGGGGGAGAAGAGCCATATCTTAAGGGTTCATGCTTCTTTCCTCTTGTTGTGCCTAGAAATTCCAGAATCGTGGGTTAATGTGCGGTAGGTACCTGGACACTCTGGGGTCTTCATCTGAGCTCTCATTTGGCTGACCAGACAGGAAGAATTGTAACAAACTAATGGCTAGATAAGTTTCATTTGCCCGTTTCAAATAAATCCCCATCTAAAAAAGCAGGCCAATCCCAGAGGAAAGCATAATCCTTCAGAGAGGAGCAGGAAATCTGAGCGAGAAGGGACCGCATAGCCCCCAGCCTACGCAGCAAATTAACTCCCCCGTGGAAGGGTTAAGTCGCTTATATCTCCTTGCAGGCTCCCTGCTAGCCCACTGAAACTGACCTGAACAGGGATCAGGGGCTTTATCAAAGAGGAAAAAGCCACTGCTGATGGGGACAGGCACAGCTGGATGCCAGGGAATGCCTTCCGAAGCTCCCAAATCCCCCAGTGCCTGCCTGAGCTGGCTTGAATGACAGGGAAATTGTGGTAGCTCCAAGATAGGTGTGTGTGTGTTACACACAAGACATCAGGGGATGGGTTCATGTTGATGAGTCCAGGATCCCTTCAATTCTCTTCTTCAAGAGCAAGAAAATGAAGAAAACCACAGCACACTTTTCCAACCCTCTCTGGGTTGCGAAAGTAACACTTTATTTGGACCGTTATGGGGTTATTGGCCTAATACATTCCATGAAGGTGGGTCAGTTCATAGGCCTGGTTGGATGATGCTGTTGATGACAGCACGAGCCATTTGACCTCTCCATACACTGGAGCTTCTAGTTTGCTGAGCTCACCATGACTCTCCTTGTCACCTTGTTGTTTACCATTGGCCTTTGGTATCACAGAATTCCACAGCTTCAGATTCAACCAGCTGTAGATTAAACATAATAATAATTAGGGGAAAGAGTTTCAATTGTCCTATTTTTTCTCATCAACATTCTCTCAACAACACAGTTTAGATAGCATTTACTCTGTATCAGACATTGTATAGCAGGACGAGTCGACCTGAAGTAGAATAGTGACTTTGCATTGCTTATACATTTGCCTAGTGTGGAAGTGGAAATAAGTCGTATGTGTGTCAGTTCTTTCCATCATGTTCTGTAATGACGCCTGGTTAGGGTGGAGCACAGCCCTCAGCAGTGTCCTTGGCCCAAGTTGGGGAATTTACCCCATCAGAAGTAAGCTATAGAAGCCGAGGTTGCTGCTGAGAATGTGGAAGGACTTCTGTGACAACAGCGTAGTCTGAGGCCGAGCAGGGAATTGGTCCAAATGGACGCCAGTTGGGGGTCTACCACATAGAAAGCCCGGGGTTCTAATACCCAAATGGTATCTGCCATTATTAGACAATCTTGCTCAATGGATCAGAAAAATTTCAAGGAGTCAAGTGAAAACATTAGCTGCTGGGAGAGAAAATATGTTAGGATAGTAATTTGTTGTTGTTTACCGTGACTCTAGGGTTGTTATCATTCTAAATCCTGCCCACCCCACCTCTTCACTCCTCCTTTGCCCTGGGTTAGGAAAGGTTTTTGAAGCGGAAGACATTGTGTCTTCTCTTTGGAATTTAGAAGTCTAACCAGGATGCCCATAGGGATATATCATTACACCAAGTTGTCCAACTACGTGATATTTAGGAAGCGAGGGTCCTCCAGGAGCAATGAGCGTGTAAAACCTGAGGCGCTCTGAATGTGTAAAATCTTAATCAAGTTCAGCCTTACAACACTCAGCTCAATTAAATGACTTTTGCCCAAAGCCCCGGCAGGCAAGCAAGCCATGGCTGGACTAATCTTAACCCAAGAAGCTCTCTCCGCCTCCTGGAGCTCTTTCCTGATCGTTGACCTCAGCGTACATTCCACTTGGCCCTCAAGTAAGCCAGGCCTTCCAGGCTTGACTGTCACTTCTCAAAGGGCAGAGGTAAAGTCCAAGTGCCTATTGATGCCTCCACCCTGTGCCAGGCACAGAGAGACTCATTGTATCATACAGCTGCTCCGGTAATCACTGGTTCTGTTTTGTTGGTGGTTATTTCTTCTACTTGTGCAGACTCTCAGGAGCAGCACCTCAGAACTGCCCTTTTAGAAGCACTTTGCAGGACAATCAATCCTTCATTATTTGTGTGTGTGTCTGTGTGTGTGTGCTGGTTACTGAGGCTTGAACTCAGGGCCTGCGTGTTGTCCCTTAGCATTTATACTTGACTGGCACTCTACCACTTGAGCCACTTCTGTTTATTTTTTGTTTTCTTTTTGGTGGCTGATGGAATATGAGTTTCACAGGCTTTCTTGCCTAGTTTGGCTTCTAACTGTGATCCTCATATCTCAGCATCCTGAATAAATAGGATTACAGGTGTGAGCCACCGCACCAGGCAAAACCTTCATTGTTATGAGCTTTGTTCTCCCGGGGAACAAGTCACTGCAGTTCTGTCTCGCACACAAAGAAAGGCTTGTGTGAGGAAAGCAGCATAGCTTCAACCCCAGGGAAGCCTGATATGTGACTAAGGAGACCCAAGAGCATGAAACCTAGAGGCCCATGACCTGGGGCTGGGACCACCTGGACCTCAACCCAGGCTCTGAAGGACAGTGTCCCTCCGGTTCCCTAGATGTCTCTGACCCCCTCTCTGTGTTCACAGTGACTCGATTGCCTTCCAAGGACCATTTGTCCCAGGCTCTTCCCAATGGAAGAGGAGCTCTTTGAGGGATGTGACTCTAGGCTTTTCACCTTTATTTCCCTGGAGCGGGGAAAATGAAGAGCGGGAGAGTAACCTCTCTTGCCTAGGTGAGATTGGTGTCAGGTAAAAGCCAATGACATAGAGAGATATTTGTTAGGTATGGCAAACTTTTACATAGGACACACAAAGAAAGCTCTGGCAAGCGTTAGGCTTTCTTCTGGACCTGCCTGAAATGAAGCTCTCTTACTGGCATCAGAGCTATTACCCCTACTTTCAGATGGGAAAACTGAGTCTCGGAGATCCAAGTTCATTGAAGGTCCTTGTCCTAGAAAGACCAGACTGGCTGGTGAACCAGGCATGGTTATCATTCGTGGTAAAAGTATACACAAGGTGGGAAGGTGGTTGGGTTTTTTTTTTTGTATTTTTTTTGTTTTGTTTTTTTCTGGGCATCTTCAAAAAAGGATGGAGGAGGATCCTGTGTAGTGTGTTGGGAAGTCGCTCTGGCTGGAAGCCTTGAACTCTAGAATTCCATAGCCCACAACAGGAAGGACCCAGAGATCCTGTAGGAAGTGTGTCCCGAGGATTAATGGGGGGTTAAATGCTGAGTGCGGACTTTCCCCTTCCTCATCTACACTTGGGGCATCTTTCCTTTTCCTTTTAGAGATCAATGTGCTATATATTTTTTCCTGAAGGTACATCTATTATACCAACACTGGTGGAGCTGGAGGACAATTCTCAACGATGTAATTAACCCCCATGGGGTCCCATTAAGACCCAATGATATTTTATGATCTTATTAACTTATGGTGAATAGGGACAGCACGCACAGAAGAGCCGGGCTTTAGGAATCCTGGTCCTTTGCACACCAAGTTTTTCTCACAGAAGTCTGTGTTCCTTTTTTCCCCAATCTATATCCCAAGTATTTCCCATGTGTTCTTGCCTTTAAACCATCATTTCATTGGGTATGAGGAAAGCCAAATCCAATGGTTAGGACAGAGCTGTTTGGAGTGAGACTCCAGCATTACCAACAGAATGGTCTTGGGAAGTTACTTAACCTCTCTGAGTCTTCATTTACTTGTCTAAGATATGACAATGGAAGCAACACCTGCATCCGAGCGGTCACGATAAAGATGAAATACGATCAGCAAAGCTGGGGAAAGGCTTAGCAGGGTCCCAGGCTCATGTCTGATTCTCTGCAAATCCTGTATCACTCCTGGGAGCCATAGCAACATTCACAGCAGCTGGTCCCTGGCTGCCACCATGTGCCGGCCACCAGTATGGAAACAGGCTCCTACAGGTGCGTGAATATGGCAGATTGGATTCACACCCAGTCCACTTGGCACCAAGCTCAGCGCTCATTTCTACTCTATCACTACTAGAAAAATATATTTTCTCTCCATTGGGCTACTATGCAGTGGGCATATGGGGGCAGGGGCCTGCCTTCAACTGAACAACCCATGAGCAAAGCCATTTCCAGCTTATACCCATATTTCAGAACCGTGGGGATTAGAACTGGTGGCCGTAGTAGGCAGAGGAGTCGGGGGAGGTGGGGATACAGGGAAGATCATTGACCCAGCTGGACCTGGGCCTCCTGGATCTGTGGAGAGCTCAGCCAGGGGCCGTGCAGGTAGGAGCAGGGCAGGTAGGATATGTAACATGACCAGGGACCTAGGCTGGGCTGCAAGGATTTCTTAGGCCAGAAAGAGAACTTCAGTGTTACCCCCTGGAGAGATCCAAGCCCAGTGAAAGGCTCAAGTGTGGCGTGTGACTAGATGTGAAATAGATGGTAAGAACACACACACACACACACACACACACACACACACACACACAGAGAAGTGGCGTAGGCATTGACAGACGTGTGGCTGTTAGGAAGGGAGACGGGAGAGCCAGTGGGCTGTTGTAAAACGTTGACACCCAGACATCCAACACCGGGAGAGGCTGAACTCTTGCAGTAGGTTTGCAACCCTCCTGGGCTCAACGTGTCAACTGCATGCACCTGGGTGTTTCTTCAATGCAAAAAATAAATAAATAAAATGCCTTCTACAGGTTGCTGGCCTCTGCGTGCTCTGCCTCAGACAGGGGACGGGAAAGCTCTGGCCAGGAGGGCCCAAGAGGGCTCAGGGTAGGTGCTCAGCTGGCGGCCTGCACCGTCCTGGGGGAACGGAACGCATCGCATCCTCACACCGCCACCGCCCCCGGGTTTGGACAGGAAGCGCGACCCGGCACAATTACAGCATTACAAACCACAGGCAGGAAATCTGGGTACGTGAGAGCTCTGTCGCCTGGCTTGGACGCTTGCCAGCCCACCCAGGGCACGGTCTGCCTTCATCCCAAAGGCCAGGGGATGATTAGTGATGACAAGTGACAAGAACGCGGGTAGAGGAGGAGAGAAAGAGGACAGAGAGGAGAGGCTGTGTAAGGGGGCCACAGGCCAGGGAGCAGGGGCAGCAGCTGGGACACTCGTCCTTAAAGGCAGGAACGGAGGCTCCTGTGAGCAGCAGTCCGCTTTCCATGCGTCGTGATCAGACAAGGCAGGTGGTGGACCCTGGGCTCACACTCTCTCTCTCTTCACCCTGAGTTGTGCTGAGCGAGTCCCTCGGGTTGCAGTAGTATGTCGGGCATTCGTGCTTTGATCGCGAATCACAGGAGTCCCCCTGCCTCTGATGCTCCCGAGGAGATCCCATGTTGCTTCTACATCACATGAGTTCCAGATACCCAGTCCAGGTGTACTGGCCTGTGCTGTGGGGTGGCAGGCAAGTTAATGACCCTCTCAGGTCTTTGTGTGCACAGCAAGAGCATCACAGTGGCCCCGTCATAGGGAAATTTTGAAGACTAACCAAGATGAGGGGCATAAAGAATTTCAGAGACACTATAACCATGAAGGTATTCACAATGCTGGAGTCACCCTGTCAGCGGACTCATACGTGCGATAGGTTTCAGGGGTCTCCTGCCTTGAGGGAGGCAGAGATCTCATGGATTTAAGAGTCAATAATGTGAGGGAAGCCTTATAAAGCACCTACTGTGAACCGGACACTGTCCTCAGGGGTGTGTGTGTGTGTGTGTGTGTGTGTGTGTGTGTGTTAATTTGGTCTTCATCATAGCCCACTGATGTAATGTGGTTATTGCCACCATTTCATAGATGAGAAATGGAGGCATAGAACGGTTAGGTAACCATCCCAGGGTCAGAGCTGACCAGAGTTGGAAGGGGGTTGAATCTATACCAGCTGGCTGCGGAACTCAGATTCTTGGACACCATACCCGTAGTGTAGTCCATGAGAGAAGCCCCTCCCCCACTGAGAGTTGTACGAGATCAAAGTTCTGTGTTGTTCGTTACTTCACCTTCCAGCCCAGGGAGCCCAGGGATTTTCCTGAGGTTACTCAACACCATGGGAAGCTACCAAACCTGCTTTCCAAAGCACAGTCACGTGGTCAGGACGTCCTGGGTCACGTGGTCAGAATGTCGTTGGTGTGCCATGCCCAGTCTCTGGGAGTTGGAGTCCTTCCATGGTAGCTCAGATCTTTCTAGTAAGGATCTTGTTTCCCCTTCGGGGAAAAAGATTTACCCTCTCAACATCTCAGCTTCTTCTTCTATCAAATGGGAGATGTTGTTTGCTGTCCATAGCACTGCTGGGAGAATGGACTTAGCTCATGCCTTGGAGGCATAGTATAGGATGTCTGCGATCTATGCACCTACAGTTGCTTCCCTTCCAAGCACTCATGAAACTGAGGAGGTGACAATTCACTAGTTACATTTCCAAGGGGACGCAGGTGGGGGGCTTTTGATGTTCTGAAGAGAGTACTACCGAGTTCCTGGACATGAAAAGCAGAGGTAAAGCTCCAGGCAAAGGGACCCTGTACCTGAGATGCTGCTGTAGGCACGTGTTCAAGGCCCTGGCTTTCTTTTTTTTTTTTTTTGGGGTCCGGTTGTAGGGCCTGAACTCTGGGCCTGGGCGCTGTCCCTCAGCTCTTCAGCTCAAGGCTAGCACTCTACCACTTGAGCCACAGCACCACTTCTGGCTTTTTTCTTTTTGTTTATGTGGTGCTGAGGAATCGAACCCAGGGCCTTGTGCATGCAAGGCAAGCGCTCTACCACTGAGTCACCTTCCCAGCCCGACCCTGGCTTTCTTAAGCAAACAGCTTCACCCCAACTCTGCACTGGCAAAAGGGCCTTGCGTCCAGGCGACAGATTGGATGTGGAGGGCTAGGGCAGTCACTCTCTCACTTTTACTTGATGTTTAAATTATTTAAAGTGTGACTCCAGCCAGAGTGCCTGGGTGAAGCAGCCCAAGCTAAGAAAATTGAAGCTGCAGGGAAAGAACCCAGCGGAGCTCTGGGCTCGCCCGCAGCCCCTCCGGCTCTCGCAGCACCGGGAAACCGCTTTAACTTTAGCTGTTTCCGAATCAGTAGCATTTGGTGACTTTAAATCAAAGCCTGATGGGGAAGTGGCTTGTCTTTGTGATCTCCATCTCCCGGAGGAAATCAGCCTCAGTGGGCACAGAGCCAAGGAGCGAAGGTGAGAGCTGAGGACCTTTAGCGGTTTTAGAACCTACGATGAAAACCGATGGATCAGGAAGCTGGAAAACATACAGTCAGGGTAAAAGAACACTATCTCATCGTCCTGGAAGAAGAAAACAGGGGGTTCGGGTTATGGAATGCTAGAAGAAGGGGCCCGAGAGACACCCTAGCTCACAGCTCCTCGAAGTTTCCGAGCTGTGGAAAACTGTTCCAGGCAAATCTTGTGGCTGTACCTGGCCATGCCTGCCTACACTCCCAGTTATCACTCAGGAAAGGGAAACAGCAGGATCGTAATTCAAGGTTCGTGTGAGCAAAGAAAGTGAGAGCCCGTCTCAATAAAAGAAAATCAAAACTACAAGTCAAAATTAAAATGCTGGGTGACACATTGATCTGACATGGATGAGACCCTGGATTCAACCCCAAGATGGCAAAAGTGACAGAGAAGAAAAAGAGAACATCTTATAAAAAATAATTTCACACAAAGCAAAGAAGGGATTGGTTACTCTAAGACAAGGACAAGAATGGGTCACAAGTCCTTAGATCTCTGTTCCCTGGCTCTGAAGAAGAGCGGATGGAACCCTCAGGCTCCAGAGAACAGTTTGGGAAACCCTGTATTGGGGGTGACCTTGGAAGACCTTGGAAAATGAAAGGCACACTCTGAGACAGGTCCTCTGTTAAAATAGAATTGATAAGTTTTCTACCTAAGTACATTGCAGGTGCGCTCAGCCACAGGAAGGGCAGGAAGGGCTTAGCCCTGCTGGGTACAAGAACAAGAGCTTGAGAGTGTCAGCCCAAACCAGCGTGTGTTACATTCTTCACCATTGTTCTGTCTATCACTTGCTTTAGGGCATTTCCTAAACATCCCTGAGCCTCCATCGCCAGGGTCTATAAACCTGAATAGCGATGCTGGCTTTCACTTGGTACTGCGAAGACATTTTAAAGATTGTTGTGTTTCCTCCTTGTCGTGAGTGCTCAGGAATCGGGCCGAAGTTGGGATTCGTTCCAGGCATCTTGAGTCTGTCCTGACTCTCGGGCATCAGCCTCAAGGAAAGCAATGCACTCTGTTATGGTGTAGGCACAGCTGCGGGTTCCAGAACTGGCTACCCGTGGACGCCTCTTGCTCTGTGAGGACACAGGTTCACCCTGCCCGATGGGCTTCGGGGGCTCCTGGCTACTCTGCCTCCCTGGCCCTCAACATCAGAGTCCCGCTCTAGATCTGGGGGCTGGGACCCCAGGATCTTTGCTTCCCTGTTTTATACTTCCCTGGACCGAGTAGCAGCTCATGTCACTTATGATGCATGCAATAAGGGTTGGTATCCACTGCTTGTCACCTAGAGACTAGCTTATGGAGACTGCATCTCATCCTGGGTACCTGTGAACACTGTGGCTGAGAAGGGATGTGGTGAGGGTCTCTAGTGGGCTTCTATAGCTTCCTGTAGCCGTGATGGATGTGATGTCTACTCACCTCTGATTGGCCGAGACAGGGTCAAAAAAGCAGGAAGGACAGCCCCCTCTTGTCTGAGAGAGGGAGGACTGGAAATTATTTGATAAGTAGTGCTATTCACCATCACAAGCCAGGGACGACTAGGAGGTCAGCAGTCTGGAAGTCTATGTGGATCGTGATGGTGACAAGTTGCCAGTTATTAAGCACAGGCTCTGGTGTCATCTGCTCCTCGTGAGTAGGTTCTCTTTCCTGAAACGCACCATCTTCAAAGGTGTGGAGATGGTAACTTCACAGTCTATGCCGGGCATCTTTCATATACCGTTAAGCGGAGTAGTGAGGACGTGTTCACGAAGGACCCAACAAGTCAGAACTCAGAGAGACTCCTAGGAGGAGAGAGCCTGCATAGAGGAGAAAAGTTGCTGTAATATGACTCGCAGGAGGGAGAACATTGGCCCAAACATTCCTCCTCTGATTGCCAGTCCCTCCGTGGGTGCCTTACACTGGCAGATTAAAGCAACACCCTTAAAGTAACACAGCCCCTGCTGCTGTAGGACACCTACCAAGGCCTCCAGGGTACTGAACCGGGTAGCTGAGGATCAGAGTGTTAGAGCTGGCATGCAGCAAATATTGACAGGAGTTTACGCATCTTAGTTTCTGCTGGCAGTTTCTACATTTTCAATCATTGTGTTGGAGGAAAAATGGCAATGCCAACAACCATGCACAGAAGAGCTTAGGGAAATCAGGGCTCTGGGTAGCAAGCTGATAAGTCTTTAATTCCCAGCCAACCAGGTGGGAATTAGAAGGTGTTTCAAAAATCCCATGTAGACCCCATATTTACATTCAGGCTGTGAATACTTCTATCTTATTTTTAGGTTAGCTCATCTTTTATTGCAAGGCTATTATCTCTGAATCCATACCTACAAGCCCCTCCCCAGTCTTCAGTCCCCCCCTCCAAAAAAACCCCCAGAAGTTTAAAGAACAATTCATCTTCTTCTTTTTTAAAGAATTTCCTTCCATGTTTGAATGACAAGCTGTGTGTTCTAGGTCCCTTGGCAGAGACAGAACTATGAATAGACAATGAGACATGTTTGCTGTTCTACAGCAAGCCAGAAGAGCTGATCCTCCACTGCCCTCCCCCCCCACCATGTAATGAAAAGCCCTATGAATTGGGCCTGAATGCTAAATGCTCGGCTGTGATTTATTTGAAAAAAGCTGGTCAACATTTCAGAAATTACATGTAGGAAAACGTAGGGCAGGAAGGTTCACATAGACTTGAAGAACAAACTTTGATCCACTCTTGCCACAAGGGGTGGCAAGGAAGGTGGTGTTATTTCTATTGATCCCTTTCTCTCATTTGATAAGGATTTATGATTATGCTTTTGCTTGTCTGGGAGATGTACAGTTCTGAGAAGGACGAGGGCTGGACCATGCCTGCCCCATGGAGGGAACAGCCTGTATTGGACTGGAGGCAACAGTATTAACTAGCATATATCGAAAGCATCTGTGTGTCGTTTTCTTTAGTGTTCGTTTCTCCGGGGTTAGTTTAGCTCTCTGTGGCTGTGACTAAATACCTGAACTAAATCATGTAAAGGAGGATGGATTGTAACTTTATTGTATGTAACTTTATTGGCCCCCCTGTGCTTGAACAGAATCTCATAGAGGCCCGGAGCAGACAGGAAGCAGAGAGACAGGGGCAGGGGGTGGAGGGACAAAAACTAGAGACAAGGAACAAACCCTTCAGGACACCTCCCCTGTGATTACTTCCTCCAGGGAGACCCCACCTCCTAAAATGTCCAGAACTTCCCAAAATAGCTCCACCAGACGGGGACCTAGACTTTGACACGTTAACCCCTGCAGGGCGCATTTTATATCTGAGTGCCTTTAAAAGTCGGTTTCATTCCACAAAACCCCACTGTGAGATCAGGAAGCAGGGGTTCTTGTGATATTCATCTGCATTACAGAGCAGGAAACTGAGGCACACTGGGAGACTGTCACTTGCCTGGGACCTCGTCACCGGTCACATGTGCGCCTAGATTCACAACCAAAGCCGTCTAACTTCATAAATGCTACTTGCAATTATTTTCTAGATTCTTCCTCATGCACTGGCTCTCAGCAGCTCTGTTTCCCTGATCATCTATTAGACTCTGGTAATTCCCCTGGGGATCTGTACACACGTGATCTCAAATCCTCAGGACAGTTCTTTAAGGGGAGACTCTCTCTTGCTGATCTCATACCCTCTCCCATGGGAGAGCTGACGGCTCGGGGAGGTTTCCTGACATGCCTTTGGCTACACAGCTAGACAGTTGCAGAACCGGGTTTCCCAGCCGTGTCTCATGACTCTTAAGTCCTGTGTTCTATCTGTTACAAGATGCTACATCTCTACAGTGGGACTGGGTTGAAGGATGAGTGTCCTGCTGTAGAAGTGTTGCCCCCGCTGCAGGCCTGCTGTAGGCTAGGGAGATCTGGTGTGAGACTGAGCTTGTGGACACACGCATACGCACATGCGCACATGTAATGCTGTGGATGGATCTTCCAGGTATCTCTTTGCATGGCAGGAGAGGTGACTGTACCCCAGTAGCAGACATAGCCCTGTGGTCACATAGCTGGGGAGCAGCTGGCTCCTCTGTACCAGACATCGCCCCTACCTCTGGTTGCTTGACACCCACAGTGGCTGGATACACACGCGCGTGAATGGGGACCCCCTGTGTGAGAAGCTCTTGGCATCAGGCTGCACAGACTCCATCCCGGAACACACACACACACACACACACACACACACACACACACACACAGCCATTCATCCTCGCCACTTGGAAGAATGAAATCAATACAAGCAAACCCACAGTTTTTCCTGCCACAAAACCTGATTTGGGCATATCGGTTCCTCTATGATGGTTTTACCATTATTTCCCACACATTCAAATATGAATGACCTGGGAACCGTGAACGAGTTATTTTTATAAATGGCACAGCCTCACCTTCCTAAGGTCCTTGAAAATCCCCCCCCACTTCCAGGCTGAGAGCTTTCTGCCCTGGGAGGAGGCCTGGAGGGACACATGGAGGTGTCTTTGGGGGCCAAAGTCTGAGCCTTCTTCTGATTTTTTTTTTATTGTAAAGATACTATACAGAGGGTTACAGTTACATGAGTGAGGTAATGAGTACACTTCCTCTTGAACATTGTTAGCCCCTCCATTGTTTTCCCCCTACCATCCCCTCCCTTCCTCCCTTCCCCGAAGTTCTTTTTTTTTTTTTTTTGATTGTGATTAAGTGATTACTTAGTTTCTAAGTCACAAGTTCATTCTAACTTTCCTGGAGCAAATTGTCTATCACAGTCTGTAATATATAACAGTGTTCACATGTTATACACCATACATGTGATCAGCAGCGTGGGGATATTTAGTAGTGGTTCAACCAGACCTTCTTCTGATTTAGGACCCCTTTCATGGCACATGCAGACCATTACTCTGCTGACACAAGGTCTGTACCCCAAACTCCGAAGGGCATGTGCAAATGTGTGAAGCCGGGAAGTCGCCCCCACACCTCCCTTCAGAAGTAATTAGGAATGTCTTGGAAATGGACTGGCAGTGGCAGAACTCACTGAGTGACTGAACAGTCCTCTACCCCAAGACTTGGGACAGTCTGGACTTCTGAAAGTCAAGATCAGTGGAGGAGCCAAAGAGACATGTTTATTTGGGATGGGAGATAAAAATGGACATCTCATCCAGAGATGGTGGAAAAGACGATCGTGACAGGTAGTGAACCCCCTAGGAATCAAAAACAGCAGTTGGAGAAGCAAGTGAGTACTGAGAACAGGTCAGAAAGATGACATCTCAGCCTCAACTCTCCTTTCCCCTTGAGTTGCTGCGTTTATTTATAACAGTCAGCTGGCTGCCAATGGTCCGTGTATGGCTAGGGTTCCATACGGACACCGAGGAGGAAGGTTAGAACCCATGCCTCACAGCTTAAGGTGGGAGGGGTATGGGTTGCAGAGTTGGCTCTGAAGTGAGCAGTTTATTGAGTTTCTCTCTTCAGTTTTATATTTTGCATGTCGGGACCCATACAGCTCCCAGGGAGGTGCACAGATTCCCTGGCCCCCTGAATAAATGCCTAGTACCTTCTTATTTAACAAATGCTGCTCTCCTGTCTCTCATGGCTACAAAGGCATTCACTCCCCCATTATTTTCTAAAGTAAAATGTGTTGAATTAAGCTTTTTTTTTTGTCAATAAAGATGATAAAACTTGGGACTGGGAATGTGGCTTAGTGGTGGTGTGCTTGCCTCACATACATGAGGCCCTGGGTTTGACTCCTTGGTATCACATAAACCAAAAATTAGTAAAATTAATTTTAAAATGTTTTAAAAAGAAAGAAAAAAAGATGGTAAAACTTTCCTGTGTAATCTTCCCTTTCTGAAATGATGACCTGGACTTACTACTCTTTATGTATAGATTTTAGATTTCTGTCACTAATCCAGTTTAGCTTTCACCCTGTCTTTCTGTCTCTGTCTCTATGTCTATCTGTCTGCCTCTCTCTCTCTCTCTCTTTCTCTCTCTCTCTCTCTCACACACACATGTTACTATTCCCTGTGCTGTAGGAATAAAGTGTTGAGGGATTATTTTATCTCCTTTTCCCCTTCTTTTCTTTTTGCAAAGGAAACACCTTCTCTGGGTTGGCATGACATTAATAAAAATAATAAAGGAGAAGGTTTGAAAGGAAAAGGTAAATAAGGCAATTCATACATCATCTGTGAGAGACACAGAGGGAAGGCAGAGAAAAATCACCACCCAGTGTGGTGCTGGGAGATTTTCCTGAGTCAGCGCCCGCTGCCTTGGCGGCGGGGGTGGGGTGGGGTGGGGGGAGGGGGGGTGTTAGTGCCGCTGCTCTGGGTTTGGCTGGTTCCTCTGGGTGGGTATGCTGGTTCTGAAACGATTTGTAATTGGCTCCGCTACTTTTTCTGGAGTGGGTGCTAATAGAGGCACCCCCTCAGCTATAGCAGCTTCAAACACAGAAGAACCCCTCCCTGATCCAACCACACACCCATGTGCACACACACGTGCACACACATAGACAAGCGGTGACCTTGGACTGATGGGCAGGAACCACAGGGGGCCCCATGGGAGGGGCAGCCCTATGCACCTAAGCTATTAAATTTTCCAGATGGCAACAATGGTATATTCAGTGCACAGGGAACTCAGAAGAATGGCGTTCCCATGCCATGATGCTAAGACAAGGTGGCTTTCTAGGTCTTGAGTCTTGTGGGACTCGACAATATACAGGACCCGGCAGCTGCACCTTGCTTGGCTCTTTGGTGGGTTGAGCCCTGAACGTTGACTCCGGTTCAGATGGAATTTTGGATTCTAGAGCACTCTAGGTCAGACCCCCCTCCAGTGCGGGTCCCTCCACAAGGAAGCAGAGGACATTTTGAAGAGTTGTCATGACAATAAATGGGCAGTTGGGGCTTATCTTACCTCCAGGGACCAATTAGATACCCCTACTAAGACCCTGCCATTATACAATGACTTCATCAAAAGATCTCTGGAAATGATCTCACAGTTTTATTTTCCAAATGTGGGCACAGAAGCCCCCAAATGAGGGAAAGATATTTCCTGTAAAGAAGAGGTCACATTTATCAAGCATGCTCTTTACTATGGGCCATGGTGGTTTGAAGCCCTTTACATGCATTTAACTCACAGCCAACACAAGAGATGAGCACAGTTACTGTAGCCATGTTATGAATGGAGACACAGAGGTGCCGAAAAGTCTAATGGTCCTGTAATCCTAGCTACTTGGGAGGCTGAGATCTGAGGATCATGAGTTGAAGACAGCCCAGGAAGGAAAATCATAGAGACTCTTTTTTTTTTTAAATTGTAAAAATACCGTACTGAGGGGTTACAATTACATGGGCAAGGTAGTGAGTACATTTCTTATCAAGCATTGTTGCCTCCTCCTTTGTTTCCCCTTCCCATCACTTCCCATCTCCTCCCTACTTGCACCCCCGCCCCCGCACTCCTCCTGACCACCCCCCCAACCAAAGTTGTAAAGTTCTTTTTTTGACATAACGACTTGTACATCTCATTGCTGCCATGGGTCCACTTGTATCCCTATTTAAACAATTTGTTTTTTCCCTTCCCCTCCACAAATTATACCAACATCAAATACAGTGAAAACAGGGATTATACCATGGGGGAGGAACATACAAAACAACAAAGAAATCATCTTATAAATATATTAGAAACAATAGCAGGAAAGAAAAAACAACTTGGGGTTCATTCCCCTAGCATCAACTTATCTGACCATTTCTGCATATCTCAGACATATACTAATTATTGCAAATAAGGGAAACCATGGGACCTATGTTTCTTTGGGCCTGGCTTACTTCACTTAATATTTTTTTCCAAGTCTTTCCATTTCCTAACAAATGGTCAATGCCATTCTTTCTGATGGAGGCATAGAATTCCATTGTGCATATATACCACATATTCTTGATCCATTCATCTACTGAGGGGCATCTGGGTTGGTTCCATGTCTTAACTATGGTAAATAAGGCTGCAATAAACATAGTTGTGCTGGTAGCTTTAGTATGGTCTTATTTGTGATCATTTGGGTAAATGCCTCAAAGTGGGATTGCTGGGTATAGGGGAGCTCTTTGTGGAGTCTTTTGAGGAACCTCCATACTACTTTCCAAAGTGGTTGAACAAGTTTACACTCCCACCAACAATGCAGTAAGGTTTCCTTCTGTCCACATCCCCTCCAGCATCTGTTGTTATTAGAGTTCGTGATTATAGCCATTCTAACTGGGGTGAGGTGGTATCTCAATATTGTTTTAATTTGCATTTCTTTTATGGCTAGGGAGGTTGAGCATTTCTTCATGTGTCTATTGGCCATCCTTCTTTCTTCTTCAGAGAAGTTTCTCTTTAAGTCTTTAGCCCACTTATTTATTGGGCAGTTGTTTCTTTGAGGATTTGTTGTTGGGGGATTTAATTTTTTGAGTTCCAGGTATATTTTAGATATGAGACCCTTGTCAGTTGTATGGCTGGTGAAGATCTTCTCCCAATCCGTGGGCTTTCTATTGATCTTGCTAGCTATGTCCTTTTCCATGCAGAAGCTCTGCAATTTCATGCAATCCCATTTGTCCAACCTTTCTTTGATTTGTTGTGTTTCTGGGTCTTTTTAAAGAAAATTTCGGCCTGTGCCAAGGAGACCTAGGGTTTCTCCTATTCCATCCTGTAATGTTTTCAGAGTGTCTGCTTTGACTCTGAGGTCTTTGATCCATTTGGAGTTGATTCTGGTGCAGGGTGATATATAAGGATCTAGCTTTAGTTTTCTACAAGTAGTTAACCAATTTTGCCAGCATCATTTACTGAAGAGGCTGTCTTTCTTCCATTCTATGCTTTTAGATCCCTTATCAAAGATTAGATGGCTATAGGTCTGTGGGTTCATTTCTGGGTTTTCGATCCTTGAGACTCTTATCTCCAATGAACCACCAGAAAATGGGAACCGGCACTGTGGCTCAAAGTGGTAGAGCACTAGCATTGAGCAAAAGAGCTCAGGGACAGAAACCAGGCCCCAACCTCAAATTCCACAACCAACAAAAAAGAGAGAGAGAGAAAGTCTAATAGCTTTCCTAAGTGACAAAGCTACCTTATTACCTTGATTCTAGAACCTTCTTTGCAGTAGCTCCGCCTCAGTGCAGTGATTATAGCTCAATGCAGGGCCTCATCCCTGGTTCTTCCTTGCTCAGCACACTCTGCCATTCCCTTCCGCTGTGCGATCTTTTCCCCACTGGGTCTTCATACCCCTCTTTCTGGCGCATCACTCTGAAAGCCACAGACAGACTTCTCTACCAAATGAATTCTTCTCAAGAGAACTAGAATGGACACTGGCCAGAGGAAACGAACCAGGAAACTGAAAAGACAATCCAGGTTTGAACCTTATGAAGACACAAGAGTGTGGGATCTCAAAACCAGAGCTCACACTGGCACACATCTCCAGGGAACCCGACGGCCGGACAACCACCAGGCCCCACTGTGAATAAATTACATGCTCCGGCCAAGGTAACAGAGGCCTTGGCCAATCTCCCCAGGACTTCCTGTTGTGTGCTGGCCAGGGCCAGGCTGTAGCTAGCCAGGAACAGGAAGGCACTCGGGAGGCTGAGGGCTCTTGGAGAGGGCCCCAGCCATGGTAGCTGAGGGTTGCGATCAGTCTACCCAGCCAGGGCTGCACTGTCAATGTGTTGACCCATCCAGGCTCTTACCTGGTGTACTACTCTTCTCCCTTTCCTTCTGTAGTCCTTGCCTGTGTTCCCAACCTCATACAGTTTCAGGGAATCCCAAGGGGAAGGTCCTGTCTGTTGGTGGCGAGCTGAGTCTCCTGTGGAAGGCACTGTGAGGCATTGATCCAGCGCTGACTCTGAGGTTGAGAGCTCTCTGCTTAAACTCTGTCTCCTTCCCTAGTTTTGCTAGCTTCCTCTGTGTTGAAATGAAGCTAAAGAAGGTTTCTAGAATGGAGGGATGGCCGGAAAATGAAATCCAAAGAAGGGGATGAGGACAGCAGCTGGCGTCAGAGTCAGCACTCCGTGTTTCCCCTTCTGCTTGTTTTACTTTAAGGAATCTCCTTGCTCACTTTGGGACCCTGAATCACACTGCTTCCTAGAGACATACCTTTCCCTGTCTCCTAGGGGGAAAATGGTGTGGTTCCTCCTTGTTCCTGTTCCTTCTCCTTTCTTCAAACCCCTTCTCTCATTTCTGTGTCTTTCAGCAAGATCTCCCAGGCCCCCTCCCATGTTCTAGAAGCTACCTTTGCCTGCCTGCTGCTTGGATTTCTTTGCTGTGTTTGCTGTGAATGTGTTTTTCCTCTACTCCTCTATCTCCACAGCCTTATGGCCCTGGGTCTTCCAGCCCTCAGCCTTCTCAGGATGCCCCTAAAGCTCTCATTTTCCTGGTCTTGCCAGCCAAGTTGGCCACACTTAACAGCAGGCCTGGTTGTGACGGATGGGCCCATAGCCTGAGCCAGCTGCCCCTAGGCGGGGCATCTTCTCACACCCTGCTGTGTCTTTGGTTTCAGGTCCCTGTGCCCAGGTCCCAGCACACTGGGAGTGGCTGTTTGTCCTCTCATTATGGCTTGGGCAGGAAGCAAGAGCTTCCGGACCAACCAGTGATCAGAAGATTCTTCCCCTAGGGACAGCAGGTCCTTTTTTCTGGGGCCATTTTTATAAATTCTAATCTTCCTCCTTTGACATACTTCCTTCTCTCTCATGACTGAGAACACAAGGACGGAGCAGCCCAGACCATCCACAAGTCCTTCCAAATGGTCACCTCACAGTAGAGAAGCCACTGGTACCTTTCTGCTCCTTCGTTGCATCCGAAACCTTGGGGACAAAGAAATCCATACCTGCAACTTCCAGATTACTTCTATTATTGGTTGTTTTCCAGAAAAGAAAGGGTCAGTTCTATAAGGTCCGTTTTGGTAAGAATCAAGATCTTTCACCGATGTTACTTTGGATTTTTTTGTTTGTTTGTTTAAATGTGAATTGATAGGCGCAGGCTGTAATCCTAGCTACTTGGAAAGCTCCAAATAGGAGGATCACGGTTCAAGGTCTCGTTCTGAGCCCATAGCTGGGTGTGGTGGCACATCCTTGTCACCCCAGCTGCAACAGAAAGCCTAAAGTAGGCAGACTGGAGTCCAGGCACATGCTCAAAAAGGACATGAGACCACCAACTCAAAATTAGTCAGCACCAAAAGGGGCTAGAAGCGTGACTGAATGATAGACTTCCTGTTTAGCAAGAAAAGTCCTAAGTTCAAATCCCAATACCCCAGTACTCCATTGTGAGTGTGTATGTGTGTGTGTGTATCTGTGTGGGCATGCACACAAAATCATAGCCTGTAGCCAAGGGAAGGGAGTGTTGTCTGTTCCAAACTATGGCAAGAAGATACAGAGAACAGGTCCCCCTCATCTCATATGGTACTCTCTTGCCTGGGCATGGTATGAATATTTGTCCATTGATCCATCCATCATCAATCCGTCAAGTTATGTTCCATTCATCTGCCCATTCAACCATTCATCCATCCATTCAACCATTCATCTGTCTGTCCATCCCTCATCCTCCCATCCAAATGCCACCTATCCATTCATCCACATAGTCATCCATTCATCCACTCATTTATCTGTCATCCATCCATCCATCCCTGTAACCATTAAACTCAGAATTATTGGGCAGTTATTCTATGCTGGACATTCAGCTCTGTGTGTTGCATGTGATTCTCATTTAATCATCAAAATAGCCCCAGAGACAAGGTACTAGTTATTTCCTCCCAGGTAAGAAAGCAAAGGGTGCAAGAAATTAGTAACGGTCTAAGTCATGCAGCTGTAAAAGGATGAACAGGAAGTCTGTCTCTCACTGTCCAACTCTGAAGCCTCAGCGACCAGTGGAGTGGATATAGAGAGAGACAGAAAATATGCCTCTACCTGCCTGCTGAGAGAATTAAGACTGGAAGGTACAGGAGGATTGGGCATATTAGTTCTATTCTACTTCTTCCTGGAAAAGATTTCAAATATCTTCTTCAGTAAATTCAGGCTATAGTGAGATCGATTGCCAGGTAAAGATGGTCCAAACAGAAGGCAAAAGCCTGCCCCTGGATATCCAACGCTGAGGCTCAACCTTTTTTTATGCAGAATTTCAAAGAACAAAAGTGGAAGAATTTGACCTATCTTGAGGGCTGAGATTTACTGAGTCCTTGTAATGAGCCAGTTAATATGTTAGAGACAGAAATTATAGATCTAATTATTTCATTTATTTATTAATATTCGGCCTAATTTCATAAATGATTCATGGGATATTAAAACACCCAAAACAATGGTTTAAGAATTAAGAATAAAAATAAGATGGGGATGCTACTGTGTGTTACAAAATGGGGTCCAAATTAAGGAATGACCATAAGGGAAATATGCAGACCAAACAGTATTTGACGACAGCTTTAACTGGGCCACACAATCGGCCACTAGCTTGCTGGTAACACTAGTGAAAAAGGAAGCAGAGCCATTCATGTGATTTTCCTTGTCCAAGAAGAGAAAACAAAGCAGTTCCTCTTTGAGCAAAGAGAGAAAGGGATTCATGTTTTATTGAGGGAGTCAGAGAATCCACATGAATGACACTGCCCCATGGCAGGCTGGCCTGGCAGAGAACTAACCTCTCAAAGAAAGAAGATTTTAGACTGGGGATTATAGTAGCTTAGCTTTCTCAGTCGTTGAGAATTTTATTGGCTTTAATTTTGCAGTAAACACTTTTTACTACCTTTTTTTTTTAAAAAAAAAGATCTTTTGGAAAATATAGGCTATTTTAAACAAAATTTCAGTAGCCTTCTGGTTGTGCTTGATATATCACGGGATTTAACGAGGAAGTTTATCTGCTTAGCATACTTCTCGACGACTGTAGCCACTCAATAAAAAATTGCCGAGTGAATGCACAGACTATAAACAAGGTGGTTGTTACGCAAAAATAAACAAAGGGTACACATAATGAAATATGGACATTTTGCACTCAAACTCATTCATAAATCAACTTACTTCTGAACTTGCCTGCAGCCAGTGACCCTGCCCTTCTTTTATTTCTTTCATATGAACACTAGGCTCTGGGAGGAGAACTCGGGAAACAAGGGAAGCAGGTGATGTCTATTTCATTGAAGTCAAAAATTGCTAGTGGTGGAAACATATTCTGAGTTGTCCTTAGAATTATTAAGAAAATGATACCCTGACATAAATGTTGGGAAGAAATGAGTTTGGATGGGATGCATACCTTGCAGCCACTTCTCAGAAGTCCAAAGACAGGAGCAAATTAAGGGACACCCTTCCAGCAGCTGAAGTAGGGGGGGAGACCTCACAGTGTTGCTAATAAATAATCTCACCAATCCAATTATAATATTCAAATTGAGGGGGGGAAATACAGTATCCAATATAATGAAAGGTTTCTTTCCCAAGGAGTACACAGGGTCTCATTGTTCAGTGCCCAAGGGCATTTCAAAGTCAGCATATATAGAGAGACAGAAAATACGCCATGTAAATCAAAGGGAAATTATCCCACTTTTTTTTTTTTTGTCCTGATGGAACTAAGTTCAGTAGTTTGGTGTCATTTTGATACTGGGCACATTTGCAGCCACGGTGGTGAAGTACAAGGACCAGGTTGTGAGATGTGTACAGGGAGAATTCCCCAGCCAGGCAATGGCAGCAGACATGGGGTGTGCTGAGATCGCGTGCGTTTGGGAGAGTAACATCAGGACTTTCTACTGGATTCAGTTCTGATAAAGGAGCAGCGATAGCTTTGGCCTGTGTCTCTAGAACTCCTGTCCACTCAGAACTGAAGAATTCAGCTCAGGGCAGGTTAGTGATTGGCATCTGGAGATGGGTGCCATATCTAATGACCAAGTATCCTTATAAGAAGAAAAGAGGAGGGGGAGAGGGGGGAGGGAGAGGGAGAGGGAGGGAGGGAGAGAGAGAGGGAGGAAAGAGGGAGAAAGAGGGAGAGGAAGGAGGGAGAGAGAGGGAGAGGGTGGGAGAGAGAGGGGGGAGGGAGAGGGAAAGGGAGAGACAGAGGGAGAGGGAGAGGGGGGAGGGAGAGGGAGAGAGAGAAGCACTGAAATAAGGACCCCCAAGGATTGACTCCAGGCCCCAGAAGCTAGGAACTACCATGGAAAGGGGTTCTCAGAGCCTCTGGGGGGCCTTCACCTGCCAACCCCCTATAGCTGGCCTGTGGTCTCCAAAGCCACAGAAGACGTCCTTCCTATCTATTCTAACTTCCTGAGGGTGCTGTTTGTGGCAGCCCTGGGAAACACGCATGAACATGAACGTCCCATATCACCCTGGGTATTGGTCTGCAGGGTCCTCAGTCAGCAGCCAAGTTTTCCCCAAACCCTCTCTGATGAGCCCAGCTTTCAGTTCCTCCAACCAGTGAAGGCAGGGGCCTCAGCCATGACCTAAAAGCTTCCCGTCGGCATCTTGAGCGCTCGCTCCATTTGTGAGTGAGAAATTGCGGTGAGGTGGTCCTGTGGTCCTCGCTGAAGAAGTCCTGTGCTTCCTAGAGCACACCGCGGGGTGGGAGGTGGGGAGACACCCCAATGAGCCTGCGGACCTCTTTTCTGTCTGGGAGCATCCAGCTTCTCAAGGAGACCAGCCTGGTTTGAAGAAAGAGGGGCTTCAAGCAAAGAGGAAGGGGACGGGGAAGCCGGTGTGACATGCAGCAGGGGCCACACTCTGCATGGGGGGGGAGCTTGTCACCCCCAGCTTACCATGACCTGGGACCATAGGATAGGCAGGTCAGCCTGAGAAAGGGACACAGTCCTCCTGGTGAACGGCACCTCACCATGATGTTAATGGGTCGCCACCCACTCCCCACCTCTCCCGCTCAGCACTTTATTAGTTTCCTGATGCTGATATAACAAATACCACAAACGGCATGCCCTAACACAGTGGTCATTTATTCTTTCAGAATTCTGGAGGGTGGCGATCTGACACTGAGATTCTGTCGGGCTGTGCCTCCTCTGGGTGCCGGAGAGGAACCTCCACATCTAACTTCTTCTAGCGTCTCACTCTCACCAGCATGCCTTGGCCTGTGGCCCCATCTCTCTCCTCTTGATCCCCCTATCACCTTCTCCTCTGTGTCTTATCTTTAAAATGCCCCTGCCTCTCTCTACAATAGCATTTAAAGTCAACTTGGGTAATCCAAGGAAACAGTCCTCCACATTACTAACTCACGCACATCTTTCTCCATATGAAGTAATCGTCATAATTCTGCGGCTCCTGACACGGATGCCTATTTCTGAAGAGTATCTTAGTTTAGGCCAAGTAGCTTGTAAATGACAGGTTTGTTTCTTGCACTTTTAGAGGCTGGGGAATGCATGGTCCAGGTGCCAACCATTCCGGTTTCATTTCCTGTGTCATGGGTCCCTGACCCAACGCTTCCCTAAGAATGAACAAAAGGCAACTCATTCTCCTGTCCTAATCACGTCCTAACATTCCTACCGGCTAACATCGTGACGTTGTTTAGGCTTCGGCAAATAGTCAGACTGCAGCAGGAGACCACCATTCAGCCCGCTCCACTGCATGCTGTACGCCGTTATCTTTGAGAATGTGTGTGTTTCTGCACACCCTCTTGCACCAATGGTGCATGGCACCATTGCTGGGTTTTCAGAAGTCACTATCAGGTGACAGGGCTAGTGTAACAGGCTTTGGAAGAATGAGGAATGGAGGGACGCAGGGGGCAGCATCCGACCCATTTCAGAGTGGACGCCTTCTAATATGTGGTCAGCAGCGAAACAACCTAAAATATAAAATAAAAGGAGCATTTTTATTATTTGCTTTAAACCTGGGGAGTCGGTCACATGGAGAGGTCAATTAATCCTTTGCCTGTGTCTGAACCTCCCTTTGTCAGAGAGGGAGAATTTACATACTAGCATTTAAGAACCTTTTCAAATACAGATACTGGCAGTGCATTTTGGTATGAGGGTTGAACGACTTAAGAGCATTGGGAGCTGGAGGAAAGATGTTTTATTATTATTATTATTATTCAGAAGCTTTTATTTGATCTTATAAATCATTACACTCACTTAAGTTTCTGTCCCAAGCAAGACCAAGAATTACATCTACCAATATTCTTAGGCCCACTGCTCCGAGGTGGATCTTAAGTTTAACTTGTAAGGAAAATAACCATCATCAAAGGGATTTATCATGACTGGAAGGTCAGATTCTGGAAAATCAAAACACTTGGTTGCACAGATGAATTTGCATATGGAAGTGGCCGTGGGTGTCGGGGTGCGACTTGCTTCAATCCAAGGCTCTATTGAATGTTCACAGCTCGTTGTTCATTAAGCAGGCTCTCATTTAAATCCTCCCCAGAAAACTCTGCAAACTTGATTCCTATGGAATGCTTCATGCACTCAGATGAAGGCTGAGACACAAGGCATGTTATGTAATGGCATAGCCAGGCACTGATCTGTGAACAGAACTCAGAGAATTTCTGGGAACAGCTGTGATAACAGGGAGGGGAATAAAGTAGAGTAAAGGGATTTAAGTTGTGTGTTTGAAACTGACTCACTGTGAAGGCAGTTAGTTCTAAGCCTACTGATTGCACTGCTCGATGCCAGTATTTGCTGTGGTAGCATATAAAATTCCCAAATAATCCCTTCGCCAAATTGAGCCCCACTGTACTCTGCAATCTTCTGTTTTTTGCTGTGCTTTTCTTTTTTTCTATAAAGATATCACCACTTGATATGAAGTATGCTTTAGTTAGCTACTGCTGTGTGACAAATACACCAGTGCACAGTAACTTTTGAACAACCACAGTGGTATATGTGGATCAGAAATGTGGGCCTGGTTGAATGAGAACTTTTATCTAAGGACGTCTCACAAGACTGCAAGAAAGAGATCATCTCATAGCTCCACTGTGGAAGGATCCGTGGAGAATCATCCAGAACCACGTTAGATCAAATCATCCCTTTTAATGACTTATTTATATAGGGCTTCCATCCTCCCAAGAGAAGAGTTCTGCAAAGGTGTAGATTTTTCTATACCTTTACTGTTTCCTCTTTTTATTTTTTGTGACACAGGTAGGTGGGTGTGAACTCTGTCTCTAGCACCTGGTAGGCTCTACCACTTGAGCCATACCTCCAGCCCTTTTTGCCGTTTGATTATTTTTCAAATAGGGTCTGGAGATTTTGCTCAGGGCTCACTTCAGGCTACAATCCTCCTATCTATATCCTCCATGTAGCTAGGATCACAGGTCCTTGTCACCATATTTAACTTATTGGTTGAGATGATTGCGAGAGGAGAAAAGTAGAAAAGATTCGTGGCAGGTGAAATAATGATTCTCCGAAATGTCCAATGCTCTAGTCTCTGGAACCTGTGAATATGTCACCATAAAGGAACAAAAGGGAGAGCACTTTATTCAGTAATATGTGTTTGGTCTCTTACTCTGGGTCCTGTACAAAGGCTTCCAAAACCTTTGGGGTTTCCTGAGTGACAGGCCTAAGAGCTCATTATTCCTCAGAGGCCTTGCTCAACACTGCCAGACCAGAGGTTATGCTAATGAGGTGATTGGAGAATAGGGGATGATTTCCAGAGGGACCAACTCTGACTTCCGGCCACACCCCCTGACCTCCAGGAAGAGAAATGAGGGAGACTAGAGATTGCATTCAGTTATCAGTTGTTAATGAATTCGTCAGTCCTGCCTACCTAATGACTCTCCATCAGATCTCTAAATGGCCAGGAAGGGGGTCTGTGCTGGGGTGACTGTAGGTGCCATGTGTGCCCCAGTGCCTGTCCTCGGCATCTCTTCAGCTTGACTTGTTTCTGGCTGTTTTTTGTTTGTTTGTTTGTTTTATAGGTACACTAAATGTTTCTTTGCCTTTTATGAGTCCTTCTAGAAAGTTCTCCAACCTAAGGGGGAGATACAAAGCTCCCAATTTTTGGCCAGTCAGAACAGTGGAAGGCCTGCACCAAGGTGAGGGCTGTCTTGGCACATTGACACTCTGTAGAGACTGCACCAACTCCAGGGGGTAATTGTCAGCAGTGAGTGAAATTGTAGGACTCCCCAGTCATATTTGCTGTCACAAGTGGTGCATGGGAATAGAAAAATGATTTCTCTCTGCCTAGGGACTGTAGATGCCATTGGGTTCGTAGACCTTAGAGCAGAACATGAATTGTCTGAGAGGGCCCAATCTGACCACTTGAGTCCTTGCAGTATGGTAGAAGAAATGGAAACTGAAGGGGAACCTGTGTCTTGAGGCTGACTGAATTGTAGGAGGCCATGTGCAAGGAAGAGTGTTCTCAGGGTGGAGATCCATCCTGTGGACAGCCAGTAAGAAAACAAGAATCTCTCCGGGCACTGGTGGCCTACGCATATAATCCTAGCTACTCTGGAGGCTGAGATCTGAGGATGGCAGTTCAATGCCAGTCCAGGCAGCAAAGTCTGTGAGGCTCTTATCTCTGATTAACCACCAGGAAACAGGAAGTAGTGCTATGGCTCAAAGTGGTAGAGCACTAGCCTTGAGCAAAAAGAGCTCAGAGTAGGTACTCTGGCCCAGAGTTCAAGCCCCATGAAGAAGAAGGAAGAAGGAAGGAGGAAGAGGAGGAGAGGGAGAGGGAGAGGGAAAGCTAGAAGGAGTGGGAGGAGGAGGAGGAATAAGAGGAGGAGGAGCCGGAGGAGGAGGAAGAAAATAAGAAGAAGAATAAAGAGAAGGAGAGGAGGAAGAGGAGGAGGAGGAAGAAGAGAAAGAAACAGAAAAAAAGGAAGAGAGAAGCTAGGAGGAGACATCTCAAGCCTTGGTTTATTGAGTTTAGCTAAACAAACCCTTTTAAGAAAAAATGGTTCAGCAGTCAGTGTTAGTCACTCATCCAGAGCAGAACACTTCCTTTTATGATTACCTGCTAGCTGTTAGGTACCTGACCACAGCAATGACATGTGCAGACCTGAGCTCATTTCAGACAGGGAGGCCTGGGATGCCAAGCATGGGAAGGGGAGGATCTATGGGGATGTTGGTGATTGATGTCACCAGAGAGAAACAGGGGCGTGGGGTGACAGGTTCAGAACCGACTCGAACTCGCATTGGATGACTGACTCTCTGCCTGTGTCCTTCACCCAAGATCCCCTGCTAAGCATGCAGTTAAACCCGGGTGAGAGAGATGGTGTGCGCTTGTTCGTGTGGAGGAGCAAGGTTTGCTCCTCACATCTATGCCTAATTAATTAATTCCAGGAGTCTGCTCTCCACGTCCCCATCCTGGAGCTGCAGTCTGTCCCATCTGTGTAACTGAGGATACCTTTGTGGGGGCATGACAGCTCCGGACTTTTGGCAATATCAGATTTATATCTGATTGTATCCTCATCAGCATCACCATTTTTTTCTTACTGCAAAATAAACGTATCTCTGAGTGTCACTCTTGATGCACCTAACACAGATAGGGTAAATCCCCAGCAGTCTTTCCAGCCTCCCTCCAAATTCGCCATATGTTCGTCCAAGTTGTGTGTGATAATATATTTATGCGTGTGCATATAGATGCATGTGTATGCATATATTCCCAACTGCGCTTCGCCGTACTCTGCGATATCTGTTCATGCCAGTACATATAGATCTGTCTCATTCTTTTTAATGGCGGCTGGGAGTTGCCTGGGCTGAGTGTGGCATCCTTTATGTATCCAATTAACACCAGCAAATCTCAGAGCTTGTGTACTCCTGGGCAGAGGAACGTCTCTGGCCACGTATCACTGTGGGCTGCTGCTGCTCCAGCCCGTACAGGTCTTGGGTTCGCTCAAGCGTAGAAGAGTCTAATGAATTCCAGCCTCTGAGATAATGACTTTATTGTGGCCTCAGTCAAATGGTGGGCTGTTCTGTAGAGACCAAGGGACACTGCAGCCGGGACTGTGTGCAGGGCACAGGGGAGAGGTGCACTCATGCAGGAGACTACCTGAGACATCGTCACTACTGGGCCTCATTGGTGCATCCTGGGTCCTTTTGCTTTCTTTTTTCTTTTCTTTTCTTTTCTTTTTGTCGGTCGTGGGGCTTGAACTTTGGACCTGGGCGCTGTCCCTCAGCTCTTCAGCTCAAGGCTAGCGCTCTACCACTTGAGCCACAGCACCACTTCTGGCTTTTTCTGCTTATGTGTTGCTGAGGAATCAAATCCAGGGCCTCATGCATGCAAGGCAAGCGCTCTACCACTGAGCCACCTTCCCAGCCCCTTTTGCTTTTTCTTTTTTTAAAGTTACAGGACCACATCCTCTTCCCTGCCTGGGGACTGAAATACAAATGCTTCCTGGACATCTCTCTAAGTTGCCCTGTTGTAGATGTTTGAAAGGCACAATGTGAGATTTTCTCACCTCACCTTCTGTTTTATAAATGACTCATATGCTCAGCTTCTCCCTGTCATCACTTTGACTGAGTGAACTCCACTCCAGACCATCTGCCCATCTCCTCCTTTAAAGGTGACAGTTTTCTTCCCCCTCCGGAGTCCCTTACAATGGACTAGCTACTTCAGCCCCATCCTTTGCTGGGACAGCCTCTCCTTCTACTGACACTCTTCCCTCATGTGATGACAGGTGTTCATCTGCGCATTCTTCAGTGTAGACTCCTGTGGTTCTCAGCTTTCTATCATCTCTCATATCTCAAGAACAAGTGTGTCACACATATTCAGTACACACAGGATGGATGGATGATTGGGTTGACTCGTGAATGGATGGATAGATGAATGGGTAGCTGATAAATTTATGGTTAGGTGGATGGATGGATAGATGGATTGATGGGTGGGTGAATGGATGGATGGGTGGATGAATGTATGGATGGATGGATGGATAGATGGAGGGATGGATGGATGGATGGAGGAATGAATGGATGACTGGATGAATGTATGTATATATGTATGGATGGATAGATGGATGGATAGATGAATGTATGTATGTATGTATGGATGGATAGATGAATGGGTAGCTGTATAAATTTATGGTTAGATAGATGGATGGGTAGATGGATGGATGGGTAGATAAATGTATGTATGGATGGATGGATGGAGGAATGTATGTATGTATGTATGTATGTATGAATATATGGATGGATGGATGGGTAGATGGATGGATGGGTAGATGAATGTATGGATGTATGGAGGAATGGATGGATGGATGGATGAATGTATGTATGTATGTATGGATGGATAGATAGATGAGTGTATGTATGTATGTATGGATGGATGGATGACTGGATGTGCAGGTGGATGGGTGAATGGATGGATTTATGAGCCTATCGTAACTTCACCTTGGGAATGGCACTGAGAGCCTCTCCTCTGATGTTAGAGGCTATTGATCCACTTGATTTGCTATGGGAAGGATGGTGACTACCAGTGGGTCAAAGCAGATTTTCCTTTGAAGGCTACTTTTACTTGCACATCGGCCCTTTTGGTCTCTCTGTCATCATATTAATAAGAACACAATACAATCGATTGACTGACCTAGGAATTAGCATGATGGAGCCCATTTACATGGGAGATGCCTGAGTCCACGCTGGCCTTGGACAGCAGTTACTCCTCAATTCCAAGCAGTTTCAGCCAGTACCCACCTCTCGAGAGGGTGAAGAAAATGCCGTATTTGTGGACATCCAATACCATGTGCTTGCTTTCCTCTATGCTGGTCCCAAAGTCCATGGAAAAGGTCTCGTGTTGTCCATTGCCTGGAAGAAGCAGTTCAGAGTTCACTAGTCCACATGTGCAGAATCTAACGGGAACCCACTTTCTCTGCCTGCTTCTGCAAGCGGGGGTGGGCAGGATGACTGATCTGATCTGATCTGCAGCGACAATGCCAGGCACGTGGGCATGCCAACTCCAGGCCTCTAGGGACAGATTTTTCTTTTTTTTTTTTAAGGCCCGAGACTTTGACTTTTCGATTCTCAATGCAAATGCTTCTCCCACTGATTTGCAACACATTCCTCTCGGATGTGTGGATTGACAGGCTGTCTAATTTCCTCTATCTTCTTGATCGGAGCGCTGTGAACACCAGCCTCATCCGCTGTGCGGCGTGCAAAGAGTCTCATTTACAATGCAGACAGGAAGTTTCATCCATATGCAGGGATGAACACAGGGCTGTTTACCATCGGGTGCCCGCAGGAAGGGGAGGGCATCTTCGAGCCCAAGGTTCCTCACAATCAGGGTGCTCAGGAGCCCCCAGAACCCTCACAAAGAGGTCAATCTCCCCAGTCTAAAAAGGATTCAGTCGGTGTAGTCAGGGAGCTCTCTTTCTCTCTCTTTCTCTCTCTCTCCTGTCTCTCTCTGATTTTCTGTCTCACTGTCTCTCTCTCCTGTCTCTCTGTCTCTCTTTCTCTGTCTATCTGTCTGTCTGTCTGCCTGTCTATCTATCTCTTTTTCATTCCCTAACTAGCCTTTTCCAATGTGGGCAATAAAGATTTTCCTTCAATGGCTATAGTGAAGATTGTTCATATCTTTGAACTAGATCTAAAGGGATAAAAGAGCTTCTTTTTGTTCTTTTCCTTAATTAAAAAAAAAACAGAGTTAACTTACAGTTGAACACGTAACATGAACGTGTGGGGATGGGGGAGGTCAGGGGAGGGGCAGGCAGACCAATGCTCAAGGGGGGAAGGATGGGTGAGAGTAGTCGGGATATTCACTGTGCATATGTGAAAATGGAGTCGGGCAAGCAGAGGGGTGGATGGGATTGGGAGAGGTGGGGGAGATGGACGGAAGGGGTGACATAGATCAGGTACCTTGTACTTATAAACCCACGTGTAGAACCGAAGCCCCTTTGTACAACTTACAGATAATAAAGTCAGAGTTGCTCCAAACAGGGGAAAATGCATCCTTCTAGCCATTCCTGTTATTTTGAGAATTTGTTTTTATTATTGAGATTAAATAATGTAGTTAGGTCTAGAATTCTTCTGGGCATTTCAGCTCTGAATTTTTACATCCGGGTACACGCAAGCATTCACCACACAGATCGAGAGAGAAATGTCCCCAGTGGCCTCCCACCGGCTCTTCCCTGTGAGTCCCTTAATGTTCTCAAATAACCACCGTGTCACAGGTAAGATTCACCTGGTGTTGAGCTTTATAAAAAGCCCGGTCCTGCAGGACGTACCTCCATTCTGGTCCATGATTAGAGACATGTTCTTAGCATGGAAACTGGAGTTTCTCTAACTGCATGGCTCCTAGTTTAAAAGTCTTGATGAAAACATAGAAGACAATCTTTTAGCAGGGGAGATGTTAATAGATTTTCTTTCTTTCTTTTTTCCTTGTGGCCAGTCCTGGGGCTTGAACTTGGGGCCTGGGCTCTGTCCCTGAGCTTCTTTTGCTCAAGGCTAGCACTCTACCACTTGAGGCACAGCATCACTTCTGGCTTTTTCTGTGTTTGTGGAACTGAGGAATCGAACCCAGGGCTTCATACATGCTAGGCAAGCATTCTACCACTAAGCCACATTCCCAGCTTGATTTTCTTTAATAGAGGAACCTTAACCTTCTCTCCACCATCCTCCATGTCATCCTTACCACTTAGTGAAGGAAAAAAAAATGACTGGATTGAACGGTGCCAAATCTGGGCAGCATATTTAGCGCAGGCTGTTTAGAATATGCTAACTGTTCTTCTCAAAACACACACTGTATGTGGAGGACCTGGAGGGACTGATGACCTCAGAGCAGTAACAAATATTGCTCTGTGATAAAGTGTATTCTTCACCCAGGCAGGCCTAGACCACCCAGAGCAGAGCAATAAAGATTTATTTGTTTTAGGAGAGTTGTTGATTCATCTAAAGGTTTGTTGCTGAGGCTGGCTGAGGGCCAAGTGAATTTGAAAAGTATTTCATGCTGTATCTCCACCCTGGAGCTCATCATTAATTAGCCCATTAAAGGCACTGATAATTCCTGCTGTAAACCTAGCTATTTCGTTAGTTGAACTAGTGATAATTAAACCTCTTTGTCCACAGAACACCTGCATCCCAGAGAACCTTTTTTTTTTCTCCTTCTTCTTCTTTTTATAAATCTATCTCCCAGAACTCACATTTCCTATACCCTAGACACAGAAAAATCAGCGGATGTGAAATCAGGCCTTGGGTGAGCTGTGGAAGCTGGCGTGTTCATTCTAGTAAGCACGTGCCCTGCATCTGTATTTATTCAGACAATCCTGAGATTTACAAAGCATCTTTCACTGATCGGGATGATTAGCAGGTGATCTGCAAAACCTTTTCAAAACAGGAGTGGAAATAGCCTCTTGGACAGATGACTCTCTTGATTTCCCATCACCTTGTCACTCTTACGTGGAAGTGCAGGGCTGTGGGTAATCGTTTTATTGGGCTCTAAAACTCAAGAGAGATGAGCCCCAAGTGGAAGCGGGATCCTATAAGCTGGCAGGAGAAGCCGTGGGGAAACAGACTACCAGAGAGCCCCACGCTGCACGGCTGCAGACTCTCTCTATTGTCTCCTTTGGCCTTTTCTCCTGGTGGCGTGTTGGAGAAATCAATAACTTCCTCCCCAGCGCCTCCCCGGTGTCCTCAGTGGTCCGGCTTGCGCCTGCCAGAATCCCGGGGCGGCTCGTCACCGAAGAACCTCTCCCACTACCCGATGGATGTTTTATTTGTTTTTCAGCAGAAATCAGCTCTGCTAATTTGCTAATTCACTCGTGTGTGTTCTCTGCCAGCCACTGGCCATCCAATGGACTCTTTTCAACTGACTTCTGTCTGGCCAGACACCCAGTCTGTGTGCTGCTTTTAGTGGTAGTAAGTCCTTTGGAAAGAAGGAAAGTTCAGGAGGATCTAGCCCAGCAAATCTTCCTACTTGCCCAACCCTCCCAAAAAAGACACATTGTAAGTTTAATGGTGTTTTTAAGTCACCTAATCTAAAAAAAATCCATATATATGTATACATATGTGTGTGTGTGTGTGTGTGTGTGTATATATATATATATATATATATATATATGTGACAAAATATTTTTCCTCACGGACTGAATTCAACCTATAGTTGGTGCACGTTTGTACAGCATGCTAGACGCTAGGTTCTGAAAGGGATATTTGGAGTGATAAATCTCAGCTCTGTTCCACAAGAGGCATTGGGCCTATGGGGAGAATCCGCGCATCCCTGTAAGAAAGATAAATAAGCAAACAGTCACGCCATAATAACCAGTGGGAGGACTCACTGGGCAGAGCCGCATTCCCGCACGCCACTCACCGTCCCAGCCCCGGAAGGCGGCTATTGATTACTCCTCCCACACCTGGGAGGGCAACACTGTTCTTACTCCTGTTCAGTGGTGAGGTACAAAGAGGTCACACAGCCAGTCTGTGGCAGAGTAGGGTTTGTAGATAGGCTTGAAGAAAAGGCCAGCGCGTATCCCACAAATGATGTGGGACCGTGGGGAGTGAATGGAAATTGTCCAAGGGAGCATGAGCTCCTTCCTGGCCCCACCATCTCTCTCTCTCTCCTTCTCTCTCTCTCTCTCTCTCTCTCCCTCTCTCTCACACACACACATCCTTCTGTGGTCTATGTTAGGCTGCCTGTGGTGCTGTGAGAGGTGACTGGCCCTCCCTCCATGCCCCGTGGGTGCCAGCGAGAGCCAGATCTGAGGCAGAGTGGCCTGTGAGGCTCAGTCACGCGCATCACCCCCACAGGATGGCTCTGAGGCCCGATTGCCCCCCTGCTGGGTTCTCACAGGCCTCCTGCTGGCCCAGCGGCCTGGCTGTGGCCCTCGCCCTAGGCAGTCACCCTGCCCGCGTTGCGTGGAGTGTGGAACCGTCCTCCTCCTGCAGCATCCCCGGCTCTGGCTTTAGCTGGAAGAGGGAAGACACTTCACGTCATTCCCAGCCGTGCCTTCCCCACAGGAGCCTCCCGGCCTGGTGGGCCCCACCCCCTTTCCACTGCTCCTCTTGCGGGTGAGGGGCTGGAGTGTCTCTTCCTCTAAGCCTTTCTCCTACAATGTGGCTCCCACTCCAGCCGGTCTGCCCCACCACAGCCAGAGCGATGGCAGTGCCTCTTCTCTTCCTTGCCTCCTCACCTTTCTTTTCCTGACCTATCATGAGAAAGAGAGGAAAAAAAGAAAGGAAAGAAGGAAGAAAGGAAGGAAGGATGGGAAAGAGGGGGTAAAAGAGGGAGGGAAAGGAGGGCAAAGGGAAAGAAGGGAGGGAGGAAAGGAGAGAGGGAAGGAAGGAAGGAAGGGAGAGAAAAAAAGAGGGCAGGAGGGAGGGAGGGACAAAGGATGGGAAGGAGGGAGAAAGGGAGGGAGAGAAAGGAGGGCAAAGGGAAAGAAGAGAGGGAGGGAGGGAGAGAGGAAAAGAGGGAAAGAAGGAAGGAAGAAAGGAGGGAGGGAGGGAGGGAGGAAGTCCCATTGTTCTGTAGGACTCTCCACCCTGTGCACAAGGACAGACAGCCCAGCCTGGCCGGGCACCGTGAAGCTGGTCTTTCCTCCTGCAGCTCCACCCGGTCGTGGTCAGAGCCATGCTGTGAGCACGCTCCGCATGGCACTGCGGTGCAGAAATGAGCCCCGGGAGTGTGGTGGTGCATGCGGGAAGGGGCAGGTGGTGATGGAGGTGATGAACTCCTCATTCTGTAATGGACTGGAGCCTTCCCCGCTGGATTGTGCGCCCTCTTATCTAGCAGGAAGCTGGCAGGCTGTGTGTTAATCAATTGATAGCATCACTTGGCATCTCACAGCCTGCACAGGTTTTTTATAAGAGCCCAGGTCGTTGATTTCCAATCTCTCCATCCACACAGTGAGTTCAGGTCGGAGGTGGCAGGGCCGGCAGGAGCCCCCTCCCAGGGCTCTGCAGCGGCCCCAGCACCTCGCACACTGCACTTCCTCTGGGGAAGGCACAAACCCCCAGATAGTGGGAAGAAAAGAGAAGAAGGAAGATGCCAAGAATGTCCTGGGGGAAATGAAACCGTCATATGACTGTGGTCTCCCCTCCTGGGAGGCAGACCGGTGGTAACTAGGGTGAATCCTGCTCAAAACCAATCAGTCTTGTTTTATTCTTGTCCATTTTGGTCTTGTTCATTTGTCCAGCTCTGCAATTCACTTTTTTTTTTTTACTTTTGCTGCCCACTGCAGACCCTGTCCCATGACCCAGCATTTCTGATTTCATCACCCATCTCTGTCTTCAATCCCTCTGTCCTAGACTGAGCTTCGTGTGGGCAACCTAATAATTTGCCCACAGTCTGAGCTGCTTGCACTCTGCTCTAGCGACGGCCTTGCTGACCTCTCGTGCAGTTGATGTCTTTCTGTTACCATCTCTCCTTTCCAGACCGATGCTTCTAGTGTTAGGTGCCACTCAGTATGAGATGCAGAGCGCGCAGGAGGTGTGTCTGAGCAGATGAATACAGAATGGGTAGATGGTGGCTGGCTGGCTGGCTGGCTAGGATTCTTGGCACTAGGAAGATGCAAAGCCTGTGATGTGTGGGCTGAGATGGGCCCGTCCTTGCCGCGACCACCAGCCAGACTTGAGGCAGAGTGACAGAGGATGGCCTGGTGACTTTGGAGAAATCATCTGCTCCCTGTCAGGATCTTTTCTTATCGTCAAAGTGAGATTGTACTAATTTTTTTTGAAGGGTTCCACACTGGACCTAGAGTAGAAAAACCTTAGGACTCTGGCGTGGCTTTCATGATGATGGTGGGGTGGGGGAGGACTGGGTCGTGTGGCAGAGCGCATGCGCGGGCCAGTGTTGGTTAGTTTCCTTGCACGTCCACTCCTACCTGCACATCCGTGGCTCTTTCTTCTATGCTTGCCACAAGTTTTCCTCCACATCCTATCTACAACTTTCTCTTATGAAAGATCCCTAAATTTTCCTCTGTCCATTATGCCCACTCTACCTGCTACCTAACACTTGATGTTTTTTTCATGAGTTGGGGTAGGTGATCAATAGAAAAACTTATCTGTTTTTATGCTGATAATATTCGATGAGGGCATGCTGGTTAAATACATGCATGTGCAGCCTGGGAGCTCCAGATTGTGACTCTGCCCTTTCTCTTAATCCTGCACCCTCTATTTAGCGAGCAGATGAAAAGAAGGAAATGGAGCCAGTAGAAAACTTCCCTAGGAGAGCTTGGGATTGACCGCCTCTAAGGCACTCACATTCTATTGGCCAGAAACAATCACATGACCCTACCTGAACTTGAAAGGAATACTGGTCAATGTAGTAGAGCTCTTTTCCTGGAGTAGGAGATGGGGTTTGATCACCATAGTGGTTTCTACTCCACCTTCCTTCTGTAGACTTGGCTGAGACATACATTTTGGTTCATCTCTGGACCAGCTTTGTCTAATTCTAGATCTCTGTCTTGATCCTGAGCTCCTATCCCAGACATCCACCCCTTCCTGTTCTTTCCCTATAACGAAAACTGACAGAAGATCAGAATGCTAAGCACAAAATAGAACACATCACCTGGGAGCTAGGAAGTTCTGTGGGGAAGGACATTTTTTCCTACTACTAACTGATGGTCACATTCTCCATCCTGCTTCCTCCCTTCTCCTTTCTCCTCAGCTCAGCCCAATCTGGGTCATGCTAGTTTGTGCTTAGTTACCTTTTTCCTTTCTTTTCTTTTCTTTCTTTTTTTTTTCAATTTTAAAATCCAATTAAAAATATGTTTTGTAAAAGAGTTTTTTAACAAAATATCTTTTACCCGAGGATTCTGCCGGCCCAATTTCAACCAGAAAAGAATGAAAGCTGACAACATGTTACTAATTAGGGATTCCCAACGGCCTCTTCTCTGGAGAATGCGTTTTGAACACACCAGCTGCAGTAGGTGAATTCTCTGGTTTATCATACCCGAAGCAGGGGATCCTGCAAGGTGGGAGCTCAAACACACCAAGCAAGGTGGCCAAGGTGTATGTGACAACAAGCCAAAAGGTCTATTGATCCTTCCATCCTGGTGCTGGACCTAAGGAGAAAAGAATAAAAATGGGGCTCCATTGAAGCTTGCCTTCGTGAGGTGTGGGGGTCTTTTTCCAGCCAGGAGCCAATCTCCTGAGCAGCTGACCAATGAATACCTCTGGGAAGTAGTGTGAAACTGTGGTCATTTGAGCAATAAAGATCTGGTTCAAATGCCCGGCTGGCTTTTGTTCTAATTAGCCCTCTGATTTGAGCCAAGTGAAAGTTTCTCTGATCATCAGTTTTCTCATTTTCAGATTAGGTCAAAAGTGCCAATAGACAATTGAATTAAACCACCGGTATATAAGACCAGCACAGATCTTAGCACTTGCTGGTCTTTTTCTTTCATTTTTCTACTCTGAGGAAACACAAGCCACCCTCACTCCATCCCCCACCCCTCCAGGAGGATGTAGAGCAGGATGCATTCAAAAATGCTCTGTACTGTGGTTTGCATGAGGAGCTAGCTTGCTTTCTTTTTAGATCCCAGAGTTGGCTGGGCCCTGGGGAGAGAGATGAAGGACGCTACTGCCAGCAGGGAGCCAAGCCATTGCAAGTGCAGCTCCTGAAGTCCGTAATGACCACTGGCTTCTCCTGGCAAATTCCATCCCAGCCCAGATCCACAGACGTGAACCGGACTGCAAAAATGAGTTTCACAAACCCAGGCTGACTCAACCTTCAGAAGAAACCATTCACTCCTTCATGGAACACACAGCTAGCAAAATAATTATTATACAGTTATTGGGCCAGGTAGGGTGATACATGACTATTAAATCCTAGCTACGCTGAAGGTGGAAGCTAGGAGGATTGGGGTATGAGGCTGCCAGGATGACAGCCTCACACCCTATTTGAAAAACAAACTAAAAGCAAAAGGTCTGGGGCATGGACACCTGGAAGTGAGCTGACCAGCAAGCATGAAGCCCTGAGTTCAATCCCCCAGTACTGCAAACAATAATTATTATGTCAATTGACTCTGTGGACCCAGTGTAGTACTAGTACACTGGCATAGCAGGATAAAAAACAAGAGTGCCAGGTTGATGTGCTAGATCACTGGGATGGCACAGAATTTTGCTGGGATGATGTACAAGCGCACCAGGATGGTTACGTGGGCATGCAGACTGGCACATACTACTCTGGGATGGTTCTCAGGTTCATAATGGGTACTGCTGGTACTCAGTACTTCACAATGGTGGAAAGCTCTTCTGGTACGATCCTCAGGAGCTCAAGATGCAGCAGTTGGAATATGGGTACACCAGGATGGCATTCCAAAATGGAATGGTACATGCATGGACATACTGGAATGGTGCACACCTAGATTCCATAAATGGACTAACTAGACTCTGGAAAAAATCCTGTCTCTGCCACCTCTAAGACTCCCCCTCCTGCCTGGTACTGTGACTGGTGATAGTGTTGATGGTTCCCCTCTGATGGAGCCTGGCAGCTGAGCACAAGGACAGGCCTTGGAAACACGCCACTCTGCTTCAAGTTGGATCCCACCACTTCTAGGACTGTGACCTTGAACAGTTTCCTAGACTTCTCTAGACTTCACCTTATTCTTGTACTTGTAAACAGGGCAATTTGAAGTAAAGCATGAATGCAGAGATACTTGAAAAGCAAATGCTGCCCCCGCCACACACCCATACACACTCAAGACTACAGGTATAATGGTCAGGCAGGGGCGCTGGGAGGAGGGATTGGAAGTTTTGACTGATCAAGTTTGAAATTTGAGCTTCTGCCTGGAGGCACTGGGCAAGTTATTCTTGATGGTCTTAGTCTTATCTACAAAAGTGGGCTAATAATGCCTAGCTGAATGTTTGTTTATTTTAATAAGTGGTTTCCTTCTACAGTGAATTTCAGCAACTTGGTAAATAAGATACAAATAAATAGAGAGCTTGAGGTGTGAGGGAAAACATCATGGAAGCAGGGTGCAAAGCCCAGTTGTAGGAATATGAAGGGGCTGAGCGCGCACACACACACACATGCACACACATGTGCACCCGCACACACGCGCACACACACACACGTGCGCCCGCACATGCGCGCACACACACGTGCGCCCACACACGCGCCCACACACATGTGCGCGCGCGCACACACACATGTGCGCGCGCACACACACACATGTGCGCACACACATGCGCACACACACACACGTGCGCCCGCACACACACACACACACATGTGCGCCCACACACACACATGTGCGCCCGCACACACGCGCGCGCACACACACACACGCGCACACACACACATGTGCGCGCGCACACACACACACACATGCGCGCGCGCACACACACATGTGCGCCCGCACACACACACACACGTGCGCCCGCACACGCGCGCACACACGCGCACACACATACACACACACACACCTTTGCTGGCTCTGTGGCAGGGAGTTAATAAGCATTCCGAACATGACTTTCAAGGTAGTCTGCTTTTTCTGGGAGAGACTAGGAGGCAAGTGGCATTTTCTCCTGGCATCCATGAGATCAAGTTCATGAGTCTGGGTGTTTTCCTTCTATGCAAGAGCCACTGGGCTGGTTCATTTCCGAGTCCAGCGGATCTGCGTCCCTTGTCAGCCTGGCGATCCTGCAGCTCTTGAAGTGGCATCTTTGTAGCCACTGTGCGCACCAGAGACCCTCAAGGTCATTCAAATGATCTAACGGTGCCTATTCCCCGGGAAGAGGCGTGTCATCGGCAGCTCGGGCACCGCCACGTTCAAATTCACGTAGTCACCACGGCTCCCTCTGTGGGTCCGTTCAACATTGCTGGTGCCCCGGTTCTCCGCCTGCCCTGGAGCATTCTGGGGACTACTGTTGGCCTTGTCAAAAATGCTCGATGTCCTTGAGGAGAGGGGTTTGTCTTCCCTGTCAGGTAAAGATGGCCCTTGACCTTCTAGAACAAGATGCCAGAATAGACCTCAAGATGGCCATGGATGATAAGGTGAAATTTTAGAGACAGCTCTCCAGCCAGCACCCATGAGCTCTTCTAACAGGAAATCACATTTTAAAAGATGTCAGTGATACAGGAACCAAGGCACAGAGATGATGTGTTTCATCGCCTGAAGTGACACAAGAGATGGTGACAGCAGCCCTCAGCCACGTGACTCCACATCTGCTCACTCACTGTCATCTTGTCACCCTCCCCACAGCCGCATCCGTCCCCTGTCCTAACACAGGTGTGCCATTGGAACCCCCGGTCCTCACGCTCTACCTGCACAGCCGTGCCAGGACTGACTTCCTGTCCCTCACGTTTTGAAGATGAAGAACCCGAAAGGGAGACTTGCCAAGGCTACAGTGAAGGAAGGAATTGAGTTTGGAGGCAGATCCAGGTCTAAACTTTATGTAGTTTACTCAGTTTTGCCTGTTGCAGTGTAACAAAGGTGTCATAAACTTGGCAGCTCGAAACTAACCTTGTGTTTTAACTCACAGTCTCTACGTCTCAAGAATGTTGATGTGGTATAAACGGATTCTCCACTCAAGATCCTGCATACTTAGAATCAAGATCCCAGACTTCAGGTCCTTCACCCAGGCTTACCTGCCGATTGGGAACATTCATCTCTCCCCATCTATAGAACTCGCAAAGCTATTAAAGAAAAGTCTCTGGTAGTTTTGAGTGTGGGAGCTCAGGGAAGACTTAACTCCTCTGCCAATGGCCCACTTGATTAGACCAGTCCCATTTATTTCCCTGCTCATTTCTCTCTAGATTAATCCAGAGTAATTACATCATAAAACCTACTCGCTTTTGCCAGACTTCAGGAGTAACAACCATCCTACCCCCAGGTCCCGAGCCCAGCGTGGGAGGAGATCATCCATGACCGTGAGCCATGGTACCATCTTAGACTTCAGCCTCCAATGTCTGTCATTAATGTCACATACTCATCATGAAGCTTTGAAAAAGATGGCAGTTCTACCTCTCCCACTTCATCATCTGTAACTTTCTGTTACAGATGTTAAGACAAAACCCAGGTCCAGCTGTTCTACTTGGGCAAAAGAATGAATTCCCTTCTATAACCCATTTCTGACCTTCATGGTCTCCGCCCCCCCAGCCAGAATAAATGAATGAATGAATAAATAAATAAATAAAGTTCATGCTTCTCAGAAATTCCCAGTACCTAACGGGGAGGAATGTAGGCTATCAGTAAATGTTAGCTTTCCACCAGTTCTACTAACTACTTAGACCACATTTACCGGTGATAATTCCTCCTGGATCAATTTAAAGTCTGTGGTCTTTTTTTTTTTAAGTCCAGGTTTGAACTCAAAGGCATTGTGCTGTCCCTGAGCTCTTTTTGCTACAGATTAGCACTCTACCACTTTGAGCCACAGCACCACTCCCAGTTTTTGCGTGGTTAATTGGAGATAAGAGTCTCTAGGGGACATTTCTGCCCAAGCTGGCTTTGAACTGCAATGCTCAGATCTCAGCCTCTTGAGTAGCAGGGTTATAGGCGTGAGCCACCAATGCACAGAGCAGGGAGGGGCCCAGCCCAGCTGCTCAGGGCCACAGGCCGGGATGCCTGAGGGAATGCTTCCAGGCGCACTTCTTGGGGTCGAAGTGTCACTATGGTCATTTGTACATGGTACCTAGAAAGTACTAGAGGCTCTGACCTTTGCTGGATGAATCCACACCTCTTTCATTGCTGAGGGCTGGACAAGTGTCAGAGGATAGCAAATCTCGGTCAATTGGCTTTCTGATTTCTTCTGACATGGTGATCTGATCTGCTCACCTCTTAGGCAGAGGAGTCGGGGAGACCAATGGTAGCCTTGAAGAGTGTCTGACTCCCTCTTGTCTCCAAGAGGCAGGAGTGGGTCCTGGCTCTGCTTGATGACTTGCTCTGTCACCAGGAGAAGGAACAAACAGGTCAGAGACATCTCCTGACATCTAAAGGAGGCATCAGGGGTGAGGAATGAGGTAGGCACTCTGGCTGTGTGATTCAGGCCCATTTATTTTCACATCTGAGCCACCCTCTCCACGTCCCCTGGTCTAGCTTTGCCCAGCTCCTGTGAGGGCCAGATGTAAGCACGTTCTGCTGAGTAGACAGCACTTGAGCACAGCAGACACTGCGCGGCCCCTCCCTGTCCCCGCTTCTGACTCCAGCATTTCCCTCCCCCCATTTGGGCGGCTGTCCAGCCTGTCCATCCCTCTTTGCCATCTCTTCCCCCTAACAGAAGGGTCAAAAGTATGCCTTTATCCAACCAGAGTTTCTGCCCTTAGCAAGAAAAGTTGGAATTTTTAGGAATAGCAAGAACATAAAGCGGGTATGAGTAATTTCTTCCTAAAAGGTGAATTACAAGATGCATTTGTGTGTCCAGTGGGAGGACTTTTTTTCTCTGCATTCTGGAAGGATCTAGAAAGATCTGGATGTAAAGTGGCCCTTAAGCTACCAAAATACAGATGATGAAGAACACTGGCTCATTTCCCACCCCTTCCCTTCTTTCAAAAGCCGTCTCTTCCTCCAGCTTCTGTTCAAGATGCCCCTGATGTCTTGCTCTTCCTCCCTTCTACTTGCAGCCCTGGGACTGCTCATCTCTCCTAAATAAACGGTCTCTGTGGATTGTGCCCAGCCGGGCTACTTTATCCAACACCCCCTCCGCCTCCACAACCTGGCTTAGGAACATTAGGAGAAGACTCCCACAAAGAGCAATGTAGGTGATTTATCACTGAAGCGTTTTTCTCCAAGGATTTGATTTTTTTTTTAAATTTAAAACTCAAAAAAAAAAAGGCCATTAAAGCCCTCCCTCAGATCAGCTGTATCTTTAAGTGTAAAATCCATTTTAGACAACGGAGCTTGCGATATGGTTAAGTACTTATTTTTATTGTCTGTCTGGGCATGGTTTTCAGCTGCAGGTGGAAAATAAATCAATAATATCATAAAGACACTCACCCCGTGCCCTTTCCTCAGCCGGTTCTCTAGTGCCTGAGCTTAGGGGACCCTCTGAGGTCTGCATGCCCTCGATTGTCCTGGTGGGGGAGGCTGGTGGATGGATTTGTCCTTGTTGTTCATCTGGTGTTGTGGCAAAGGCCAGGAGTTATTTTTTCTACGGGTCTTTGCAAAGGGAGCATCCTCTGGCTAAATTTCCGCAAGGAAAGAGGGCCAGTGAGGGGGTATGCGTGTGTCTGGTAAGGCCCGGGGGTGGCTGCAGCCTTCTGGCCCTTACCTGAGGGTGTTTGCAGGTTGAGGGTGTTAACAGGGTTGAAGGAACAATCTGGTCAGGTTAGGTGTCCCTGATTCTCTATTGGATTGGGCATTGTTGGGATGCAGAGACCCAGAGCTTGCCAAGAGAAAAGGGAGGACCCTTCTCCTCTGAGAAATGTCCGTGGGGTTTTCCTCCTACATTGGTCCACTGTTAGAGCTGCAAGTGTAGGCGAGAAGATGGCAGAAAGCTGGGCTGACTTTCCCGAGGAGGTGTCCCCAACCCTCGCTCACAGTGGTTTCCTTCCTAGCCCTTGTCACAGCCTGTATTGTGGCTGCTCGCCCTCCCCCACCCCCACCCCCGAACGTCAGCACCCACATGGACAGGTGTTGGGTTCAGGGTCTTCCAGGGAAGCCATGCCTGAGCACACACTTGCTCGTTTACTGGCTGCCTGACGCTCTGCATGCCCAGCATTGGCTCTCCTTTAGCGCTCAAGTCTTTTCCAAGGCAAATGTTTTCTTCTTTTTCTAACAGCTTTGTTGAGATATAATTAAGATATATCCTGAACCCACTCATTTAAAGTGTGAAATTTAATAAGTCTTGAGCATAGAGTTGTGCCTTCATTCCCCAATTCCAATTTTAGAACCTTCCTACCGTCCCCAAAGGAAATGTCACATCATACCCATCCATAGTTGCTCCTTGTTTCTCCTCCACCCCTACAAGATCTGGCAACTACTGACCTACTTCCTGTTTCTACAGATTTGCCTTTCCTGGACATTTCATATAAGGGAATCGTCCAGTGTGTGCTCTTCCTTACTAGTTTCTTCCATTTAGTGTATCATTCAATACTCATATATAGTATGGCACTCGTCCACATTTTGTTCTCTTACTGTTGAATAATACTTCATGGTCAGAGCTGATGGACATTTGGGTTATTGTTTTTACGCTTGTGGCCCTTACGGGTCATCTTCCCGTGAATGTATTCACATACAAGTCTTTGTGTGCGCATATGTTTTTGTTTCCCTTGGGTAGACTCCTGGGAGTGGAATTGCTGGGCATCTGGTGGCAGTCTGTCACTCCATCCTTGTAGTATATTTATTCTTCTCCCCATTAGCAGCCTTTGAGCTGTCTACAAGCCAGTTGAGAACTTCATCATCTAAATATTCCTATAACATTTGACCTGGATGTTGACATATGAAGGCTTCTTATGCATCTGCTAGAACACACTACCCCAAAAAAGTGAAGCAAGGAGAAGAAAGAAGCCTTAGGGAAGTTTCTCTGGGGAGAAGTGGAGAAAGATGATTGTCTGATTGCTTTCTCAGCTAGGAAGCTTTGTCTTGGTCTTTGTATGACAGAGAAAGCCTGCCTGAACTCAACAAGGACACCTTCTCCAAGGTGGTCATTGACTCCGTGCATATCACCTTTTACAATTTCCTCCCCTGATGATAACATAAGTTAAATCCATGATTGCAACGCTGATAACACAGGATCATAAGGAAGAAAATGGGCCACCTAGATCGCTATATTCCTGACATGACCACATGCCACCTTTGCAAGGCTAACCTGGTGGCATCTGAAAACCTCAGACCTTTTGCATCCAAGACAATAACAGCAAATGTGCTGAGAACTCTTTGTTGAGTATTCTTTCAAGCACTTTATGATGTACTTGCGTCTTTGAGGACCTATACAATCAGGGTAGGGTGAGGGAAGAACATGTCTACAGATTGGTGGGCAGAGAAGTATGTGAATCATAGAAAAGTGTTTCTTCTAGCTTCGCATCCTAGCCCTGTCACCTTCTCCTCCTAAGTTGGCATGAAAGTGGAGAGTAGCAAGGTAAGCCAGGAGGCTTGTAAATAGGTACCTGGAATGTCATGCATCTGTCCATTTCTTGGAGCACCTACAAAAGTGGAGACATAATGACAATTAGAGTAGGGGATAATATGATGTTCATGGAAACTATGAAACCTATCATGAGTGCTTCCATTTGCTGACCCCCCTACTATCTCCAAGATGTTAAATAATATTTTTCCATCCATGTATCCATCCACCTATCCACCCATTCATCTATCCATTCATCTAACCATCCATCTACCCATCCATTCATCTAACCATCCATCTACCCATCCAACCATCCAACCATTCATCCATCCATCCATCCACCTATCCATCCATCCATCCATCCATCCATCCACTTATCCATCCATCCATCAACAAGTGCATACTGATTGCTTTCTATTTGCCCTAGGCCATGATGGATAATGGAAGTCTGGCTCTTTAGAAATCAAGAACATTATCCAACAGTCTAGTTTTCTCAGTGGGTAAATGGGGGGAAAACAACAACTACCACATTGCACTGTAAGAATTAAGTGAAACACTTAGCACCGAACATAAATTAGGCAATGTTGGCTAATGTTAGCAGGAGTAGTAGAACTCACTGGAGGGACAGGTACATCTACCCTAGCTGCTTATACCACTTCTCCAGCCTTAGAGGAGTGGGTGGCCTTGGTTTCTGTGCGCTGGTGCATACCAGCTGCAGCCCTGGGGTGCTTGAGCCCTTGGAGTTCCTGGGCACATGGTACCAAGGCCATCCCTGCACTTACTGTTCAGATCTGCCAGGAAGGGCGGATGGGCGTCCCTGTTGGCAAGCATCCAACAAGGACAAGTGTTGGGGTTCAGAGGACAAAGGAAAGGGACATTTCAAGGAAGTTCTTACTTCCTCAGAACCAGAGTTCCTATCTCCCTGGCTCACATGATCTATTGGGACATCCTTCACGTTCCAAGTGTAAGCATGTCCCTGAAAAATGCCAGTGTGGTCTTGTGATGAAATGTCTTTCTTACAAATGTCCTGATATAGCCTCCAAGCCTGGGAGATGGGGAGAGAAGCCTGATTCCAGACTTCCCACCAAGGCCGACATGAGCTTTCCCTACCACGAGTCCCTTCCCGCTTGTATCTGTGCAATGGGAATAGGAGGAATCTTATACTCTGAAGTCGTGTCTGATCTTAAAGGAGACCCTGAATAGAAAAGTGACTGGCTCTACAATGAGCTTAAAAAAAAATAGAATGACTTATTCCACCTCAATAACATCCTGTAAAGTAGATAGTGTTTTTGTCTCAACTTTCAGAGCAGGAAACAGAAGTTCAAAGACTTTAACATGGCTCACCTAGAAGGCCACACAGCAAATGTCTGGGGGAAGCCACCTTCAAGGCCAAATCTATTTGAACCCCACACGTGCACACCTGTGCACCTGTGTTCTTAGACACTTAGCGTTTCTTTGACATGAGGAACAGCAAACATCTTTTTTTTTTTAAGTATGCGAGCAGATATTAAATAGTTCTTTTGGCTTTATGGTTTAATCTGTGTGTGTAATGGTTACTCAACTCGGCCATGATATCATGCTTACAACAGCCAAGGACATTGTGTAAACAAATAGGCATGGCTGCGTTCCAATAAAACGTTATTTACCAAAACAGACAGTGGCATGGGTTGGCCTGCACTTCCCTGTGCTCCTTATTCTGCCTGAGAGCCAGGCACTGGGGTACCCCAGGAGGGGCTCAGGAAACCACTGCCAATAGGAGGCCGGCCTGGGGACCCTCCAGAATGTCTCCTTGTCTGCGAGTGTCACTCTCTACATGGAGGAAATCTATTAGGATGGACACACAAGCCTGCGGTTGACTGAAGGCAGTCAAAGAAAGCAAGAGGATTAATTCAGGAGATGACCATGAGAAGGGTCTCCTCCCTGCAGCCTTCCTGACCCAGGACGAGAATAGCCTGGGTGATTTATAATGCTCCACGGAGCACTGGCTTCTCTGGTTTCTTTTCTGTCCCAATCCCCTGGATTATCTTGTCCTCAGGCACTCCCTCTCCCAGTCCCAAAGAATTCAGAGCTCTCCAGGCATGGGGGCCGTGTTCCCACTGTCTGGACCTTCCCAGCAGGCCCAGCCTGGCCCCGAGTGCCACGCCCCTGGCTCCTCTCTGAAGATCTGGGTTGAGCAAGTAAAGGATATGTTTGCCTGGAGGCTGGAGCCCCCTGGAGCCCTTCCAGTACTGTTTCTGGGAGAGCAGGTGTGGCCTCTCCCTGACACCAAATACATTCCGGAGACGGAGCAGATGGGCCAAACCAGAGCAGGTCTCTCCCGCCTCCCTCTGGGGACTTGGCTTCTTCCAGGGGACACTTTTGCCGTGAGGACACCCCAAGTGCTAATCCTCTCACCCAGGAGACCTGAGCATGGTCAGCACTTTCGTCCAAGGCTGGACTCAGCCAGGGGCATTCCCCAGCGTCGCCCGGCCAGCCCCGGGCAGAGTAAATCACCCAGAGAAAGGCAACTCTTGGAAGCCACAGGCTGCTGGGGACTCCGTGGGCATCATAAATCAGGAGCTCACCCCATTTTACCTGCTCCTTTCCCCCCTACCTCTGCAGCCTGTGAGGGGAAAGCGATGGGGGTGGGGGTGCTGAATGCAGCCAGGACTGGGCATCAACAGGGGCTGTCTCTTTGTCAACTTATTACCTGAGATTTATGCATGACGCAGCCAGGTCTGCTCAGTGACACATTCTAATTTAATTAAATTTCTGTTGGATTGATGTCTGATCAATCAATAATGTTAATGTTTTCGCAATTTGGAGATTAAAGTATGGTCAAGTCATGGCAAACCCGCCCCCCCCCCATCCACTTACTTAGGAATATTCTCTGGGAAGAGGCTTGCCTGCCTGCATTCTTTCTCCTTTTCTCCCTTCCCCTTTTCCATATTTAAGCATTTATTAAATGCCTAGCGTAGGGAGTAATGATGTGATGGAAATACAGGTTGGAATAGTAATTCAAAAGTCCAAGTGAACAGCAGAATCACATGGGAAACCTTGTTTAGGATTCAGATTCCTAGGAACCTGGCCTCAGAGATTTTGACACAGTAGACTGCAACCAAGAAATCTGCATTTCTATCAAGACCTAGGTGGGGACGTGCTTCCCATCCAGGGACCAGATTCTGAGAACCACTATCTTCACAGTTAAAGGTACAAGCTCTGGAACCGCCTGGAGGCAGATCCCATCTACAAATGGTCTAGCTTTGGGAATGAGAGATTTGGTTCCTCCCTACTTCTGTTGCGTAAGGCACAGGATTGTAATGAAGAACTAAGAGAGTTCCTATCGGGCTTATTAACACGCAGCTCACATCCACACCCAGTGCGTGTCAGATGCTCTCAGAAGGGAAGGTAGAACAAGCAGGTGACTGCCCCTCCAAGCCTCAAAGTATCCCTACTGAAGGGGTACAATGAGAATACCACAAGTGAGGTACCAAGAGGCTGTAATAGTAGGGTGCCTGGTCTAACTCAGGAGGTGTCAGGAGACTTCTTGGTGAAATGGACTTGCAATTTCCAAGAATGAGTAGGAATGAACAAGGGAGTGGGGAATCTGGTAGGCCTTCTGGTGGTCCATGGGTTCGCTCAGTATTTTAGGCCTGATGGGAAGATCACAGACGATTTTAAGCAGGTGGGTACTGGAGGATATGGAAAGCTCTTTCTTCCTGCCATGCAGAGTAGCAAGAGCAAATTAGCCAGGCCTGAAGCTCAGAGGCCCCAGGGTTTGTTCTAGGATTAAGATCGGGGCCTGGTCTCCATTTGGGAATCTGCCTTGGCTCTTCAGGAACTAACTGCCAGTTGTTGCACCCTTCCATCGTTGACCAGGCGCTCTGCAGTGCTGAGCTCATTTAGAGCAAGATTTCCAAAATGGCAGCCTTGGCTGGAGCTTGCTCTGCCCACAGATGTTCTTCAGGTATGCAGAACGTTTTGGAAAACTCGGGCTCTCTTGCCAGTGCTTAAAACCCCGAGTAACTCAAACATCCAGTTGTTCAGAGTTCTGGCATGTCTTGGGAAACACGATCAAGATGGGGAAGCTTTGTTTGCGTGTGGGGGGGGACTCTCGTGGGCGGGAGGGGGCAGGAGCTGGAATCCTAACTCCTCGCCTCCCAGGTCCTCTCACTGGGCTCCGTCCGGCCACCTCTGTGTATACACATTGCTCTTATCTTTACCTGCCTAGTCTCTGTAGTCAAACAATTCGATACCTTGGTGGAAGGGGGAACCAAGCCCTGTGCTCCATATGATATCCACTTGATATCAGCCTGGTGGACTTGGTCCCTTCCTGCTCTAAGGTCTTGTTCTTCAAGGGAGAAGGTGGAGGAAGAACGAGAATGGAGAACTTCTGCTTTTTCACTGTCATCTGTTGGTGTTGCCTCATGGGCTCCCAATCCCTTCCTTTTCCTTCTGGCTCCAAACTTAGCTCTAAAAGCTCTGTGTGTGTGTGTGTGTGTGTGTGTGTGTGTGTGTGTCAGCTCTTTCCAGGGCTTCGTTCCTTATACCGTTGGTATGGAAGCAATGGCAGTTTGCCTTTGTTTCATGGCGGGAGGCAGGAGAGCTCAGCACAGAACAGCACACCTGCAAGAACTCTATGAGCTGTTTGTGCAGAACATGAGTCTGTAAGGAACACAGCCTCCTTCCTAAGCTAGGATCTACTAGGTCAAAGAAAATACTATTGAGGAAGTGTAGGAAAATTAAACAACCTATAAACCACATTTAATTTTTTTTTTTTACAGAAGCCTAAATGTTTTGAGAAAATAACATAGCTACACTTCCCGTACCACCTGGGTGTCACATATGCCCACTACTCCTACTAGGTCAAGCAATATTGGCCTTGATCTATAGACCAGAGGCCCAACTGAATCCCAATTGGAACTTTAGAAAGCACTCCGTTCCAGTTTCCATAATGCATAACATCCAATACATGAGAGCTGGGAGATGTTGATCCTGTCTGTCGTGCAGGTTGCTCCAAAGTATACGAGATGTGGAGTTTTCTAATCAAAGTGTCATCGGATGATAATGATATGTGCCTGCTGTCTTCCAACAGGCTTGCGAGGAAACCTTTCAGAGCACCAAGGTGGCAGTTAAAAAGAGCAGCAAGAGTGATATTATTAAAATGTAAATCAGATCAGATCATTACTTCCACTCAGGGCTACCCAGTACTACCCACTGCCTACCAAGCACAGCCTCCACAGCCCCAGTTACCTCTCCAGACCCAGTTACCTCTCCAGACCCAGTCACCTCTCCAGACCCAGTCACCTCTCCAGACCCATCCCAGCCACTTCTGCCAGGCTCTTCCTTTTTTTCTCCCCACTGCTACCCAGACTTAATCAGGCCTTCAACAGGTCTAGCACCTCTCCAATCTCTGGCCTTTCCATTTGCTTTTCCTTCCCATGCTTTCATAGGCCAGCATTTTTAACACACTAAAGTTGCCTAAAGCTGAAACACGCATTCCTTAGTGGGGGCCTTTTCTGAGCACCCTAAGACAGCTCTGCCCCTTCAGTGCTCTAATAACTTACCCTCATCTGTGGATCTCTAATGTGAAACGATACTCCAAAGTAAACACTTCCAAATTCCTTTTTATCATCTATCTTCCCCGAAGGCTGGAGGCAAGTTATTGATCTGTCTTGCTAACTTCCACGTGGCATCACCTTGCACAGTACTTAGCATTCAGTAGATGCTCAGTAAGTAGTTGGGCCAAAGGCCAGTGACCATGGTCACAAGAGGAAATGGAACATTAGCATAGCCAGAGGAGATAAAATTTGCTTTGTACTGTGCCTGTGTGTGTGTGTGTGTTGTGTGTGTGTGTGTGTGGGCATGTCTGTGAGTGTATTTGTGTATGTGTGTGAACACTCTTGGCAAGAAGTGAATTTGGACAAGAAATCCTACATCGTAATTCATGAGGGAATTATTAGCTGGGTTAAGAAATTTCCATGTTGAACTCAGAGCAGTGGGGAGGACTAGTCGTTCGCTCTGAGGACTTCATAGGCAGATGGCTGCTGGCATTCGACTTTTATCTACTACCACCCTGGGAAGTTGAGGAGATTACTCACTCTGTTGGGTTGGACCTCAGTTTGTTACCTGAATAGTAGCGGTCATGGAAGTTCTTTTCTTTTAGAATTGTTAAGGGAAAGAAATGACATGGGAAGACAGAAAGACAGAGAGAGAAAGAGAGAGAGAGAATTTTTGTGCAGCGCCTGGATAAGAAATCCACCAAGTTCAGCCGTTGTTGCTAATATTATCATTATCCCTGTTCAAAACCTAGATGAGCTGGAAGATCTCTGGGGAGAGCAGTTGGTGTTTGACCTGAACTGGTGGTAGGAAGGATGTGAAGAGAATCAGCTGCTCTCTGGTCTTGAAGGAAGGAGAGAATCAGTGTGGAGTGAGGTTTCTTGGAAACAGTGACAGATTCCCGGTAAACCAGAGCAATGTACTGGGCCTGGGTACTTCCGTCCTTACTCTCCTACTGCACAGGGCTGCAATACACCCCAGCAAAGCACATCGGGCTGACATTGCTGAAAATGGTGGAAAGAGGAACAGAAGAGGCAGGCCTGCTCATGTTCAGAGGGTCCCCATTCTCCTGGGCTGTTTTCAGATTAATCACATAGGGACACATGTTTTCTTTATACCTGTGTGTGTGCTTATGTACTCCACAAGCCTGGCCTTCTTTCTCCCAGCACTTTGCTAAACCACATCCCCCAACCTCCTTTGACATAAGGTACGCCGTATACTCATATTGAGACTAGTGGATAGGGTGAGATGGTGATGGATAAATTTTCCTGTCCCAGCACATTCTTTTTCTTTTCTTTCTTTTCTTTTCTTTTTTTTTGTCGGTCATGGACCTTGAACTCTGGGCCTGGGCGCTGTCCCTCAGCTCTTCAGCTCAAGACTAGCACTCTATCACTTGAGCCACAGTGCCACCTCTGACTTTCTGGTGGTTCATTGGAGATTAGAGTCTCACAGACTTTCCTGCCTGGGCTGGCTTTGAACCTTGATCCTCAGATCTCAGCCTCCTGCGTAGCTAGGATTACAGGCATGAGCCACCGGCACCCAGCTCCTAGCACATTCTTAATGCTCTTTCTTGTCTGCTGGCTTATCTGAGATGACTTCAGGGACCAAGAGGAGTGATGGAGCTCCGGGACAAAGGACCTTGGGTTCTCTGAGTCTTCCATGGAGGAGAACTGCCCAAGAGAGACAGCTGAACACCAGTTCCCACATGGCCACTGTCAAATGAGCAAGACATAGATGTGATTGGGTTCCGCCACCTATGAAGCCTGTCCGTTACCGCAGCTAAACTACCCTAACAACATAGCTCACCCTTAGGACAGTATCTATCATTTTAACGCCCTCCCACATGATCTTACGGCCATTACACATGATGACGAATGACATTACAGAGTGCATAAGCTGGGATTGTTACAAGTTCTACAGCAGTCTGGAGTGTTATTCTCATTGTGTAGATGATGAACCAGACATTCTTGGGCTCACAAGTATATGTTGGAGATGGTGTTTTTGACACCCAGAAGTAAGAATTTTTTTATTGTGCTTGAAAGTATGACTGCTGGAGGGAACGAGGAAGATGCTTGACAGCAAACTGGGAGACATAAAGAGAGGACAAGGACAAAGAAGCGTTCGATAAACATATATACACACATATATATATTTAAAATTAACCATCTAAATAGCTGCAATGAGAGTTAGGAAAATGTTATGGGTAAGGGAGAAGAATAAAAGCTTTGAAATACCTTGGGATAAAGCTAATATGGAATAGAGCAGCAATTTTATTACAATTTTTAATGTTTCAAAATAAGCCTCAGGAAAGTATTTCAAGATCTTGGATGGTAGATTCAAAAGAAAGTGCTGCTCACATTAAATGATACACTTAGAGGAATTTCAATCAAGATCCTAATTGATTTTTTTTAAATGACAAGTTGAATTCAAAGATCATCAGGAAGAATTAATAAGCAGAATAACCAATAAAAATCTAATTGATGGGGAGATGGATTTAAAAAAAATACCCAGCTTCTAATTGATAAAGGAAGAAAGAAGTTCCCTACCACCTTTTTCAGATACAAGAATATATTCATTAAAGGTCAAATGTTGCACAAATGAGCAGATGAAGTAACAGGACAGTATGTGGAGTCTTAAATGGGGTAGGTTGCACATAAGAGTAAAATATAGTATGAACTAGGGAGGAATAGACAGGGCATAGGGAAACTTGCCTGTCCACTCTTAGTTTCTTACTTTTATTTCATAGAAAAAAGCCCATGAAATACTTCCAATTTCAGAAGGAGATCTTGTTAAGTGTCGAGCCCAAAGTTAGAAAAATATTAACGAATGAGTTAATAAGATTGTTTACCAAACACTAGTAGCAAGAAGCATAGAGATGAAGTTTAAAATGGAAATGGTAGGAAGTGCTTGCCACATTTTCGATAACTAAACCTCCATTGTAAATAAAGATCTGTCTTTAGGAAATAATGGAAAGATTAAAATCTATATGAAAATGGACAAAAAAGCACAATGAGTCTTTTTGGAGGCAAACACGGAAGAAAGAAAAAAGGTCGGAACATTTGAAATATCCAGAGCTATTGACATAGCAAATATGCTTCCTCAATTTTAAAGACAATTCATCCACACTCTCAGTGATGCATGTGTGAGGCCTTTCTTGGAAATACGAGTGAAAAAGGAAGAATAAACAAGAACTTGTTGAAATCTAGGGTACTCAGAAATGTTTTTCATTTTTAGGTATTAAAATATGTGATAAACTGCGAGACAGGGAGACAGTATGGCGCTAATGGAGAGTGGACACTGAAGACATAGTGTCTGAGACATAACATGACTTCAACAGGACAGTGGTCTTCATGTTGTGTCCGCCACAGTCACCTCAGCCCTTAGGACAATGCCTGGCACACAAGTAGATGAGAGAAAGGATGGGAAAAGCATGTACCCCAAAATATTAGTATGCCTCCTGTTGATCATATTTGCATGGCACTGTCGTTTAAGGAATGAACTTGGATCTCAGGCAGAGCTGTAGTTGCCCCAGCTTTGACGAAACTGAGTCTCCTGGGCTGACGATTTTGAAGAAAGAAGGATCCCTGGTTGATTGAGAAGTGGAGAGCAATGAGGCTGTGCCTGTGAATGCTTAGCTCCATGAATGTTAGTTAACAGATATGTCAGATGCTTTACAACTGATTAAGAAAACAGAAGCAATGTATTTAAGTTAAAAATGCAAAGCAAAAAAAAAATACATCTTTTCCAGCAGCTTGTTTACTATGTCTGAAAAAATAAAAACCTCTCTGGACAGTAAGACTTCCCTGGGGAAAAGCATTTCCTAGTGACTCCAACCCAAGACAAAGGCTGAGAAAGGAGAGGGGTGAACTCTGCCCTATGACCTTTGGCTCATGCATGGGGGTCACTCATTATCCTTCAAGCCGATTTTTAAACCAACACACTAAAAATAGCGTGACAAAAACAAAAGCATATCTATCATTTTTACCATGAATGTCACTAGTTTTCTCTGCTGGAAAGGGAATTCATTTGTGTTGTGATTTGGAAAGGACAGAGATGCACAAGAAGAGCAGAAGTTTGCCCATCTCTGGCCACATTTGATGTTTTGACTACTCTAGTTAGGTCAAACTGGCATCGGTTCTTGAGTTTGCTTTTCACATCACTCTATGTTGTAAATATTTTAAAGAACTCATTAATGAATCTAAAGCATATAAGATCATGCTCACTCATGAAACAAAGCTACACACACATATACCACAGCTTCTCTGAGGGCAAAGTGGTCCTGTCATAGACAAAGCACTCCTTCTGTTATTAATGGAGAGTGATAGAAGAATCCACTTGAACTAGTTCTGCCCAAAGATACCCAGAAAGACACAGGCATTCTTGGGGCTGAAGAGCTCGTTGAGAAAACTCTTGTGTTCCTTTCCCATTGCATCTGATGGCTAAGGGAAATGATTTAGGGAAAGAAAGGAGCCATGAGGACTTTGGTTCTGCCACTTAGCCAAACGGCCAAATACTCGTAACACCTCTCACAAGGTGTTACACGCCATGACACACACCAGAATCTTAGGGATTTGCTTTAGATGGTAAGATAATCCATCTTTCTCCTTCTTCTTCTTTTTTGATCGTCCACATTTTTAAAAGAAAGATTACAATGAACATTTGGAGGAAAGATACGCATGACTGTGAATTTCTTTACAACTGTAAAAATATAGCGGAGTAAACCTAATGGGATAATAAAATAATGACTCCCTAGTAGCCCGGTTGTCATTTTCCTGCCCACAGGAAGATAGTTGTGGACAATGCTAGGTCTGATTTCCAGACCCTGATGAGAGAGAGCTACAGTTACCTTCTTTGTGGGCCTTGATCACGTGGGCGGGAGGGAAGGAGCGAATGGCCTGTCACTCCATATTAGGTAGAATCCTGCGTGTAAACTAATTCTGTTATGTGCTGCACCATCCTGGAGCCCTAGCATCTGTGCCCTGGACTTTTTGGGGAAGTACATACAAATGTGTACATACACATATATAATTTATTGGGTGGCCGGCTCATCAACTATATTGGTTTTCATAGCTTTTCTATTGTCAGCATCTTTCAGATTGGATTTATTGCTGACATCGCTGAATGAGAAAAAAAAAGAACTGACTTTTTAGTATTGCACTTGACATTTTGAGTATTATATTAGTCATTTCATTCTGTGTACTATCATCATCTGAATGGGATCGTGCCCCCCAAACTCCAAATAATACTCAATTCTAAAGTCCTGAGAACTGTCTGGGTGAGAGAACTGTGTTTTTTACACCTCCTATAAAGCCAAGAGGGATGGAAATTGCCAGTGACACCTGTTGCACAAAAATTTTCATAGCACTACCTTGGCAATTGGTTCAGGAAGATACTTTTTCTGTGGACCGAGTGGTCCTTTTCTACATCACCCTAATGAGCAGTGTATATTGACCTGTCTTCAAGAGTTTTCACTTTAACAGCAATAACAACCTCAGCCATATCCGTTTTATCTTTGACAAATTCCTTCAAGGTTGCCTTTGACCAAATTTTCTTTTTTTTTAAATTTGATTTTATTGTAAAGATGCTGTACCGAGGGGTTACAGTTACAAGAATAAGGAAATGAGGACATTTTTGTCGAGCATTGTTACCCCCTCCCGTGTTGTCCTCCCACTATCCCTTCCCTTCCTCCTCTCCCTCTCTCCCTCCCACCCCCCCAAGTTGTAAAGTTCATTTCCAATATACTGCCTGTGGGTATCATTGTTGCAATGGGTCATCCTGTGTCCTTGCTTCAGCGTTTTGTTATTCCCCTTCCCCTCCCCAAATTAGACAAATGTATATACAAGATGCAGGGTGCCAAAATCAAGTACAGTGACAACAGAGGATATACCATAGGGGGAAGAACATACAAAGGAAACAAAAACATCACATAGTACATTAAAAACAACAACAAGGAAAGAGCTCTTTTGTCCGTACCTTGGGGCTCATTTCACTTGGCATCATCTTATATGGTCATAGGTGCATAGCTTTTGAGCTTTTCTGCTCATCTGATAAATTAGTATATGTCTAGTCTAGAATAATTTTATCAGATGACACAAATGTCTTAGAAGTGCTCACCAAAGTCATCGCATCGACACTAAAGCTGTATGTGTGTGTGTGTGTGTGTTTAAGACTCTGAAGGAAGCAATCCACAAAAATAGTTTAGTATTGTAAGCTTCCATTCTGCAAAGATCTGACCTGTATTTACTACTTATCGGCAGTCATTTATATATGCAAAAAGTAAAATTGTCTCAGGAAGAAGAGGAGGCTCTAGGAGTCAGCCCCCTCACTGAGAGCTAGAACTCGAGCATTCCCCTGGGAAGAGCGGCATCGAGGGAGCTGGCTGCCAGGGTGTGAAGGCCTGGGAAGACACCTTCTGAGGTCATGTTGCTGAAGGCACTTGCTCAGCAACGAGGACTTCTGTCATCTGTTACTTAGCTGAGATCGTAAGGAACATCTTTCTTTAGTTGAGTTGACTTGGGCTCTCCAAGCCCTGAGCACAGTTTGAAGCTGAGGACTCTAGAGTGATGAATGTCTGTCCGTGAATGCAATGGGAGGTTCCTCTGGAACTCACTGACAACACCCCACACACACACATACACCTCCACAAGCCCTATATGCCTTAGATCTGCTGAGAAGGAGGCATGTTTATCTTGCTGGGTTGCTGTCAACACCGAATGGGTGTATGCCTGTCAATGAAACATTGCTCTGACACTTTGTTCCTGGAGATGAACGGCCTTCTCCATACAGGCTTTAAATAGGAGCCTGTTATAGGAGTGAGTGGAAGGGACCTGAATTATGAGAGCAGTCTGCATAAAGCCTGCAGAGGAGTCTTCCACATGGAGTGATTTCCAGGACCCTCTGCTAGCATGCACGCACGTGTAGTGTGGACACAGTGGTGCGCGCTGCCCAGAAAAGATGGGCAGAGGAGCGGCAGATGGCTGACATATACCATTCTCCCCACAGGATTTCTCTTGCTCACCAAAGAAACACCCATATTAATTTGTTTCTATTGCTAAGCAATGCTTAGAGAGCTCACAGGAGTATCTTCCCAGGCTTGATTTGACATCAATTTTTAATGTAAGTCTCTCTGATGCATCTTGTTTATGGCAGGGGGGGAATAAAAGATACCCCATTAAGATGAAAGAGCTGGCATATGTGAGAGGTGGCTTCAGGAGTTGTGCGGTTAGAGTTCTAGAAGAGGCAAAGCTGTCTCCTCTCTTCTCTCAGTGCGTGTCTGTCTTCTACACGGGACGACATAGCATTTCTACGCACACATACAATCCACTAGATCATGTGGACAGTGGTCTATAGATTTGTTGATGTCCCAGGGCAAGGGCCATGTGTCAGTTCGTTTATGTAAATCTAGAACATCTTATAGCTCATGATACTTAATAAAGGACAAGCATTCATGGACTCCAAAGAGAACTCTCTGTAAGCCATCAGGGTAGACAAAGCATTCTTCTGAAACACGTTTTTCCCACAGAGGATCCTCTTCAAGAGTGCTAAGTATCTAGGCAAAATCACATACAAAATGTGGATGAGTTGGTCATTTAAGAGCACTAATAGGTGTAGAAAACAGCTTAGTGGAAATTCCTCCAGATCAGCCCTGCTGGGGAAGAGCGTGTTGGTGTTTTCACAGAACCGTGCTCATGTGTGGAGCTGAAATAAGGGGGAATTGGCCAAACTCACAGGATCAACTTTTAGAGAGGGAGATATTTGAAAGAACAAGTGTGTGGAAATCTGACCAATCTTAAATTCATCCCTGAGCTGGACTTTTGAATCTCAGAGTGCATTCCATTAGAAGAAGAATGGTTAAATGATGTATCAGTATGAAGAGGGTAAGGTTGACATCTCTGAAAGTTAATGAATACACTGCAGTTCTTCCTTTATCCCTTAGAATTTCCTTTCTACCCTGTGCTACTAAATGTTACTAATTCCATGTCTTCCTTGTGCTACTAATGTCAGGCTACTTTCTATGACAAGTGACAGAGGCCAATCTTAACAAACCCGGAGGCAGGCACACTGGTCTCCCAGGTCAGGAATTCTCTTTCTACATCTTCCTCAGGTTCTGCAGGACCTGGCCTCTCCTAGCTTTCTATTTGAAGTCCCTTTTGCCTCTCTGCCTTCCCTGGTAGGACCTCACCCTGACTTAGCAAACAATGGCACTTAATGCATTACAGACCATAAGCTCTGGGCCCAAACAAGCATGAACTTCAGCAGGGCTCAGTCAATTGTCACCTTGCCTTGAACAATTCTTTAACCACTCAGGTCTCAAAGTCTTCATCTGTGAAATGGTCCCAAAGAACAAAAACTAAGTTTCAGGCCTCCTGTGAATATTAAATAAGATAATACATGTTAGGCTTTCTCAGTCTGGGGCTGGCATATTGGGCCATCTTAATACATTTTTGGCTTTCATAACTTTGATGAGTTATTATGGCTTGATGTCATGAATATCATTACTGATGGTAACCAGAGAAACTAAACTTCATCAGAAAGCTCAGAATTTAACATCTTTAATCTAGCCGATATGTCTAATCAAGACAGACAAACAGAAAGATAGATATCTGCTTAAAGATATCCAGCCTTCTTGTATATACATTTTTCTAATTTGGGGAGGGGAAGGGAAATGACAAAATGCTGAAATAAGGACACAGGATGATCCATTGTAACAATGAGATGTACAAAACAGTATGTTGAAAAGGAACTTTACAATTTTGCGGGATAGTGGGGGGAGAAGGGAAGAGTTGGGCGGGGGGAGGAAAGGGATGGTAGGGGAAAAATAAAGGAGGATGTAACAATGCTCGATAGGAAAAAAATAAAGATGTCCAGCCTTTAAAAAGGGAATAAGTTTTCATTTCAAGGCCCACCCAAGCAGATCTCCAGTTGAATGAATGAATGAAGGAAGGAAGGAATGAGAACTATAATGGCTTGACCATTTGCGCTGATAAGCCCACTCTTTTTTTTTCTTTTGAAATTTTATTATCTTTAAGTAGTTGTACAAATAAGTTCCCATTCTACAAAACAGTACATGAGCACAAAGTGTCTGACAGCATTGTCACCCATCCCTCCTAACCCATCCCTTCTCTCACTTTTTTCTTTAATTGAGATTAGGTGATTAAATAAATTTCACATATTTCACAGTATTGTGGAATAGTGACACTTAAAGTCACAAACACATTTTAACCTTCACAAGGCAAATTGTCATTGTCATGGTCTATACAGTTTGTGAACTCTATGAACTTTGACAATGCAAGTTATTTTTTCCACATCAGGTGATGTTTACATTTCTTTCCTTTTGCTTAGTATAGGCCGTTCCCACTTATTCTGTTCCTCCTCCTGGCTTCCCTCTTTGTATGCATAGATCTACCATATATATGGTCAAAAACATGGAGTCATTTAGCAATGATATGACAAAGTGGGTGGCTGTCCTTTGTTTCCTGAGTCCTGTTTACTTTATCATATCTTCTTGTATTTTGGCTTTAGCATCCACATATCAGGGAGACCATGTGCCATTTGTCTCTTTGTTCTTGGCTTACTTTGCTCAAAACAATCTGCTCTAGAGTTCCATCTATTTCCCTGCAAATGCCATTATTTTGTCCTTTCTAATGGCTGCAAAATATTCCATTGTATATAGGTACCACAATTTTTGGATCCACTCATAAGTAGTGGGGCATCTGGGTTGTTTCCATATTCTGGCTATTGTGAACAGTGCTGCAATAAACATGGAGGTGCATGTGTCTTTGTATACTGGTTCCTGTTGTTCAGGGTAGATGCCTAGGAGTGGTATGGCTGGGTCATAGGGGAGGTCTATATTCAGCTTTTTGAGATACTTCCATACTGTATTCCAAAGTGGTTGTATTAGTATACATTCCCACCAGCAATGCAGTAGGGTTCCTCTTTCTCTGCATCCCCTCCAGCATTTGTCATTGGCTGACTTTAGGATGTGGGTGTTCTGACTGGGGTAAGGTGGTATCTCAGTTTCATTTTTATTTGCATTTCTTTTGTTTCATGAGCAAATCTATATTTTTTATTGTGAAAATACTGTACAGAGGGGTTACAATTACATGAGCAAGATAATGAGTACATTTCTTATCAAGCATTGTAGCCTCCTCCTTTGTTTCCCCTTCCCATCCCATCCCCCCCTCCCCCCCCAACCCAACCCTCCTCCCCCCCCACCAAAGTTGTAAAGTTCGTTTTCGACGTAACGACTTGTACGTCTCACGGTTGCAATGGGTCCACCTGTATCCCTATTTAAACGACTTGTTTTTCCCTTCCCCTCCCCCAATTATACCAACATCAAATACAGTGAAAGCAGGGGTTATACCCTGGGGGAGGGACATACAAAGCAACAAAGAAATAATCTTATAAATGTGTTAGAAACAATCGCATGAAAGAAAAAGAAAAAAACATTTGAATACATATCTTAGGATTCATTTCCCTAACATCAACTTATCTGACCTTTTCTGCTTGACTCAGACATATACTAGTTATTGCAAATAACGGAAACCATGGGACCTATGTTTCTTTGGGCCTGGCTTACTTTACTTAATATAATTTTTTTCCAAGTCTTTCCATGTCCTAATAAATGGGGCAATGCCATTCTTTCTGATGGAGGCATAGAATTCCATTGTGTATATACACCACATTTTCTTGATCCATTCATCTACTGAGGGGCATCTGGGTTGGTTCTATATCTTAGCAATGGCAAATAAGGCTGCAATAAACATAGTCGTGATGGTAGCTTTAGTGTGGTCTTGTTTGTAAACATTTGGGTAAATGCCCAAAAGTGGGATTGCTAGGTCATAGGGGAGTTCTATGTGAAGTCTTTTGAGGAACCTCCATACTGCTTTCCAAAGTGGTTGAACAAGTTTACACTCCCACCAACAATGCAGTAAGGTTCCCTTCTGTTCACATCCCCTCCAGCATCTGTTGTTATTAGAGTTCTTGATTATAGCCATTCTAACTGGGGTGAGGTGGTATCTCAATGTTGTTTTGATTTGTTTATGGCTAGGGAGGTTGAGCATTTCTTCATGTGTCTATTGGCCATCCTTCTTTCCTCTTCAGAGAAGTTTAAGTCTTTAGCCCACTTATTTATGGGGTAGTTGTTTCTTTGAGGATTTGTTGTTGGGGGATTTAATTTTTTGAGTTCCAGGTTTATTTTAGATATGAGACCCTTGTCAGTTGTATGGCTAGTGAAGATCTTCTCCCAATCCATGAAGCCCACTCTTAAGAGAGCCACTAAACTCACTTGCAAGTGATCTGTCCAAAAATCCTTCCTGCAAGAAAAGTTTGACATAAAGAGTCCAGTAAATCAAATGCTCTTCTCTTCCTCCATCTTCTCAAAAACAAAAACAAAAAAAGGAAAAACCTGTCTCTCCTGGTGTCTTCTCTAGCTATTTTTTATTGCCTAGAATGCTAGGTGATGAACCAATGAGTGGAGTATGAATACTTAATAAGGAGAAAATGAATTATAAATGGCATGGAATTTATCTTCATGGCTTTTTTGCTGATGGTAGAGTGGTCCTTTATCTCTTATCAAGACGTACAGGCGTCAGTAGGTGAGAAAATATCCTGGTGGATAGATTCAAAAATTGTTACCGGATGTCATCTTAGGTTACATGGAACCTAATACCATGTGGCAGAGAGAGGGGGGGAGAGAGGGAGAGAGAGAGAGAGGGAGGAAGAGAGGGAGAGAGAGAAGGGAGAGAAAGAGAGAGGGAGAGAGGGGGGAGAGAGAGAAAGGGAGAGAGAGAGGGTGGGTGAGCAGGAAGCAGGAGAATATGATGCTGCCAGGAGAGCCCTTGGGTGCTCTTCAGGGGCCTAGAGGAGAGAACGTAGCCTAGGGGTGAGCTGCAGGCCCGTCTGGGCAGCAGGGGTTATCACAGAGGTATGAAAAGAGTTCTTAGGGCGGTGATTTTGAGGAGAAACCACTGAATGACATTACCTAGAGGGGAAACTTCTCTGCTGTCCACTACTCTACTCTACTGCAAAGCTCCCTGCCAACAACTAGCTCTGAAAATGCAGTGGAGTCTCCTGAGGAGAGATAAGGGACACATGTCTCCTTCCCAATGACTTCATGCAATGTTCACGCCATCCTCACACACATAGCAGAATGCTCTCCTGGGTGGTTTTTCTCTGAGAGTAGACATGGAGTTGCGGGCTCTTTCTTTCTTGTGGCTCTGCTATCTCCCTTCTGTGGTATCCAACTGTTCCCAGGATAATACCCCAATTCAGTCAGCGGGAGGAGGCACTGTATGGACCACTTCCAGGGGTCTGGAGATGGAGCATTTGGACTTCACCCACTTCCCTTTGGCCCAGGACCATTCGCATGGCCCCACCCCCTAGCTGTAAAGATAGAAAAGCAGCAACGCTGCAGATGAACTTTCAATGTCTGCCATGTTTCTCAAGTATCAATAAAATGAAAATGAAACAGGTCCTCAGAAAATGACCGGGTACATATTATTGCAGAAATGTCATCTTATGAGTGTGGGCAATTTCTTTTTTTTTTTAAATCCCTTTTAGAGTGTGTGTTTACGTTCAGAGGGTGGGAATTCCAGTTATAAATTGTCTTAATTTCTGGAGGTTCCTTGGTAATGGTTCACCAGTTCTACTTATGTTAATATGAAATTCTCTTTAAATTGCATATATAATTAAGGCCCGAAAGTAATATGTGTGCCATTAGTGAGAACAGATAATACAGCAATGGAGAAGAAGAGACTTAGAGCTGCTCACACTTTAACCTGTGGTAATAATGTGTTAATATCCATCCAGCTCCCTCTTTCCACATGAAATTATTTACTGTCCCAGGGGCCAGAAAACTTTTTGTATGTTTGAATGAATTGTACATGCTTTAAGGCTTTGCCGGCCAATGCTCTCTATTAGAGCTTCAGTCATCACTCAGTATCCTTGAGGGTCTGATTCTAGGGCCTATTTCTCTCTCTCTCTCCCCCCTCCTTCCCTTTCTTCTGTCCCTTCCTGTCTTTCTTTCTCTTTCTCTCTTTCTTTCTCTCTTTCTCTCTCTCTCTTTCTTTGCTTCTTTCTTTCTTTCTCCTTCCTTCCCTCCGTTTTCCCTCCCTTCCTTCCCTTCCTCCCTCTCTGTCTCCCTCCCTCCCTCCTTCCTTTCTATCTGCTAGTACTGGGGCTTGAACTCAGGACCTGGGCACTGTCTCTTAGATATTGTGCTCAATGGTAGCATTCACTCTACCACTTGAGCCACAGCTCCACGTCTGGCTTTTTTGTTAGTTAACTGGAAATAAGAGGTTTATGGATTTTCCCACCCTGGCTGGCTTTGATCCCTCGATCTCAGCCTCGTGAGTAGCTAGGCTAACAGGCCTAGCTGGCCAGGCCTCACTTTTTTGTGTGTGGGGGGACAGTCTTGGAGCTTGAAGTCAGTGTCTGGGTGCTGTCCCTGAGACACTTTGTGCTCAAGGCTAGTGCTCTACCACTTGAACCACAGCCACTTCTAGCTTTATCTGAGTAGTTTGATAGAAGGGTCTCAGTAGCTAGTTTGATAGAAGGGTCTCAGTAGCTAGGTGTAGCCACCAGCACCGGGCTAGAGCTCACTTCTGATACTAAAATCTGTGGCTACTTAAGTCCCATATAGAAAAGCACAGAATATTTGCATATATTGCAGACACATCTTCCTGTAGACTTTAAGTCATCCCTAAATTATTTATGCCTAACATAATATAAATGCTTTGTAAATGGTTGTTACCCTCTAATGTGCAAGGAAGAGTAACCAAAAAAAGCTTAGAATCGATGTGATTGTTAATATGATTGTTGTTATTATCATTATCAATTATTATGATGTGGTGGTACTGTAGGGTTGAACTCAGGGCCTCACACTTGCAAGGTGGGTGTCTCAGTACTTGAGCCACATCTCCAAAACACTTTTGCATTGGTTATTTTAGAGGTAAGGTCTAACTTTTATGCCCGGGCCAGCCTGGGCTGAGATCCTCTTGCTGTGCTTTCCTGTATCACTGGAGAAGACAGGAGTGCACCACCGGGCCCAGCCATGTGCTTCCCACGTCACGGGGGTCATTGGTGCTCATCACCTCTCCCAGCCATTGTTAAGAAGGAACCTCTTGAACTTTTATGCCTATGCTTGCCTTGAACCTTGATCCTCTGATCTCTGCCTCCCAAGTAGTTAAAATTCCATACATGCTTGAGCCATTGCACCTGACCAGAGGCATTTTTTTCTTCTACATTTTGATCCATGGATCCATGGATCCAAGGATGAGGAACCTGCACATGACAAACGGCTACTTCCTTCTGCCATTATGGCACAAAAGAAGCCACCACCATATTTTTTCAAACAGAGTAGCTGTATTCCAATAAAACTTTATTTGCAAAAATAGGCAAGGGACGGGATTGAGCGTTCTACTGAAGTTCTCCAATCCTGCTCACCTAGGATGGCTGTGGTGCACTATGTCACAAGCTCTCAGGGCCATTCACTGAGTCCTAAGCACTGAGGGCCATGCACATGGGAAGGGGTCAATATATACTCACTTGTTTGACTCAGCTTGAAATCAATAGTTACATGACTTTTACACATGGATGCGTGCATGCTTAAACAGAAAAAGAAAATTCTAGAAGGGCAGACCCTAAACTCTGAGCACTGAGAAGTCTCAGGAAAAGGAGATTTTTTTTTTTTTACTTTTTAAACTTTATTTCCTCCTAAATTGTTTGAATACATTTTTCAATGGGCCTGTTTCACCACTGTCACAAAATACACATGCATGCCATGCAAACTTTTTGCTGATTCTAAAAGAGAGTGTTTTATTTTAATCCTGAACCTGTCACTTACTTGGGCTTTTCAATAACCAGCTGTATTTTCAGGATGGACTCTTAAGCCACTGAACCACAAGGAAAGAGGTTAGGCCTGACTGGAAATGCTTCGAAGAAGCCAAGGCCACCACTTCCTCTTCTGAAGATTTAGCTGACAGGGACCTTGGTAAACGGGAAGGGGAGAGGTCTTGGAGGAACTGCCTGGGTCACTGTGTGATCCCCTTTATCACGGGTGATGCCCCGAGTAGCCTCCCGACAGGCAGAATGGACAAACAGGCACTTAGATACGTGTAAGACCGCCTGCATTACCTGCTCTGCTTCACCTAGTGACTACCACTGTGGCTGACCTACTAAAAACATGCCTGCTACATTAATTGGATAGATTCAGCCAACTGAAGGGAATGAGGAGTGTTTTCTTTCCAGGCCTGGTGGTTTCATTGCTTTCATTTTTCTGAGGATAGTAGCTTTCCCTATCAGAATTATAAAAAAGTGGACATTTCATGAGACCTTGTTCCTGTAGAGATAAGGTGATAGGGTTAATCTGAATTAACTCTGAACCAGCTTCTCTGAACAGGGACACACAAGAAAGAGACTTCACTGGCCATTTTCTGCTCTGGCCACAAACAGAATTTGCCATCCAGTGTCTTCCTCGTTGTTAGGTGCTGATGGAAAAAAAAAGTGAAACATATACATGTGAATACTTTTTAAAATTTTTTTCTGATTTCAGTTTTTATCAGCTCCTATTTCTCTCTTAATTTCTCTATGGGCCACAATTCTGATTACATTCCATTTGCCCTACTGTCATTCATATATCACAGTTCCTTGGCAAAATAGGAATAAAACAGGTGGGAAAAAATAATAACCTTATTTAGAAAAAAACACACATACACACATTTTCACACAACAGCCTTGTTTGGATCTCAGAATAATTGTAGAAATCATTAGATAATATCTTCTTCAGGGATTTAGCAAGTTTCTGGCTAGATTACTATCAGGCCAGGGGAAAAACAGTCTCATTATTTGAATCAGTTTCCAGCAACTCATGAATTAGGAGTCCATACCCGGAAGGAGTATTTCCAACTTAATGGAAACAATTTATCTAACACTTCCAATTCCTTACAACACTGGTGGATGGACATTTCTCCAATTCAGGTAACTTTTATGGTAGATTGCTTCATGCAAGTGAGAATCTGTTAAAAAAAATAAAGCCACTAAAGGAAAATTTCAGTCTAGAAGGGGACACTGTAAATGACCTAAAAAAAATCACAATTTTATTGTGTTAACTTTAAGTGCATGAAGATGTGTGTATATTTGTTTTTAAACAATGCTTTACATTTTAGGGAGAGATCTGGTGTTAATGAAAAGTTACACTCTCGATATAAATTGCTTACTAATAAAGAAATACTCTGAAAACAGGAACAAATGTTTCCCCAAATATTTTTAGAGTTTCCTGAGAGAGAAAGAGGGAAAGACAGAGACACAGAGAGAGACAGAGACACAGAGACAGAGACAGGCAGAAAAGGGACTGTTTAAGATGTGTGAATGACTGAATTCCAAGCTATTCTGCAAAAGCTATCTGCCAACCTTGCAAAAAAAACTTAAAACAACAACAACAAAAAAAAAAACCCCATGATCCTCAAATTCAAAAGCTCATAAGCGTGTGTGGCCACTGCTGAAGTTTTTTCTGAAAAAGCAAAAGGATTAAGATCTAACTTAGAACTTCTCAAGAGTTCACCCAGTTCACTGAGTCTCTTCTGATAAATCACAGTTTATTAATGCCAGACAAGGACTTAGGGCTCTTCTGGTTCAACAGCATCCATTTAACACATGGAGAAAGTAAGTCCTAGTAAAAAGAAAATAACTAACTTGGATGTCACTCACTGGGTTGGTGGAAGAGTCTACAGTGAAGTCTAGCTCTCTTTCTACCCAGCTGTAGTCTGGGCTGTCAGAAAGCCTGTCAGAAAGTCAGATGTGCCATGCACATCATAACTGCTGAATAAATGCTTGCTGGTGTGCGTACATAAAGACAGGATATTTTCATTCTTCTAGAGGAAGGAAGCAGAGTTCAGAAAGTTGCATGGGGAAAATAAAATTACTTTCTGGCCAATGTGTTACTTTCTGAGCAAATACAAGGGAAGATCCTAGTCTCGTCCACCATAGCCAGGGAAGATTGTCCAAGGGGGACTATGTTTGGGGAAGGTTGTATGCTCAACCATGTGCTTTTTTATATACTGGAGTTTCTTGCTGGGCAAAAGGGGAAACAGACAGCTTGTGGCTTCTATTTCTCTGGGCCATGGCCGTGTTGGGTTTTGGAGAGGAGCCTGCCCCACGATTCCCACTGTGAATCCCAATTCATTCTCCTAGTGACTCAACAAGCCACCAAACTCCGAAGGCCCCGTTGAATCTCATACTGAACTACACGGAGAATAATTCTTAACCTTGAGATGTCTCGAGGTGGGGTGGCCACAACGGAGACTCAGCTAATGTCCATTTTAGTGAATTCATTTCATTTTAGAGACCAATGACTTGTGTTCTCTGGGAAAAACTAAAATCCATGCAGTGCCTTGGATTGTCTCTTCCTGGTCACTCTGTGCCTTTTATTTTGTTTATGTTTGTGTTTTGTAAGAGCATAAAGGTTAACCAGCTTCCCGGTAGGGTGTTATTTCGAAGCACTTGTTTGTAGCACTTTCTGGTTATAGAAAAAGGCTGCATTTGATTTGAGAATAGAAGGCCCACTCAGACACACAGCAAGTTCAACTTCTAGATATCCAGCGAGCCGTTGGTCCTATTTGAGGTCTGATACCACAGCAGGGACAACCTGAGGACTTTCACCACATGTGAGAGAAATCCTTCCCAGGGAAGTACCTCTTCTCGTTGGAGGCCATTCCTGTCAGTTCTTCCACAGCTAGCCGCTCACCATTTCTAAAGTAGATCACCCCACCATCATTTCCTCCTCTGTATTTTGAAAGATTTTCCCCTCTCAAAAATAGAAGCAGCTAGCTTACTCATGTATTTTTACATCTAGCCTATCTTACGCACAGTCTCACCAAAGACCACCACAGCCGTCAGACTGCGTCTCCGTGACACACTTCTGAGGTCTGTGCAGTGACCACGCCCTGTACATCATTTCGACTATGCTCTGTTTGTGAGGCTGAGCCCTTTCCCCACAGGGCTGGAAACCCCTATGCCAGCCTCTATTTTCTACATGGAGCGCTTCGAGCCATTGAGAAAGCGCCTCCCATCCCTGTAATGGGACTTGAACTTTTACAGAACACCTGCCAACCTTGTTCCCTTTCCCTGTCATAACACCACAGGAAAAGTTAGACCTGGGGTAAATATGCCATGTATCGTCCAAACAGGATCACTTGTAGAGATGAAAGCATGCTATTAATAATCACGCCAGGGCAACAGGTGCAACGGGGGCTATCCTGTGGGCAAACTGAGACACAGCCACCCCAGCTAGGCAGGACAGGAGCAAGCTCGGGTTACTAATGACAAGGCTCCGAGGGCCAGCTCCTGCTGGAAGGGGCCTCTAGCAGCAGGCCCTGGTGATCTTTCACCTCCAGATTTTGGGGTTTCTAATCTAGTGTATGCTTTAAACTGTACCCAGTACCTCTCCCAGGTATAAATGCCCTAAAGAGAAAACCTCAGCCTATATTCATCGAGTTGAGATAAAATACGGACTACTCTTTTCTATCTCCTCGATCTTTCTCTCTTTTTCTTTCTCTCCCTCTCTTTCTCTCTCCCTCTCGCTCTCTCCTTTCCCTCATTCTCTCTTTCAGTTTCTTATTGACCCCCAAACCAGGTTGCTGACATTTTGCTTGAGGGTATTGTCTGAAGAAAGGTTCTGGGGACCTTGTAACCCATTCCTAGGGGCTGAGGTCTGATGTATTGTTTTGATTAAGGAGGGTCTGCTCTAGAGAATGCTCCTGTATGCTTGCATTAGTGTCTTCTAAGACTAAAAGCTGATTTGAAATAACATCTATAAACTACTCCCAATCAAAACATTTAGGAGCTATTATAATAATAAGGGGGCCTAAGGGAATGGTGAGATTGCAAAACCCCCTGATGACCGGGAGCGTAGGATGGAAATAGGTCCTTTGCTGCCACTCAGTCTATAGACTCCTCCAAGGAGTCTAGAGAGGGCTATCCTTCCCTGACTCTGTGGGTGGATTCCCAGCTTTGAAACCCAGCTAGCGCCTGCAGATGGCCTTAGCGAGGGAAGGGCAGTCAGGGAAGGGCCACAGGGCACCTGACCTCACACGTGAAGGCCGGACTTTGCCTTCTGAGCTCAGGCGGCCTCGTGCAGCCGCCTCTTGGCTGTGTGTCCTGGCTTTGCTGTTTCCTAGGCTTTGATCTCCTCACCTGCTAAAGAGAGAATGGATTAAACAAGCATCCAGTCTGAAGAGATCTCCTTTATGTGTCGAAGGTGGGAGGGGGCATTCTTATCATCATGATTCCCTGCTGCCCAGCATGGATCTCACAAACACACAGTAAGCTTCTTGTGCCTATTGGTGGGTGTTGTTTTTCAAGAGTTCCCCAAATGCTGTTGGCTCTCTTGGCCTGTGCAATGCAATTAGCAGGGGTGACTCATCCCTGGACTTCATCTGGGATTTCCAATGGACTCTGAAACAAGGTGCCTTGATAAGGGGAGATTAGCCCGGGAGGGCGATGAGCTGCCAAAGTCCTTCGGAGAGAGCTGCACTCTAGGCTTCTCCGTGGAGTCCAGCATCTCCCAGCTTCGAGGTCCATCTGAGGGGCTGAGGCTCTCTCTCCGTCTCCAGTGACCCAGTAAGCATGTCTGGGCCCTCTCAAAGCTGACTCCAATCTTCCCACAGGACCTTCTGACCATGAGTAAATCCCACAAGACACCCTTCCCCAGCCTGTCCTGTTTGATTTTTAGTCTGGCCCCTTAAGAGGTATGCAAATGAACTTTCCTGTGTTCTCTGGCCTAGAGAAGGAAACTGAGGCTTAGTGAAAGAACTCAACCCAAGATCACACAATTCAGAAGCTGGGAGTCAGGCTTTGAGATATGTCTCTATCTGTACAAAAAAAAATCCACATGATATTTTTCCCTTCATATTTTTGGTTTTCATCATTAAAGCAATACAAGCACCTGGTATGAAATGTTGGAAGTAGAGTTGTAGTGGAATAATCCAGGAATTAGTCTTTGGTTGTACTGGGGTTTTGAACCTACAGCCTTGTGCATGGTAAGCAAAGGTTGTACCAGTGGAAGTAATACTCCCAGTTCTTTTTTTTTTTTTTTTACTAATTTAGTTATTTTTCAACAGGACGTCATACTGTTGCCTGTGCTGGTCTCTCATGGAAAGGCCTCTTCCTCATAGCTTGGATTACAGGCTTGCTCCACTATGCCTAACCAGTATTTTCACCTCTGTGTAAAGCTTTCCTACTGTTTTCCCTACCAGGCTCTGTCTGTATTTGTGTGTGTGTGTGTGTGTGTGTGTGTGTGTAGGAATGATAACTAATTTTACTATACAGCAAAGTTTTATTTTGCATTGTGCATTTCATATTCTACTCTGATTTCCCCATATAATAATATTACTCAGGAGTGGCAAATATACAGACTATCCACTTCTACACACACACACACACACACACACACACACACACACACACGTCTATACATACACATACAAGTGTATAAATGGTATTTATTTAATCCTGCTTTAGATGCTGTGGTTGCTAGTTATAAATAGCATCTAGAGAAATGTCTTCATGAATAATAACAGCAAGGACTGTATCATTTGCTGAGTTTCTTGGAGTATCTTGTAGGTACCGTGTTACTGCCATCGTTTATTTGAATTCCTCCCCCCCCCAACCTGACACACACACTCCTATGGGACCATTGCTATTGCCATTTTGCTGATGAGAAGGTCAAGGGTTACAGGCATGACATCCATCCTTGAACCAGACATGGACAAGTGGAGCCCAAGGAAAAGTCAAACACGACTTAGGGAAGGGGCAGCCGCACCCTTTACCTCAGGCAGCTCTGTCTGTGCCTCAGTCTCTCCTCAAGAGAATTCCACTGACCCTGAAGTCAGAGAAATGTCCCAGTTCAAAGATTTCCTGGCAGGAAGCAAAATCCCTCCGGGTGACTCAGATGCCAAGATGGTGGTGAGGATCTGCCATGAGAGGCCATTCTGTGCTCTGACTGCCACACTGCAATCAGCTTTACTGGGAGAGTGTGCCAGCAAAGCAATTTCTCTCCCTCCTGCCCCTCCTCCTCCTCCTCCTCCTCCTCCTCCTCCTCCCCTCTCCTCCCCTCCCCTCTCCTCTCCTCTTGTCTGCTCTCCTTCTTTCCTTCCTTCCTTCCTTCCTCCCTCCCTCCCTCCCTCCCTCCTTCCCTCCTTCTCTCCCTTTCCTCCTCCTCACCCCCCTCCTCTTTCTTCTTCTTCACCCTCCCCGCACACACCCTTCACCCATGCTGCTCACTGGTGTACAAGTTCCTGCAAACTGACATGGACTGAATTTACAGCTTCTTCGCTGTCTGGTTTTCCGAGTGGACAGGACAGAATTCCACGCCCCGCTTACCTGTCAGGTGAGGTTTACCCATTTGAGAAGCACTCTATTCCTCCTTTGTTTTGTTTCTGTTTCTCCTGTGCTGTTCCCAAAGCCTGTCTTCAACCATGTTGGCTATGAAGGGGAAATTCTTGTGTAAAATAGGATTTCTGGGACCTAGCTATATGTAGCACTCTCTGGAAAACTTTGCATGTTTTTTTTTCCTTCTTTTTGGTCACTTCCCAAATTATCTCAGGGATGACGGTGGAATTGTTCATGCCTTGGTCCCCCTCTGTCTCAGGAAGACACCTCCAATTCCCTATATTCATTTCTTAGGTCTGACATACTACATTTGCATAAATTTGATGGCTTAAAACAATGGGAATGAAGTTTATTGTCACAATTTAGAAGGTTGCACATTTGAAATCTAGATGTGAAGGAGGCCACATGGTCTCTGAAAGGCCTAGAGGAGAGCAGATTCCACGACTCTCTCCTACAAGCGTCTGGTGGCTGGACCACTGGCCTTCTTTGACGTGGCATCCTCTAGTCCCTGACTCTTCTGCTCGTGACCTTCTCTCCTGTGCCTCTGTGTCCTCTTCCCTTCCTCATTTCTCTCACAAGATGGTGGCCATCAAATTGAGGGCCCACACCAAATACAGGATAATTTCACTTTGAGACTCAGATCCAGGCTGGTTTCAAATCAAGATTCTTACCTAATTATACATTCAAAGATCCTATTACCAAATATGTTTCCATTCTGGGGTTCCTAGGGCATATGAATATTGTGAAAAGGGACTCCTCATTACCAATCGCCGCCTCTGTCATTCTTCTTACTACAGAAAGAGCCCACCATTATCCTCTCTCTTCTTCTTTTCTGTGATATACGTTCCTGGGTAGATACAACAACTCTTACACCAGGCAGGGTCTTAGAGACCTTCTAGTCTGCAGCGGGCCACTAGAACTTTTCTATAGTGCAGAAATATTCAGTATCTGTGTTGTTCAAAATGGAGCCACTAGTCCCAAATGGTTTCTGAGCATTGAAAATGTGGCCTATCTAAGTGAGGGTGTGAGTTGCTCATGTAAATTAGCTTATATGTACAGTTTAATCGTCAGTCACATGTGGAGAGTGGCTACAACATTGGCTGGGAGGGACCATATGGTCTTACCTATGGAGACTCATAGTTCGTGTCAGATTCGGTTCTGAAAACTATGTCCATGAATCAATTCAAGCTCAGTGCCTTTGAATGACAGAATATATTAAAAAAATTAAATGGTGGAAAATCATCATCATCATCATCATTATCATCATCATTATAACTTCATGGCTTTGTGAAAACGACGTGAACTTCAATCTTTGGTATCCATATAAAAAGGTTTTTTAGACCACAGTGAGGCTTCCTTTTCTCTTATTGTCTCTCCTTGCTTTTACCACAGAAGATGCCTCAGTTGAGTAGTTGGCTGGGGAAATAATCTAGACTGAAAAGTCAAAGCTATTCTCTGTTTTCTGCCTTTAGACCTTTTCTGCTTTAGACCTCCTGTGCCCATTTTTAAACGGGAAGGAGTGTAGGTTGAGAGAAAGAGGAAAGCAAGCAGCCATTGTGTTCCAGACGGGGGAATTGTTGTATAACACTTAGAAATTAGATCTTGATATCAAAAGCACAAATTGACTATTGCATGTGTGATAGGGAAGAAAAGAGCGCTGTGTGCAACGGTGTAAGAAGCAGATCAATGATATTTTTTTTCTTTGTGGAAGATAAAAATAACTGCTTGGCCTTAGTCCATCGATGTCTGGGGAGGGGACTCCAGGTGACATTCAGACCGTCACCCTAGCCACGCCTGGCCTTGGATTTTAATACCCCCCACCATGTGAGAGGATAATAAAACATGATGCCCCCAAACTCACTGCAGATTAAGAACCTGTTAGTAACAAGTACTCAGGAGGAGGACAGGGCGCAGCTTGGAAGTAAGCACAGCTCTCCTCCTTTGACTTTTCCCGACCTTTTTCACCTCACCAAGCAGACAGTGAGTCCAGAGAGCCACAGTAGTGGCATCATAGCAATAACATCAAATCTGTTCTTGTTTGTGTGTTACCCAGCAACAACAGCTCCTGTGTTGTTATAACTCATCAAGATGGTGTTGCCCTTGAGCATGGTAGTACACACCTGTAATCCCTACTACTCCAGAGGTAGAAACTAGAGGACAGGGAGTTCAAGGCAGCCCTTAGCAAAGGGTATTGATCCCATCCTCCAGACTCAATGAAAACAAAAGGCACTCGGGGCAGGGCTCAAGTGGCATGTGCAAAGCCCTGTGTTCAATCCTTACGACTGCTAAACACAGACAAATAAACAAACAAATGAGTCTCTCCTTGCTGCATCCTCTGTTTGTGTGCCTTGGTTAGTTTCCTGCACACCTTCTGAGTGCTGGACGTCAAAGTGCAAGGGAGATTCATACCCCATGCCCGGCCCCGGCGCTGGCTCCAGGCCCAGGCTCTAGCTGCATGTGGTGGAAGAGCTCCTGAGCGCTGCAGACCAGGGCTGGGGCCCTCTGGGGCTTTTCCTCCTGATCGTTCTTAGAAACCCACCATCCATTGCTTCCTTCCTTCCTTCATCCAGGTGCCAGCAGCACAACCCCAGAGAAAGGAGAACTTGAGCCACGTGCAGAGGGCTGGAGTGTTGCAATTAGGGAAGTGGAAACTAGAACTGAGCCCGAGGAATCGGACTCTCCCAGTCTGTTCCCCAGACAGTAAACAGGGTCCCCCCATGAATGCGTGGGGCCAGAAAATCATTCCAGACACCAGACTGAGTGAGGCCAACCAAAAGAGCAGCAGCATGTGAGAGGTTGACAGAGCCCCAGAATTTGAACCCAGGACCAATGAGTTAATTCAGGCTTTGGACTCGGTTTGACATTTCACACCTAGCATTTAACCCTGGGCCTCTCAGGACTCCTTTGAGACTCACTTTGCCCTCACCACCTTAGGCTTCTCTCCCACAAGTCCTCCCTGGCTTCCGGTACTTTCCACGTTGTCAACGGATACCTTCTTCTTCTTTGTGGTCTTTGTAATGTGGATGTCTTGACCGTCCAGGATTTTGTGTGTTTGGAGCTGTTGGAGCACACTGCTTTGATTTGTTTTGCTTTTGAATGACACTCTTCCCTAAACTCTCTTTTCTTCTGAACACAGAGAATAATGTGCACTAAGCACTCTCCTCCAGACCGCAGGGGCAGTAAGCTGGGCACACCCATACAACGTTGCTCACACTGTGCATCGTGGTAGTAAATGTCTGCTCATAGTAAATGAATGAATGAACAAATGAGTGAAGGACAAATGGAAGCAAAGCAGGGTAGCAGAGATCCCTGTACTAGGATGCCCAAAGCCTGGGCGTGATCCCCACTTGTCTGTCAGAGTTGGGGACATGCAGCAATAGCTTCAAGACAGGAACTGGGGCTGGAATGTGCACGGCTCTGCAGGAGCATGCTTGTCCAGCTTGTGCAAGGCCCCTGGTTCCATCCACAGCCCTGCAAAGTAACAAAGAAGAGAGAGGAGGCTTCAGAGGCGGACGAGCCAAAAGTCCCGCTCACTTTCTCTTTTCTTGACTGCTCTGAGCATGAGCGAGCCTCTCTTCTCTGTGACTTAATAGGCAGTCCCAAACGTGGACGGCAATGCACGCAGTGTGGCCCATCACAAGCACACCGCGTGCACCTATAAATACCAGCTACCACCATGGTTATTCCTTCTTAGCACTTCTTACTTTTCCCTGGCATCTCCCTGCTGAACCTGCAAGTGGGCAGTCTTTCTCTTGGGCTCAGCAAAAGATGGTCCAAAGATTGGGGAAAAAAAACCCAAAACACCCTGTATTAGCTGGGTGCTGGTGGCTCAGGCCTGTAATCCTAACTACTCAGGAAGCTGAGATCTGAGGACCGTGGTTCAAAGCCAGCCAGGGCAGGAAAGCCCATGACACTCTTATCTCCAATGAACCACCAGAAAACCAGAAGTGGTGCTTTGGCTCAAGTGGTAGAGTGCTAGCTTTGTGCTGAAGAGCTGAGGGACAGTGCCTGGGCCCAGAGTTCAAGCCCCACGACCGACCAAAACCAACCAAACAAACAACCCCCCCCCTTCCCCCGTATTTCCTGCTGTACCAACTTAGAAGGTTGACTTTTCCCTTTTTCAGCTTCTCCATTCCACTCCTCTGGCTAAGATGGGTGGATGAGGTTGGGGAGATCATGGGAGGAATGTCTCTCAGAGACCCTGGCGCCCCGTGCATGCTCAGTGAATGGCACTTCCTGCCTCTCCGTCCCTTATGTAATTCTTTGCAGCCTGCTCGGGCTCTCTCTCTGGCAGGGAACCTGGGCATGGCCCCTTAGCCACATGCCCCAGTTAATATTTCAAACGTCCTGAGTTTCTAATTGTGGCGAAGCCTAAGAAGCACCTAATCCTCCCGTGTATTAGCTGCTCCGCCTCTGAACCTCTGAACGGTGTCCCCCGACCGGGCCTGACACTTGCTGAGTTAATAATGACTCCATTCTTCCCTCTCGCCAAGTGCAAGGACCACAGAATCTTCGGGGCAGAAATAACTCCTGTAATTAGAAATGCCTGAGGAACCCCCCCCACACACAAAGGGCACTGGGACCCCCCCCACCAACCCCTTTCCTGCCTCCACCTCCCCTAGGCCACAGGGCCTCTGCTATTTTCTAAAGCCTGCCTGGGGATGGCATTCCAGCCCCAGAAACATACCCACAGTCACCCTGGCTTCCCAGGGCCCAGGGCCGACTCCTGTTTCCACCAACAGGCCCCCAGGGAGCTCAGGACAACAGCCTCTGAAAAGGGCCAAACCACCCCCCCACCCCCGGGCTGTCCCACTCCCTCTCCAAGGCTCAGAACGAGGGCTGCCCGTGATACAGCATGCCTCACTGCCAGCCAGGGTAGGAGCAGCATGGTGGCACATAAGCAAGGACGCTGGTTAAATCACACCCAGAGCCAATTTTCAATTCTCATAGTTTATAAGACAATCCTTTAAAAACTATGCATGTGTGTGTGTGTGTGTGTGTGTGTGTGTGTGTGTGTGTGCAAACACGTGTACATCTGCATGCAAGGATTATGCTTTTGTACATGCATGGACAAGTGTAGACCTGCCACAGTGTGTGTGTGTACGTGTGCGTGTGTGTGTGTGTGTGTATGCGTTCAGGGGCTTGTGCACAAGGTGGGGACAGGCCTCAGCCAGCCAGGCCTCTCTGGTGGAGGCACTGAGCTCCAGGACAAGTGGGAATGGTTGAAGGACAGGCATGGTGGCTTCCTTTACTGTCCCTCACTCCCGCCCTGCGGAAATGCCACCCACACCAGGACAGAGATGGCTCCCACGAGATAAAGCCAGATGTGGGCCTGCCGCAGCTGATCCGCTGCCGACCGTGAACACATCATCCCCTGGCGGAGTCTCACCCAGCATCTCCCCTCATTGCAGAAGGCTGTGCTCTATGGGCAGAAAAGGAGGGAGTTACCTTTTGCCAGCCTTCCTCTCCTTTCATGGTAATCTTTTATAATGCAACACTTCTGTGATTTGAAATGTTATTGCATAATCTTTAGTAGAACTAAAATATTTACCAGTGATTGTAGCCTCTACGAAAATTATGTATTATTTATTAAAATTCTATCTTCTCTATTTAAACTATCTATTATTTACTAAATATATATTATGTATTAAAAGTATACACGTATACTTTTAACAGCCTGATATACGACATCACATTTGTGCATAATGTAATGACTAATAGATAAATGAAGAGTTGATTCCTGCGGTCCAGCAGAGCCCAGAATCAAAATGAATAAGCGGACGCTGGCTTGAGTGGGTTGGTAAAAGCCAGTTGTTAAAGTTACAGAATTTTGCAGGCTGGGAGACTTCAGATTAGTCAAGGAGGAAACATTTACCCCAACCCCTCCCTGAACAGTGAGCTGACTGTTGGATATTGGTCAGTATGCTAGTGTGTGTGTGTGTGTGTGTGTGTGTGTGTGTGTGTGTGTGTGTGTGACAGGCCTGCTGTGCATACATTATCTTATTACTTTCTTTGAGTTCCTCTGCAGTCTTCTGGCATTGGCATTTCAAGCTCTGTGGTCTTGAGCAAGTGGCTCCATTTTGTAGGGCCCAATGTGCTGTTGCACAGTTGGGCCTGGCGCACCTTTCTCTCGTGGGTATAACAAGGAGAAATCTCGTTTCCACGCAGTGAGAATGTTGGTGTGTTGGGCCGCAGGGACTGTGAGGTTCCAGCCAGGGAGTGGTAGGGTTTGTGACATCCCACCAAGCGAGTGACTCCGGTCCATCTTTACCGTGTGGGAGTCCCAACCAGATCTTCCTGGTTTATTAGGAGGGAAGCAAATATCTAGGTTTTATTTTAAGAAATGCCAAATGTTGCCATTGTGAAAAAAAAAATGTAAGACTAACTGGCATTCCTAGGCTGGATGCTGTCACTTAGCAGGTGGTCTAAGCAAGGCCCCTGTTTAGGAGTGCTAGTCAGAGAGCTGGAATGAGTTTTGGGCTGCACACAGTAGGAGCTTTCCCATCACAATCCAAGTTTTCTCAAGGGCCACCTCTTAATACCATTGCCTTGGGGGTCAGACTGCAATACCAGTTTGCAAGGGTCAAACCATCATCAGACACAGCACCGTGAGAAGCCACACAGCCATTTCTTACAAGCTAAGACTTATATTCCTCTAGCTTTCAGGGCAGAAGATACGAGCTAGCTTCTGAACACGGTAGCTCACACCTATCATCCCAGCTACTTAGGAAATGGAGATCAGAAGCTCACAGTGTGAGCAGCACCTCCAGAAAAGACACTAAGCAAAAAGGGCTGGGGGGGGGGGGTTGTTCCAGGGATACAGGGCCTGCCAAGCAAGTGTGAGGCCACGGGAGCGACTGGCAGAGGAGTTGCTGAAGGTAGGGATGTGGGGGTCAAGCAGGGAGCCAGAGACCCTCAGAGCTGAGGACAGAAGCATTTCTGCTGGGGATGGTCCCCCTTAGGGCTGCTGTGTGAAAAAGAAGGGAGGCGTTTGGCTGAGGGGCCCTGTCTTGGCCTTGGGGGCGGGGGGTGGGAACCCAGCAAACACAATTCTACCTGGATGACTCCAGGCTGCCTGGGGAAGGGAACCAGCTCCTTGGGCTCAATATAGCTAAGGCTTATTTCCTAGTAAATTATTCAGATGTTAATTGCATTGTAAACAAAGCCTCTGCTACCTTTCTTTCCTTTCCAATGATCCTCATAAACCGTGTGGGTGCAGGGAGGAGAGAGCTGAAGCCCGAGAGGCTGAGAGAGGCCCCAGTTCTTGGCTTCCCGTGTGATGGTGGCTCTCTTGGCTTGGAACCAGAGGTGGGAAGACTTTCCGTTCCCTGATCAGAATGGCATGAGGGGACCCTGCCATTCAGCCTTCAATCCACCCCCTTTTCCACTCTCTTGGTCACCCCAGGTAAACTGAGTCACGCAGGAAGAGCCACCCATTATGTTGGCACCAACCTTCCCAGGGGGCTGGTGGGAGGGAGGACGTCATTGGAGTGTGGCTAGAGACCCGGCGCCAGGTGGAGGGGGACAGAGGGAAGGCCCCATGGAGTCTGTATTTAGTTTCAGCACCAGATTCACAGAGAAGCAAGGGCGGCAGGCTTTCCACTCTCCAGCCCCTCACCCCCACCAACGTCCATCCATCCCTGCTGCTCTGACATGACTGCTTCCTAGGTGCTGGTGAGCCAGGGAGAGGAGCTCAGCTCCACTGCCGACTCCATGCCCGGCTGAGGACGCATCCCTTTCCACAGTGCCAGCCTGGGCCGTCCCTCCCTGAAACAACTGCAGTCCTAATTAAAAGCAATTTGCTTCATCTTGTGACTCACACGAGGGCCAGGCAACCTTCTTAGAGGGAAGGCCTTCTGCCAAGGGAGAGCGGGAGCTGTGCAGAGGATGGAGAGAGGAAGAGGAGGCTGAGAAGGACCAGGCTCAGAGCCAAGTCCTGGAAAGACAGGCAGAGGTCCTGTTGTGAAGACCTCTGTGAGCACTGGTTACCCGCAACCTCGTTCTTGCCTAGCAATGAACGTGAACCACTTCCAGAGTGACTTCTTCATGCATTCCTCTGAGTCCTTTTCACCCTGACCACTGCCCAACACTTTCTGATCACCAATGTCTCTTCTTGTGACCCAGGGCTGGTCAGTCTACTCCTTTCCATCACCTTAGAGAGGAAAGAGAAGGGATTCTTCCACCACTCTTTCCTGGCTAAGCTATTAAAGGGGAAAGTGTCAATGAGCATTCCTACGTAGGGACAGGATGATGTGATTGGCTAGAACTAGCTCTGGGGGCTCCCCCATGAATCAATCACTGATGTTGGCTAGGGATACTGGTGTTCTGATTGGTCAGACCTGGGACCCATGGATTACCTATTTGTAGGGCTTACCTGACACATACAGATTGAGAGTAGAATAGGAGTGAGTCCTGGGAGAAAGTTTTAGTAAAATTTCAAAATGGAGATGGGCCACATACTATAACAAATATACACACACACACACACACACACACACACACATATATATATATATATACATATTTGTATATATATTTATTTTAAGGTACTACTAGCCACATTACACAAGGTAAAATTAATAGTAATAAATAATCTGAGGTATTGTTTCACCATGTCATCAATATAAAAATTATGAGACAGATAGTTTACACTGATTTTCATACTAAGACTTCAGGATCCAGTGTATTTCACACTTACAACCACATCTCAGCATGCTAAATTTTTTTTTTAAATCAGAGAACTAGTAAAACTTCCTGTGAAAAGACGGACTTGTATTCCAATTCTGCCTCTGGTGATTTTCCCCAACCCCTACTTTCTTGTCTCTCAAGTGAGTGTAACAAGATCCACTCTGAAAACCCGGCCATTCACACTTGTCGTCCTTGCTACTTGAGAGGCTGAGATGTGAGGATCACAGTTCAAAGCCAGCCCAGGCATACAAATCAAGAGATTCTGATCTCCAACTAACCAGGAACAATCCAAGAGTGGAGGTGTGACTCAAGTGTTAGAGTGCCAGCTTTGAGCAGAAAAAGCTAGGCAGGAAGATAAGACCTTGCGTTCCAAAGAAAGAATCACTGGTATCACAAAACATGTGCATCATCTTTGGGTTGATAGGGAAAAGCAGATCACCAAAAATGAAAGTGGGAAGGTTTTCCTTTCATTCTGTAATTCACCAGTTCCTGGTAATAGTTCTCACTGCCATTCATAATAATGCCAGATTACTCTAAGGGAAGAACACACACATCCTTCCAGCTTTCTTTCCCTCACACTTCTTAGCATGGCCTCAAAGGCTCTGATGGTGAGGCCTTGACTCTTCCTCATGTTTTCTACCTCTCAGGTGGCTTGGCCTCCTTTCTTCTCTCCAGCCAGGCCAATCATTCCTACTCCATCTCCTTTGTCCTTGTATGGCCATCTCCCCCAGGAGTTTATGCATATGTATATGTGTGTATGGGTGTGTGTGTGTGTGTGTGTGTGAGTGTGTGTATGATAGTTAAATCTAATGTCAGATTAACACAGTAATGCAAGATAAGCACATTCTATGAGATACCCGAGTCATACGTATGTATGATACAGAAAACTATGTACAATTTGTGTTGAAACTGGATGTCCTGTCTGTTATTTAGCAAACCATCTAGAAATGCCTCCCGATCTTTACCTGGCTATCAGCACAAATGGAGCCCCACTGCCAGTACCCCTGGCTGGCCTTCTGATTTAGCACAGTTCCCTTTACATTTTCTTTGTGTCTGATATTACTTTACTTATTCATTTCCCTAACTAGTATCTGTCTCTCTGTGACAGCAGAAATGTTTTATTCCCTCCTATAACCCTAGTGCCTACAGGGGTCTCTAGCGCATAATGGATCTGCAGTAAATATTTGTTGAATGAGTGAGTGAATGAATGATTCTGAAATCATATTCACCCAATGCCTACATATATGCAGAAGTCACAGGGATATGAGTAATGTGAACATGTTAAGTCCAGATACAGAGCAGGAATGGTGCAGTAGCAGCTTTCTCATTGTTCAGTGCCAGTAATGATGGGTGAGGACAGAGTTGATTACATTTGTGTGGTCCATTCTGAGTTGCAGAGGTTAGCGTGGTAGAGGTGCGAGTCAGAACCCCTGGTTCCTCAAGAAGAGAGTCTGGGAAGATACACTGTATGGATACTTGCTTTGCCGTTCATTTCATTGAAGTACTAATAAGCTCAGAAAAAAAAATGTAGCAAGGGAAAGTCACTTGACTTTGTTGCCACTGATAAAATGACTTCTCCTTTTAAACTCTGAGCAAGCACACAACATGCTGAGCGAGTCTCAAAACCAGTGGTTAGGAAAAATAAAGTAAAGCAAAGCAAAACAACGTGTGAGTCCGAATTTATTCCTCAAGAATTTCCTCTGGTCTCCACAAGAGATCCACAGCAATTCCCCTCTACCGTGTTCCCATTAATAATGCCTTGTTTGCTGGGCACCAGTGGCTCAGGCCTGTAATCCTAGCTACTCAAGAGGCTGAGATCTGAGGATTGCAGTTCAAAGCCAGGCTGAGCAGAAAAGTCTGTGAGACTCTTATCTCCAGTTAACCACCAGAAAACCAGTAATCGCACTGTGGCTCAAAGTGGTAGAGCACTAGCTTTGAGCAAAAAGAGCTCTGGGACAGCTCCCAGGTCCCGAGTTCAAGCCTTACAACTAACAGAAAGAAAAAAAAAGAATGCCTTGTCCACCTGCTCTGACTGTCGCTCCACTCTTGAATGTCTCTGAGTCTCCTTGCAGGGGTTTATGTCTCTGTGTCTGAAAAAGCTACAAAGTAAAGGAAACTTGAATGCATGCCTGTTGCTAGGTGGGAGAATCCGGTCTTAATAAGTAGGCTTCATGCTCTAACTCTCTCACATTGTGGAAATGGCAGACTATGAGGTCAGTAAAAAGATCGTAGGCTTCTGGACACATATGGTGAGGGAGGATGTATAGGTAGAGCTCAGGGGCTTTGTTTGGGAGAGTGAAAGGGGTCTGTGTGATGCTACCGTGGCGGGACCATATCAGCATGGACAATGCCAAGAGGTGTGGAATTTGGGAACTCGAGTGATAATCACATCTCAGTGTAGGCTTGATCCTGTAACTTATGGCTTATACTGGCTTAGGGATGTTGATAATGAAGACTGGAGTGTGGGCCTGAAATCTCTGCCTTCTGATCAATTTTGCTGTGAACCAAAAATGGTTATTCATTGTGTGTGTGTGTGTGTGTGTGTGTGTGTGTGTGCATGCACCAGTACTGAGACTTGAATTCAGGGCCTGAATGCTGTCCCCTAGCCTTTTTGTTCCAGGCTGGTGCTCTACCACTTGAAGCACACACTTTCTTCTTCCATCTGGTTTTGAACCGTGGGATCTTCAGATCTCAGTCTCCTGAACAGTTAAGATTACAGCCTGTTACTGGCCCCAGTTCCCAAAATTCTTCTTTAAAAGAAAAAAGTCTTAAAATAAAAAAGAAAAGCCAAGAAACCTCCATTACTGAGTTCCCTGCTTTGTGCGGAGGGCGTGTCTACACCTTGGTGCAGAACTCACATGCCTTTAGCACAGTGAACACTTTTCTGTTTGCAGTAGTTGTCCGGCAGGCACCCTGCATGCAGGTGGCCCTGTGCCCAGAGAATCACATAGAAAGTGACACACATTTTGTTCACTATCCAAGAACACTGATGCACATCTATAAACTGCACATCTGAAAGATCAATTGTATTGATTTGCTTTTTTCCCAAGTGCCTCTGTCAGAATGAACACAATTCTCCCCAATCCCAGGGCATGTTATTGGATTACTGCAGTTTGGCGGGGCTAGCCACAGCCACGCTGGCAGTATTTTTTCCCCTCCTTTTTCCTTATAGAAGATGCAAGAGAATTGTCAGCTAGGTTTAAGAAGAAAATCATGTGTAACATTCTACAAAGGACTCCGAATTCACTGGCTTTTCTGGAGCTCTCAATGAAAAATGAGAGTGGAAAAAAAATTATTTGTATGTGTGTGTGTGTGTGGCCCACTCATTCATAGATAATGGTGATGCATGCAAGAGCCAGACATTACAGCAGTCCCATAAAGCTGGGTGAAGCCGATTTCTCCCTGAACCCAACATAGGCTTGATGGAGATTTTCCTTCAAATCTTGGTATCTACAATGGAAATCTCCCTGGCTCCAGAAATCAACTAGAGCAGGAGTCTTAGAAACTTATCAGACATAGGACTCGCTGAACAGCTATGCAGGGTAAGAGGTAGTAGCAGGGTGCCCATGTCTGGCTCCTGTAATCCTAGCTGCTCAGGAAGCTAGGATCTGAGGATTGTGGTTCAAAGCCAGCCCACACAGAAAAGTCCATGAGGTTTTTAATTCTAACTAACCAGCAAAAAGCCAAAAGTGGGGGTGTGGCTCAAGTGGTAGAGTGCCAGCCTTAAACAAAAAAGTCAAAGGATAATACCCAGGACCTGAATTCAAGCCACAGTACTCTCTCTCTCTCTCTCTCTCTCTTTCTTTCTCTCTCTCTCCCAGATAAGAGGCAGTGCATGCAGGCTGATAGCAGCCTAGAGTCTGACATGGGCTGATCTATAAGCCCAGCCTGGGCATGACCCCAGGCCGGAGGACAGCTCTGAGCCTACCACCATGGCCAAGGCCACGCAATCACCGGGGCTGCTGGCCGCCGATTCCCATTTTCCTCGGGTGTGCTGTTTCCTCCGACTCTGCTTGTTGGGGCTGATTTTCATGTAATGGAAAATGGGGACATGGGGACACAGGAAACTGAGGGCTTGTTCCACAGAAGTGTTCGATGCTGTCATTTCCTTCCTCCTGACCTCCTCAAAGTCTCTCTGTACGGGAGGTGGCCAAGCGCTACCGGTGCAGTGTGGTCGATGCTAGCGTGGAACACCTGGGCATCTGCAGTCCCTGCGTGCCCAGAGCCGGATCCTCTCTCGCACGCGGGAGCCCCCCTTCTTCTGAGGAGCGACATTCACTCCGAGTTTGATCCACATGTAGCCCGGAGCATTTCCTGTGCAAACACTTCTGACATTTATGAAATCTAATTTAATAAATGTCTATGATATTGCACTCATTAACATACTGCAAAATAGCTCCAGAGTAGCCCATTTTAATCAAATAAATTGTTGCTGCCATTAACCAATCCTTTATTAAGATGTGGGGGGGTCACAGGGAAGGCTGGAGAACGGGGGTCACAGGGAAAGCTGGAGAACGGCCCCCCCAGCTCTGTATCTTATGCAGTGTGGATCCTTTCTGCCTCTCCATGTTTGTTCCTGTTATGAGGAGATGAAAAATGGCTGATCATATATCATCTCCATAAATCTTACCGACAATAAGTCATAAAACCTTGTGTCCTTACATATGGTAGGCGCCCGGGGACTCTGTTGCCATCTGTGAGCAGCCGTCTCTAGGAAGAAAAAAAAATCCCTTGCATTAAAGAAAAAAAAAAATTCTAGAACTGTATTCTGTGCCTAGCGCGAGCAGGCCTTTTGCTCGCTGCCACCTCTTCCCTGTTTGTTAGGATTACTTTCCATTATTATTTCCCATTTCTTCAGCTCCTCACGTGAGGCTGCCTCTTTGTATTCCAAATTAACATCGGAAGAATTCCCGGTGCACTAATTAGGAAATTTTGCAGTTTGCTAACCCCCTTTTCTGTCTGTCACACAGGATGAGTGAGTAATTACCCCCAGTCAAGGCTGGGCCCGGGGACTTGGGGTTTTGTGTACCAGACAGGGACCCTTGTTTTCTCTGGGACTGCGCTCAGCTGACCCAAAGCCTCCAGCCCAATCACTGTCCCTAGCTAATGAGAATTGCCTATTTATTTTTTACAACTCAACTCCTCTTCCTATGTAGCAGCTAAATTAAAGAGGACACGAGACAATGCACTCTCCAGCCCGGCAAGATTGGAGCCGGTGTTCTTGACACACAATGAGATGAAATGATCCAGCTTCAGACAGGATGAAAATCAATCTCTGCTTACTTCCTTGGGCTGTTGGCCTGCTTGACATGGGGAAAGGTGTAGAAAGACTCTCCTTTCGTAATTAAGCATTTGCATTATCAGTTGCCTCTCATTTTCATGGAGAAAATCCCTGCTGGTATGCAAGATGGTTGGAGCAGGGGTTGCTGGGGAGGGAGGGGGAGGCTTCGGAGACCAAGGTGAAACCCCTTGAGTTATCATTTGCTAAAAATTCTCACTTCCATGCTCAAGCACAGATGTTTTATCATCGAAGTAACATGCACCCAGCCTCTTCAACAGTGGCTTATCTGTTCCCAAGAGGGACACTCCTTTCCTGAAATATTTTATCCAAAAGTCATAAACAAAACCAAGGTCCTGGTACTTAGTCAACAAAAGAAAACACTTGGAAAGCCAGCAGGAAGTTAGCAAGCCCGGTAGGGAGTCCTGCATGACCTTACTGCTTGTTTGCTGACAGGAAAGTTGGCCAGAGATGGGAGCTAAGACCCAGGCCCTTCTGCCAACCTGTTCTCTTTCTCAGTCCTCTCTCCTCTCTGTCATTCCATGACCTGGTACAAAAAGTCCATTTTGACGATCCTCTGGTCCCTAAGTAACGCAACATCCAAAGAGCCTGCTTTGGCTTAGTGCCTGATTCTTGGAGACAGTCTGGGAGAGGAAGAGAATTTACCCACTCCTCCTCCAATTCAGGGTGAGGATGGGGGCTGGCAGGAGCCCTGTGGATACTTGGCACCAAGTATCAGACAGACTGACTTTGTGCTATTCTTATGCTAATTATTTTACCAAGTGATATTTGATTGTTTCTATAAAGGGTTTATGTCAGTGTAATTCACCACAGGCTTTTTAAAGACCTCAAGATGCGAGGAAGAAATGCACCAAGAGTCCATTAAAGAATTAGGTTCTATTAATGCCCCAGCCTGCTGAAAGGGGCCATAGGCACCTCCTCAGCCTCAGAGGAAAAGGGGAATGGTGCTCCTCTCCTCTCCTCTCCTCCCCCTCACCCCACCCCTTGCTTAACAACTTCTGCTACAAGAGAGGAGAGGAGAAAAATGTCCTTCCAGTCCCTGAGCATGGCTCTTCACAAAGCCCAGAAGTTCTGGCATTATGGAAAACAATATATTTGCCTAGAATAATAATGGTCACAGAATTATTGTAATACTTCACCAGCAGAGAACAGATAATATAAAATCTCTCTCTCTGTCTCTATCTGTCTGTCTCTCTCTTTCTCTCATGCTGGGACTTGAATCCAGAGTCTGAATGATGTCCTTAGATTTTTCACTCAAGGCTGGTGTTCTACCACTTGGGCCACAACTCCCCTTTTAGCTTTTTCTGGTTAGTTGGAAATAAGAGTCTCGTGGACTTTCCTGTCTGAAGTGGCTTCAAACTTCAGTCCTCAGGTTTCAGCCTCCTTACTGGCCAGGAGTACAGGTGTGAGCCACCTGAGCCCAGTTAATATCAAACTTCTGATCTCTCCTTCATCCATTAAGAAAGAGTTTGAATGACAGAGTGGCAGAGCCATTCAGGGGTGCCCTCTGACCAGTGTGATCATGGTGTCTTGGCACCGGGCAGAACAAAGAGCTAATGTGCTTCTGGAGTGCTGGGTTCTAGGAATCAAGACTGACTCACTTCTGTCTTGTGTGTCTTTCTTCATCTGTAAAGTGGAAGAGGGATTGAAGGGAGGGAGGCACTTCTTCCAGAATGATAGATACAGCATTTTAGCCTTAAAACTAGGATTCCAAGGAAGCCACAACAAATTGCTGATGTTTTGGCAGTTCAATCATCAACCACTTCCTTTCCTCTCGTCCTTCCGAGAGTGTTGTGTCGAGTGTTGTGTCACCGAGGAAGGAAACAGAAGCAGCCGTATTTTGAATGGGGATGGCTTAAAACCCTGGTCCCTGCATCCCAGAGAACCCTCTAGAACATGGCAGGAGTCAGGGAAGCTCTGAAAGAACTCCTCTGGGGCTCTGATGTTTGCAGCTCAGCCGTCTCCCAGCGGTGTCCCTGTCTATAATTATTAGCAGTGAGTAATTGTCCCAGCTTCCCTCCTGTGCTGCGGGTGGTGGCTCATCCGCGCATAGCAGCGGTGCCCGCCCGGAGCCCAGTGAATCTCCTCCGTCACTGCTACTGGAATGGACAGGTATCTGGTGTGGCCAGCTCATCCAGGCTTATGGCACTGTGCCGGAAGGAAGAAGAAGCCAACCAAGCTGGAGAAGCCCAGATTTGGGGGCGGGGGGAGCAGTAGTGCTCCAAGGACTGAAACACAGTGCTCCATAAAGGATTCATAAGGGTGTGGCCTGCAGAAGAAAGAGGGAAGCTAACTTTTGTTGATGTCCTGGTCTTCACGGATGAAGAAACTGCTGCTCCTGTTTGTCGAGTCATCAAATGGCACAAAGCCAGCAAGGGAGGGGTCCAGAAATCAAATCCATTCAAGTTGGACTCCTGGACCTACGTGCTTCCCAGCAGGGTCTCAGGCAGAAGAGAAAGAGCGGGGAAGTTGAGAGGGTTGAGCTTCGTCAGCACCTGGCCAGCCTCGCCTACACTTTGAATCACTTCCAGGGCAAAGTGGGTCAACGCCACTAGATAATTATCCTCCTTCCCTTCTTTCCTTCCTTCTCCAAGGATTTGTTGACTGGCCAGCTTGGGCCAGCCATTGTGCTAAGTGCTAATGATAGAGAAGAAGGCAGAGCGAACCACAGCCCTGTCTGTTACAAAGTTCGGCATTGCGGGGAGCTCCTGGGTCCCTGTCGTGGGCGCTGGAGTTTCTTGTTAGGGATTTTCTTCCTTCAGGGCATCTATATAGACAGGTGGTTGGTTTTGTCCCACCAGAGGTACAGGGACATGAGTATGTCACTCATGGATGGGAGGATTAGAGAGCCGGTCTGGGATACTTTTTCTTTTTTTTTCCAAAACAAATATGTACTTTATTATTGTAGACGTGATGGGTGTACAGAGGGGTTGCAGTTACAAGTCAGGTAATGAGGACATTTCCTGCTTGAACCCTGTCACCCCTTCCCTCACTCTAGGTTTTCCTGCCTGTCCCCACTCACGTGTTGTATATTCCATTTTCCACATAGTGAGTATCACTGTATTTGTATTTGTTCCCCTTTTGAGGTCTAGGATTCTTCATGATCTCTCTTCCCCTACCTGGATGGCAAAAGGCATCCTATTGATGAGGCTTGAGCAGTCTAGAGTGCTAAGAGTTCACAGGGACAGGGACCGCCCCCCCCAAAAAAAAACAAAAGGAGAACCAGAGTCCCACAGAGGACATGATGTGTATGTGTGTCTCGCTTCAAGGTCTTGAGATTTGGAGATCATTTGTTATTGCGGCACAGTATGACCTACCCTGACTAGTAAAACTGCATTTTGATCATGGGTTTCAGTCCCATCCTTTATCCGGGCTTCTCTTTCTTTCCCTGTGCAAGGCTGTTTTCCTCATCAGATCTCTAGATCACCGGGTCTGAATCTAAACCTATCTCCGGGAGTCCGGGAGAGCAGGACATCTTCCAAGTGAGTGAGAGAATGAGCGGCTGAATGTCAGTAACCACAGAGCTGGCCAGGGAGATGTGGGCCTGAGAGGAACAAGAAGAAATTAGTGAGCTCAGACCACGGAGAGGATTTGTCTAGACAGTGGTAGGGCTAGGGTCCGAGCTCAGGTGTTCACCCTGATCAGCGTTGATCCAACTTCCATTTCCCCACAGCCACTGACTTTCCCTTGATTTGGCCTCCACTTGCTGTACTTTTCCTCCTGTGGGCGGTGGGTTGTGACAATGTGCTTCCTCCCAAATCTGTGGCCCATGGATGAGATGGCTGATTATGATACTATAAGGAGAGAAACTCATATATAAATATTTACTGCATTCCAGGTCCCCATCCACTGAGGTAGTCCTTAAAGAGGGACATACATGATTGACATATGTTAATTCCCATAACCCTGGGAAATAGATTCCATCCTTACCCCTAAGTAAAAGAGAGGAAACTATGGCTCGGAGAGGTAAATAGAGGAAACTTGTTAGTGAAGTTGGGATTTGGATCCAATGCTGACCCCATAGTAGAGGCTCTGAAGAACTTTTTTATGTGGCACTTGATGGGGAAAATATGTGTGGATGTTCAAGCACACACATGTGTGCATGCATGTGGCAGGGGCTGGGAGGGAGTGGGTGGGTAGAGAGAGAAACAGACACAGAGAATATCTTCTTGGGGAGTGGCAGTGACCTGGACATAAGAACATCTTTTCTGAACTTACTGTTGATCTGAGTTTGTCACTAATGTTTTTACAGGAAGCTGTAAGGACTTCCTGTTTGCAGTCCCACAGATGCTGGCCCTGATAATTCCCTATTTACATACCTACGGGGAAAGGGAGCTCTGAGTTGCTGACGCTGGTGGGATCTTAGGACAAGCCCTGATGGATCACCTCCTCCCCTATTATCTCTCTGCGTCCTTCACAGCTGGCTGTGGGGGGGGGGGAGACCTTCCTCTCCTCTGTATGCTGTCCCCAGAGTGCTTGTTAAGCCCTGCACCGGCATGAGCTAGAGCCTTCACACACATCACCTCTTTTCCTCCTAACAACCCTCTGGCCTCATCTAGAAGGGCTGCTTTCTCGTTTATAGCAAGGGAATGGCCATGGTCAGCTTGGAGCATTGGTTCCCCAATGGGGGCAATCATCACAGTTCGGGGTGAAGCTGAGTACTATTCAGCACCCTACCATGTAGAGAAACATCTTCCAACCCAAACATCAACCGTGCCTATGTGGAGAAATTGGGCCTTAAATACTTCATAGAACACTCAACCAACAGTGCTCAGACATAGAGGCTGCTCAAAGCCTCGCACTTCTATGATGAAGAGATACCATGAGGCCTGGTCACAGCCGGCCCATCTCCTGAAGGGGTGCAGGTGCCTCTCCACCCGCTTGTGCCCCATGCGACCTTGATGGTGTTAGCAGACTCCCCCACCCCTTTAAAAGCAGTTTATCTCATCTGAGTGGACTGGGATCTTTCCAGAGGCACGCCCCTCCCCTGCTCCCATGCACACACCTCCAAGGCCTCTCCTTACCTTGTTTTGTAAAGCTTTGTCTCTAAATTACTCCAGATCACACATATCTGGCTGGCAAAGCTTGGCTCATTGGTCTGAAGCTGTCCTGATCTGTTTAACTCTTCAGTAAACACCCACTTGGGGCCAGACCTAGGGTAAGTGCCAAGAGATGCGCAAGGGAATGAAGACATAACACCGAAGTGAGCCATGAGAAAGAGCAGCAGCAAGAGCCGCCATGACATTCACTGAGTCATCCAGGCCATCCGAGCCTCTGCTCAGATCACCCCCCCTTCCCCCCCTCCCCGTGACCCTCAGAGGATTTACTGAAGGGTGCACAGTGGAGATAGAACATGGTACCCAAGTTGTCCAGATTGGTGGAGAAAGATGACTCCAAGGTCTCCATGGAGGCTTGGAAAAGGGGTAGTTGGATAGAGAGGATGCACTGGGCAGATAGATTACAAGCAGGAAGAGCCTTGGCAAAACCAAACCATAGTTAGTCTAGGAAAGCCTCAAGAAAAAATAAAGTACATAGGTAGCATCAGGGGGCAGTCAGATGACTGGGATTACAGCGAGAAATCTGGTCCCACTTGGCTGGATGACTCGATGAAGTTCATCGGAAGGCATCGTCCTTCCAGACTTAAGTGTCCAGGGGGAGGATGAGGAGCAGAGTCCCGCCACACCTTCCCTTTCTGCTGCCCCATGGCTTCCTCCCAACATGCTTCATCAGGCTGACTTCCAGGCCTCCGTGGATGGCACCGGGGTTGGTTATATACAACATGTCATTAGCAGTGAGTCAACTCAAGCACTGAGGACACAAGATTTCTTCCTGTTTAGACAAATCTCCAGGTCCGAGTCAGTTGGGATGTAACCCACCCGACCTCACCATTGCCCCAGAGAGGTTATTTGCTAAGTGTTTACTCTTGAACACATTAGGGACAACAGGAAGGATAATGGTGACGTCCTGGCCACCAAGACCTTGTGGTCTTGTCAAAAAGCTGCAAGGCAAACCAAGTCAAGGGCACAGAGGGAAATCAGCCAATAGCGACAACAGTAGAGAAACCACAGCTGGACGATGGAAGAGCTGTGTGCAAAGGGGGTACCCACCAAGGCGTTCGCAGCAGGTAGAACTCAGGTCTGAAGGACCAACACAGAGACAGTGTGATAGGAAATAGCACAGACGCCTAGAAAGTTCCATTTGGATAGGGCTGAACTGGCTCCCTAACCACTCCTCCTACTCCTGTTTATATCTTCCTCCCCACCCACGGTTGCTAGAGTCTAGTCTGTTGGCAACTAAACATGTTGTTTGCTCAATACCAACAGTTACAGTGGGATTGGGTGAGCTGGGGTTTGCCTATTGTTGTGATTCGTTTATGTCAATCACATCACTGCACGTGGCTGGGCTTGGGGTCTGCATAGAAAGCCCAGCAATGGTTGTGGAAGACACAGGTACCTGTCGTGGGACAAGACTGAGCTGAGCATGTGGGACTAAGCTCCAGTGAACAGCACAAGGCTCAAAGGCGACCAGCAGGCTTAATACAGCCTTTCATTGAAAATGCTGTGTGAGTACAGGGTAAGGACAGAGCATCTGAAGGTCTGTGTGTGTGTGTGTGTGTGTGCGTGTGTGTGTGTGTGTGTGTGTGTTGACAAAAAAAAAGTAGCTACTCCTTATTTCTATTATTTCACTCTCTGATTTGATTAAAAGGCACTTACCAAATACAAAGATATGTGTATTTTAAAGACAATAAGTTTTCTCTTTGAAATAGATCCCTCAGATACAAGACCAGATTTTAAGGGTCCTAAGGGGTCAGGGTCTTGGTTAAGAGTGAGGAGAGGGACATGGACCCTAAAGCCATCACACACCTGGGTCCACGGCCCATCACACTGCTGTGGGTCCTAGCCTTGCAGCAGGTGGTGGCAGGCAGACACAATTTGAAAAATCAAGTGGATGGACAATTCTAATGTTGAAGGAACATAAGAAGTATGCATATTTCTACAATAATACTGAGCTATCCATATTTCTTCGTTTTTTTTGCAATGTGAAAAGTGGTTTTGTTTTACTCTGTATTTGGATAATACTTCATCCGATATCCCAGGCTAAATCTAGCATGAAGGCTTTGAGCCTTAGGGTCTGATCTTTTGCCTCTCTGTATTTGTATTCATTTGGGGGACATCGTTAGTGTTTACTATATTGTTTGAGGGAAGGAAGGAGGGTAAGGGAGAAACAGATTTTTTTATAAAAGTAAAGAAGGAAAGATGGGGAAAGAGGGAGAAAGGGAAGAAAGGAAGAAGTGAAGGCTGTCATGATATATCATTCATGATTAGATGTTCACAGAAACCAGGTACAGTGTTAAGCAGTTTATTAAAAGTTAACACAGTAGCCAAGCACCAGTGGCTCAAGCCTGTAATCCTAGCTACTCAGGAGTCTGAGATCTGAAGACTGCAGTTCAAAGCCAGCATAGGCAAGAAAGTACATGAGCCTTTTATGTCCAAATAGACACCAAAAAGCCAGAAGTGGAGCCATGGCTTAAGTGGTAGAGTTCTTGAGCACAAAAGCTCAGGGACAGCCCCAGGACCAATACCATAAAAACAAAGTAGCACAATAGTAAATAGTGAGTTACAATGTCTTCAGACTCCACCCATCTGCACAGTTTTTGTTTTGTTTTGTTTTTTCCAAAAAAAAAGAAAGAAAGAAAAAGCCATCCAGCCTGTGCACCTAATTACCCCTCCTCCTAGATCAGCTTTGTAGATCATGGAAGTGCAGAGAAAGTAATCTCTCCCTCTGAGAAGAGAGCCTTCTCCATGATCCTGGGCCTGGGTCTCCTGAAATGCCCCACCCATCTCCTAGCCTCTTGGCTGCACACAAGGTACAAATATAAAGCACACCCCACCATTGTAAGAATGGCAGAGACATTGGTAAAATGAAACCCGCAACCTCCAGCCTCCAAGCGGTGGCTGAGCTAGATCGGTGTTTAAATCCAAGCAAGTCGGGACCTTGGGGGTGTTCTGCTGTCTGTTCGATTGTTTCTTATAATGAAGCTGTATGTCTGGACGTGAAGGGAATGCCTTTGACATGGGTAAAAAAATGAATGATGCACCATGTTCCCGGGATGAGCGGAGGGACCTCCCGATGCAGCCTGAGCCCTTGTTAATGGGTCGTGCTGTGGCCATCATGTGTGGAATAATTAAACTGTGAGTTCTGTGAATCCCAGTTGTTTGGAGCATGATTACAGGACTTCACCCCACCATAATACACACACACACACACACACACACACACACACACACACAGAAGAGAGAGAAACTTTCAAAGGGCTTGTAACAGAACAAAGCACAGTTTTTACTATCACAAAAATCTTTATGGATTGCCATCCTTGAGGTGAAGTTATATCCTTTATGGTCACATTTTGGTAGTTTCCTTAAATTATTGAAGGCATTTCGGAGGGCCTGCACTCTTGGAACAGAGCTGGGAAAGAGGTCCCCGTCCTCCATCTGGAGGTGGGTTAATGATGGTTGTTCCTTGTGCAACACGTCCAGGACACGGAGGTTAATAAAACCCGTAGCTCTTCTTCATGGGTATCAGGGGATGGTTAATGTTCAAGACTGTGCAGGACCTCGGCTTAATGTTCCAAATGAAGAATCGCACTGCCAGACGAGACCATGCCTGATGCCAGCTCCACATATTAGCGTATGCTGCAAGGGGGCCGAGCAAACCAGGAAGTTAGGCGCCTGTCACTGGCTGTGGATGGTGGGACCACAACCTCTTTCCTGGACCCTCTTCTAGGTCAGTCAGTCTGCCAGGGAGGGGACCTGGGGTGGCCAGTGCCCCACTCCGATTAGCCTCAGGTAATATAGCAAAGTCTCGTCAAACCCAGTGGCCACCTCCTTTCTCTCCCCGTTTCTAGAAGAGCGGGAACCATCTCTGTCCTCCTTGGCTGCGTATACACAGAAGGGCCTGGGGTCTGGGGTGCGTGACTCTGTCCATTTCCTGGCTGTAAACACAAGCCTTGGACCCTGGGAAATTGGAATCCAATCCTATCACCAGCCTGCTAGGGGATGAAATGTGAGTGTCTCCTCCAAACGCAGGTGTTGAAACTCCTCACCCGCAAAGAGAGTGGGGATTACCAGACAGGGTCTTCAGGAAATGGTAGGTCAAAGGAGGGAAACCCTTGTGAAGAGGACTCAGTTCACTTATAACAGAGGTCCAGGAAGATGGAGATAGCCCCATCCACCAGATGAGGCTGCAACAGAAGATTCAGCTATGAATTAGGACGTCAGCCTTTCCCCCGACAGCAAATCTGCCAGCACCTCAGCTTCCCCGCTACAAAAGGTGAAGCACTGTGGTTTACAAGCCTGTGGTCTATGGTATTCTGTAGCAGTCCAGCCTAACTTAAACCTTGGGCTTTAGACAGACTAGGTATGTCTTGGTTTGATAGCTATCAGAAAAAGGCCCTGCGATGAGCTGTGAGGGTAAGGAATTGACTAGGAGTTGATAGCGGATGAGTGGGGAGAGTAACAGGTCCCAGGCACGGAGCCATGGATGGGTCTGCAAGAGCAATTGAAGGTAATAAAACTGAGGGCCTCTAGGAGGCAGCATAGAGAATGAGGCTCATAGTTGACTGACCTAGAATGAGGGAGCTGAAGTATTCATATACCAGCAACAGATACTGTTAGTTTGAGGCTGGTAGCTGCTGTGGGACTTCTGGCCTTCTTGCCTATGGACAGAGTGGCCTCCTGCAAACCAAGAAAGCCTTGGACAGTGTGGTTACAAGTATGCGTAGTATATGCTGCTGTCAGAGTCTGAAAGGCGTTGAGAGAGATGAGTATTGTTCTAAAGGCTGGAAGTTCTTCCTCTTCAGGCATTCTTGCCTCCTTGCTCTGTCTAGAGAAGCAAAATAGACAGTACAAGAGCCCAGTGAATAGGATATTATTGACTATGGCGAATGGAAGGATGGGTTTCTTTACTGTTGTTGGACCTGCTTAGAAAGTCTGGTGAAGTTACACTTGAAGACTTTCATCAGGACTTAGATACTCTGCTGTTTGGGAAAATAACTTTTATGGTTGGCATTGAAGGGAAATGGAAGGGATAAATGCTGAGTCTGAGAATGTACTTTCTTCTCTTGGGCAAGGGGGCAGAGAAGTGATTTCCGTGTGCCATGTTGAAATGGAAAGCAAAGGGACTGAAAGGCATTACCACCCAGGCGGGGGCAGACAACTTCCCCCAAATAATGAGTCTGTAACACAGCGAGTCACTGGGAAGGTGACCAAATGTTCCTCAGAATGTGCTCAGCCTCTTGCTCCAGAGTTCATCAGAACACAGGAAAGCCACATCATGAGAAATATCTCATAATGGCCCCTCCATCTTTCCTTCCATCTCCATCCTTTGCCTCGTGTGGTGCTGGAGTCTTCAATGACGTGGGCTTTAGGATTTGGAATTGACAAGTGTCTCTGTGGTACTGCTGTGTAGGGAGGAGTCTGGGACCTTTGTATTCACCGTGTCACCAGTTCTGAAAGAGGGACATCAAAGAAGGCATCTGAGACCCTACATTTAATGGCCCTGGAGCAGATTTTGTGCGTTCCTGGGGTCAGGAACTACTGAGTCTGACCGGCAAACCCTTCACATGTAGGAGTGAATGGATGAGTGAATGAATGATGCATTGCCCAGGGAAGAGACAGAGAGGAAGGGGAGCCATTTTTAGTGGGAACAAAACCTCACTAACTGCTCCCCCTTGAATTGCGCTAAAAACTAAGAAGCCAAGTCAGTGTTTCCACGTACACTGAGATTTTTCTAAGTTTCATTCTTGCCTCCACTCTGAGAGAGCGCAGTCCTCCACAGTTAAGGATGAGGAGGGTTCAGTGCAGGCTGTGAGAATCAGTCCCTCCTCTACATCACCTAAAAATTCTCATTTTTTCCTTTTTCCTTTGGGAGTCACTTTTCCTTTGGTTAATTTGTTGTATAAAGTTTTACATGTATGCCCCTTTTGACCTGGACCTTGGTCCTCTACTTTAGCACTGTCGATAGAGCTGGGATGACACCTCACCTAACTTTTATGTATTGAGATGAGGTTTGAGCCACGTTTTTTGCCTAAGCTGTCCTCAAAGCTCAATCCTCCAGCACTCGGCTTCCCTAGTAGATGGTATTACAGGTGCACCCTACCACATCCAGTTCAGCCTGAAAACTGTTGATAGAGAAAATTCCTTCAAATGTCCAGATATAAAACTGCATGTCGGGAGCGTCTATCATTCTGCCCAGTGGGTCAGACAACATTCCTTGAGCAGCAGGAATTGAGACAAGAACCTCAAAGAGTAGGATTTGGGGAGGCAAAGATGGAGACAAGCAAGTTCCTGGTCCTGTGCATGGGCAGAGTGGTCCTGATGCTGGAGACCCCCAGGGACCTGGGCTGCCGTGTTTACTGGCCTTCTTTGGTTGCACCCCAGGTGAGAGTTCGTAATTCCCTTGTGGGCATTCATTTGGCAAACTCCCCATCCCTATCCCACTCCAGGACATTTTTCTGCTACAGAAGTTGGGGAACTGAAGAAGATAGTACCTCCATTAACAGAGAAGCCAGGTTGGTGGGAGAACACAGATGCGTTAGGAAATCCTCTGTATGGAAGGGAACACATCAGAAGGTGCCAGCAACTCTGCCCAACCCTGGATGTCGCAAGGCCTTCCCTGCAACTCTTCACTCTATGGGGGAAGAAACGAAAGGGCAGCCGAGATCACCTGCCACATCAAAGAGCCAGAGTCCATCTTGTGAGTCAGGATTTGACCCAGGGCTGCCTGGTACCAGGGCCCTAGCCTGTCCATCCTAGAACAGAATCCCTGGCTGGGAAAACAGCCAGGGGTTTTGGATATATCCAAATGTGCCCTGCCAGCCCCTTCTATGGGGGGCTGGACCTCCAGACTCAGTTTCCACCCTAAGAGACTCTAGAGATGGAAGGGGAGAGGGCAGGTACCACCTTCTGGTCCCATCACCAAGTCTCCTTTCTTATTCCTCTGTGTCAATCAGGAGAGTTCTAGGACCCCACCCTGTCATACTGCCGGCTTCTCCGGCCTTTATCAGACCCCACCCCGGCACCTCTAATCTTTCCGCCCTGCTGCCCAACCTTGGCCTGTCTCTGGCCCCAGCCTGGGCGCCAGTGCTATGGCGCCTGGACCTGGACCAACCCAACCTTTTCCCAAGCCTGCCCAAGCCACCCCGACCAAGGCTCATAGGGCAGCTTGGTGCCTTGGTGCTCCGGGTCACCAGCCGAGCTGCAGCTGAGAGGACCTAAGGACTTGAGCTTTATCTGCAGGAGTTGGAGTGGGCCTGAGCTTTGTGTGTCCCTCTGTCGTCTGCTTCTGGGGTTAGCCCAGCGTGGCAGCCTTCTTCCCACTCGTTTCTGCCCTCTTGATGGGGCCAGGCTTACTGTGCATCTCACCAGGCCCTCACTTTTTCCTCAAAGGAAAGAGGCTGCCCGTACTCCTCCAATTTTACCAACAAGTTAACAGGCTCAGCAAACTCAAGCAGTTCTTATCAAGGCCTCAGACAGTCAGTCCATAGTGGCTCGAAAGCCACTTTGTAACATATTGCCTCAAGGTTCTCATATATAAAATTCAGAGGCTAATAATGCCCAGGGTTCGAGGTTTCGGAAATGTGCCAAGCCTGGACATGGACACATCACGGGCCTAGAACCAGGGATACTGCTGCTACAGAGTGTCTTCAACAATCACCCTCCTGCCCCTTTTCCTACTTGGAGAGCCAAGTACCTCCTGGGATGGTGTCTTAGCATCTCTGGTCCTAGACTCTCAGTCTTCGGACTGGCACCATAGCCCCTGATCACCTTCCCCCCTTCCTACTCCTCCATGTTCTGCAAGCCACAAGGCCTAGAGGTTTCTGGAGCCATCTTTCTCTCTTAGGATCATGCGTGTGAGGGTTCATGCAGGGCTCCCAGAGTGGTATCTTCACATCATTATTTTTTTCTAAAATTCATACATGTACTTCCCCTACCTAGTTTAATATTTTTAACCTGATCAGCTTATTTTGCAGGAAGAACAATCACACAGTGTAGGATGCGTTTCCCTCTCCATTCTCACCCCCAGATATACATGAAGTACATTGCTGTTACACACTGGATTTAAATATTAATTTACATCTTAGATATAAATCTTCGATGCTTCATGACTTGAAGCCAGTTACTTCCCATCTCTGTGCTGGATAGCAGGATGTACAGAATGTCTTCACAGGGGGTAGGAATGAGATCAGTGGAGGACCAGCCAACTGTTTTTGGCACACAGTAGGTGCCCCATCGAAGACTAACAATTCCATTGGAACAGAGTTTAAAAAATGACAGCAAATTTGGGGACTGGTAAAAGAAGCTTTGAGGAATGCACAGGGAAAGAGGGAAATGGAGCAAGATGGTTTTATCAAGGAACCCAGGAACAAACCCCCAGCACCTGACGGTCAGGACCTTGGAGATGGCTGAGGGCAAGGTACAAGGGCCATCCTAAGCCGGCCTCTCATTTCCTGGAGAAATAAATGAATTGCTTCCCTTGAAAGCAGGGCTGGGTCTCCTTATCGGGGCTCAGAGTCCACTCTATTTGGGGCTGCCTCTGTGTGTGTGTGTGTGTGTGTGTGTGTGTGGTGTGTGTGATGCTATATTCCTCAGATCTGTTCCTAGGCAGCTGATTTACCTAGACTTTAGACACAGTGGGGGGTGGATCCCTATTCCCTCCTGGGGTGGGGGGGTTGAAAGTCTCCCACCGAGTCCTGTCTGGGCGCCAGGACACCTGGCACCGCTTCCGGCCATGGAGTTAGGCAGTGCACATTGGAGCCGGAGATAATGTCAGCCCTACTGATTCTCCAGGGTGGTCTGGGAGCGTAAGATCCAAACCAAATTCCCCTTACTCAGATCCTCTGCTTCCAGTGAGAGGAAAGATGTTGCGGGGGGAGTAAACAGCAGGATGCTGGGGCAGGAGCCCCCCACCCCACCCCGAGAGCTCAAACCTGAGTTCATGGGCTGGGCCAGGGGCTGTGAACACAGCTTGGAATTCGATCTTCTTGAGGACCTTATAGACTCTGAATCGTTTTTTTCTTGGGGGGGGAGGGCAGTCCATCTTGAACTCAAGCTTTATCTGCTCAAGGCTACTGCTCTGCCACTTTGAGCCACAGCGCCACTTCTGGCTTTCTGGTGGTTCATTGGAGAATAAGAGTCTCACAGAGTTAGGGAACTCTCAGCCTGGGCTGACTTTGAACCTCGAGCCTCAGATTTCAGCCTCTTGAGTAGCTAGGGTGACAGGTGGGCACCACCAGCACCCAGAGAGTCTGAATCTCTTTTCCCAAGAGATACCCACAGAAGAAGCTGTGCGGAGAATCCAGGAAGAAGTTGCCCAAAGTCAACTAGGCACAGAAATTGTAAGCAGAAGTTGAAATTCAATGTCTGGTCTCAGATCCTCACGCCTCCCCCTGAGCCTCGGCCAGGGTGCAGCCTTGTGGCTGTGGGGGGAGAGGGTGGTCTAGTCTAAGGGACGGATACCGGATGATCCGTGCAACCATTGTCGCATGTAGTAGACATGCACTCCTACACCAACAATGCAGCCCCAAGCCTCAGATGGCTGGCACGGCCCTCCTATCTGTAAGCACCCAAGAATTCTGAATGCTGGGGAGGGAGGCAGGCACCAGTGCTTCAACACCCCACATTGGGAACCCATGGGCCCCCTATGAATTATTCTGCTGAAACCCCTCAAACTGCTGTGGTCACATGACAGCCGTCAAGGGGCGACTAAAGTAGAACATTCTAGAACCCTCATCATTAACCCCACAAAGCCATCTTGGTAGGATGTCTGCAGTCAAAAGAGACTTTTGTTTTCAAGTCATGAGAGTGAGTGCACCTTGTCTTGGGGCCATATATACATATTAAATTGAGCTTTTTTCTCACTCTCTTATAGTTTTATTGCACGAAAGGAAAACTCTTTTTGCTGGGAGCTCCTCATTTTCCTCTGAGGAGTTAACCCCTAGTGGAGCCCATTTAAATTGATGTGATTTCTTTAAAGAAAAAAAACAAAACTGTAACAACACTTTGTCCATGTGGACCAACTGTGGCCCAGGCCTTCCTGTATCCAAACTCCTAGTTATGGGGTCTCCCAACTCTGTCCTGTGTCCTGCAAGACAAATGCACATCTCCACAGCCCCCCATAATTGGAGAGTGGGGCCCAGACTCCTCCATGCAAGAGGCACTGAAGCTTTTCCTCTTTCCATTTCTTGTAACTAAGTAAGGACATGGCTGGGCTCTCCAAGATCTAGACGGGGAAGAGTTCACAGGGAAAGCGCGGGTGTGCAGAGGGGTTCATTCTGCAAACACCAGGTGCCTTGCTGCTGGCTTGGATGCTCTTCTGCCTCCCGTCTCTCCACCTGCCTCACCTCCTCTTATTTCTGCAGCTCTTTCTCTCTGACATCTCTCCTGCTTCATGCTCAGATCACACCACATCCCCAACTATAGAACTTTGTGCCTGTCACAAATGAGCACCACATGTATTTGTGGCTTAAGACAACACTCATGTATGCACCTGTGATTCTAGAGGCCTTTCTGTGTTCTGAAGCAAGCAGGGATGGCTAAGTGGGGGAGGGCTCTGAGGAGGGAATCTGTTGTGTATTTGTAAACACGCGTGTCATCTGAGATTCCAGTGCCCACTGACTGTTGAAGTCACTAAGCCATGCAGTGTACTTGTCTTCCGTCTTCCCAAGCCAAAGCTGCAGGGGCATCTTAGACACACATCACATCCTAGCTCTGTTGATCTTCTTTTCTCTTATCCTCAGGATAAAATCCAACTCCTTGGCCCTAACAGGCTCAGATTGGAGCAGCTAAAGCCAGTCTTCACTCTGAACTGAGTTTCCACTCTCAGGGCTACTTTTGCTGTTCTCTCTGCCCGGAGCTGATCAACCCTCTAACAAACCTAGAGCAATTCCTGTTGTCATGTGTAATAGATTTAAATAAGCCTTTGATAAAAGAGCCTACTGTCTGTGGAGCTCCATGCTCTGTACTGGGATTCTAAGGAGAATGCTCACACTGTGTGCTAGGGGAAACAGATCTGTAACCCAAGCATCAAAATGGACTGGTGAAAATGCATAAGCCAACTGCTCCAGAGGCCCCAGGGAGGAGAAACTATGTGAGCCAGTGGGACCAGCGGAAGTCAGGGAGAGCCTCCCAGCAGACCAAGCTTCTAACCAGAGTCTGGAAGGAAAACTTTCTGTCTGAGTCTTGGCTGCCAGAGACCCAATCATTACTGCAAGATGGAGAGGAAAGAGCTATTCGCTGTCCTGGGCTGTGTGGAGCCGGCATGGATCTGTAACAGCCGTGAGCTGGTCTTCCTTGTGGCTATTCAATGTGGCTCTTATTTTCTCCTCTCCTCTGTTGAGACAGAGAACATGATGGCCAAAGGCTATAGGCTTGGCGATGATGCCTGTAAATATCACACGGTTCCTTTTCTGTGACAGGGCCTACCTGAAAGTATTTCTGTGTAAGTGGAATGAGGCATTATCTATTCAGTGGGCCCCAGGCTACTCAGAGATGCGGCACACACCAACACCTGCCAATTCCTGAGTCCTTGAAAACACAATAGTGCAATATTCATACATATCCACGTCCCCCAAGCATCTTAACTCACAGCCAGTTACAATCCAATGCAAATGTGCTATAACGATACTGATTATACTATATTTCTAGGGAATAATGGCAAGAAAAATAAAAGGACTCATGTTTAGTGTTGATATCAGATTTTTCTACATTCTTGGTTTGGGGTTGGTTGAACCCATTGGTGTGTGCACAACTTCTTGATATGGAAAGCCAATGATCACGTACTTTGAACTGTGCCTTGGACAAAGGCATTTGGTAGTGGGGGCGTGGGCTATCATCTAGTGCAAGGCCCTAGAGGCAACCCCGATACCGGGGAGTGAGAAGTGTGCTCAGCTTTAGTCGCTGTGGTTCTCTTCATTCTCATGGCTCACCTGAGTCTCTCTGCTCAGCGCTACTGTGCCCAGGTTGACTTGGCCAAGGTCCCGTCACCGCTCTGTTTGCTCTTCATGCTGTCAGTGGCCGGCTCAGCTTTGAGCATCCTCAGTCAGATGGCTGGCAGGATGAACCCACAGTGGCCAGGTGCCCCTGTCTCGGTTCACCCTGGAGTCTAGAAGGACCATCTGCTCTATAACCCTGAGATGGAATGGAAGGACCTGGGGCATGAATCTAACTCCCCAGACTCTAGAAGAGGTCTGGTCTAGGACAGGAGAATAACTGGGCAAAAAATGATAATAAAAATCCATCAGGGTCCACACCACAAGACCTGTAGTCTTTCTGGATATATTTCTTTTCCTTCAGAGACAACGTCAGGGGCAAGAGCCTCCCTGGGCGCCATGAGGCAGAGGTGGTCAACATCTTTGCAGGCTGCACTGCCCGTGAGGCCCGCTGTTCCAGAGGGACTGGTTTGGGGTCCTGAGCGTTGGCCAGCCATGAGGATCAGCTGTGGTTTTGGGGGGCCCAATCAGTCAGGGCTTCACCAGTCAAGTCGGCAGGACCAGTGCCGGGGTTGTGGAAGCCTTTGTGTGTTCCCATCTGCAACCCTAGGCTGCCAAAACATATTGGGAGGATAATGAGAAATCACGGAATCAAAATAATGTCAAGGAAGTAAGTGCTGAAGAGGATAATCAACATCCTTTCTGAATAGATTTCCTGCCAGGGAGACGGGAGCAAAAGGGAACGGCTTACCCCTGGGGCCCGGGCAGACAGTGGTCCTGGAAAGGAGAAAAAAAAAATCACTTCCTGGAAGAGTCTTTTAATTGTTCCTTGAAGAGGGAGGCAGGAGCTGCCAAGGCCCGGATGCAGTCCTCATGGCGGGGTATCTCCTATTTACTCAGCGTTGGGCAAAGCAAGGGAGCCACCCCCGTCTTGCGGTACACATACAGTGTCACCAGAGTTTGGCATCTGGGCAGCCACTGCAGTAACCTGGGCTCCCCACACCCTGGAGATTTGGAGATGCCTACAGGGAATTGGGTTGGTGCCAGCTGTGACACCTGCCTGGCACCTACCTTAAGGTGTGTTTCAGGCTTTCTCTAACTCTTGCTTTCTTTCCCGACAAATTAAAAACCTGCCTCATTTGAAAAGAAAAAGTTCTTCATCCCTGAGCATCTTAGCCATCCTTTCGGCTGACTGCTTGTCTTAAGTGAGATGCTACCAGCCTGTGGCTCAGGGAAGGGGGGCTCAGCCTGTATTTATCTTCTCTTCTTCCTCTTTCTCTCTTGCCTCTCTTCTCTCCTCTTCTCCTCTCCTCTCTTCCCTTTCCCTCTTCTACTGTTCCTTTCTCTTCTCTTCTTTTCTCTCTCCTCCCCCCCCCGCCTGTCTATCCTTCTTGCTCTCTCCTCCCATTTATCAAGAAACCTCCTGGAACGGGGTGGGGGGAGGGGCCCATTCACGTTGTCATGAGCCCCCTGGGGAACAAACAATACACCGAGTATTGACAATAAGGGCAGTAGACCTGACACTGCTGCCCTGGCCTCCTATCCTTCCGCAGAGTCCCTTTGCTGGGCTTCAGCACAAGGGGTGTGCAGGGGTGGAGGCAGCTGGGCTTGGAGAGGGGGTGAGCTCCTATCCAGGGCACCCCCATTTCACTCCCTGCTCTACTTTTCTTCGTGGTCTAACCACAGATGTTTCCTTCAATCTCATATTTGAAAAATCTGCCCCTGGTTTTCATACCATTTCCTGCCAACTCTTTATTATGATCTTAACTGCCATGAAATAAAACCTTTAACCTTAATAAACATGCCAAGAAGGCTCTCCTTGGGGAACTGACTGGGCCGTCTCCTCCCGCCCCGATTCTCTAGTTGTAGTGCAAGCCCCTTGTTCCTTAGTGTTTTGACTAATGCGTAGAGATTAAAAGAAAAAGCAAACAATTTACTCACATAGTAAATTCACTCACTTATTGGGCATTCTTCAAAGTGATTTCTACAACTTATTCAATTCTCCAGCCACTGTAGCAGGAAGCCAGGATGCACACACATGTACGGGCTTGCACGTGCACACACACACACACACACACACACAGAGGCCATTAAGCAATTTGTTCCAGGCCTTAGAGCACTATATTTCAGGGCCAGAATCTGAACCCAGATTGTCTGGCTCCAGAGTTGGGCTCTGGAACATAACAATCATCCTCCACTAACACTCAGATGAGAGCAAGGAGAGAGACAAACAAGGCACTTGGTAGCATGGTAGAACCCAGACATGAAGAAGCAAAGCCCTTCTGTCCTAGAATAAATTCCACATTGAATCTGACTGATAGTATTCCAGAATCCCCACCCCACACAAGCACCCCAGGACAAGCAGGTGGCCTTTGAAAGACTTCATGGTGTTCTTCGGGGTTAGGAACAAACCCTTCTCCAGCACTAAAGATCCCACTTTAGCTGTTCTAACCTGGAAGAGCTGTAGAGTGTCTCCTTATCAGATGCTGGCCCACAACTTATCTCGCCCTGTCTTATCTCACAGATCTCACCGAGCCTTTTCCAAATCTAGCTTCTGGTTCCTGAGCAGCGGCAGCCGATGGTGAGGGTTCAGAAATCCATAATTCAGGAAGGCAGGAGCCCACTCCGAGCCTCCCAGCCGCTCCAGGCCGGGTTTTTCATAATTGGTTTTCAGAGCGGCCTCTTCCGCGATGTGTAATTGTTAGCAGTTGTAAAAACGATAACTCACATTTTTAAAAGCTTAAAGCTTGCTCTGTGCAGATAAAAACTGTGACAAATTATGTTCCGAAAAATCATAAAAGTGGAGAGAGACATGTTAATAACCAAAGGTGGTGTTTCATTTAGAGGTCAGCCGGAGCTATTAAAGTGGTTGGGAAGCTCAAGCTTTGGCAGAAGTGATTTGACCAAATCACTTATCTCCTCCAGACCATGCCTGAGCATCTCCTCGGCAAAAAAAAATAATAATAGTCCACAGACAGTAATACAGGAGGGCAAGGGGAGTGGGGAAGAGAGACAATATTACCAAAATAAACCCAGCAGACAAGGAGTACCTTTCAGTGCACCAGGGCCAGTTACTACCCGGTTTTCTCCAGTGTCCCCCCAATATTTGAGAGTATGCTCAGACGCAGAACCACCCAGATCCCCCAGACCCCCACACATACTGCACAAAGTAACTAGATGAAGATTTATCTGTAAAGCTTGAACAGCAAATATAAGAAACAGGTGTGAAAGAGGGTGTCTTGTTTTTCCCCAACCCTTTTTATTTTATTAAATATTTCATCCTTTAGCTGAAATAAAGGGAAGTCTAAAAGATGAACACTGTTCGTCCAGGAGGACAGTCTCCAGGGATTTCAGGGCTGCGTGTGGACTGGGAAGGAACTGGATAAAAGTGGAACCCCTGGCTGTTTGTAAACAAGAGGTTGGGGGTGCTCTTATTCAGCATGCGTTCAAATGATCCACCCTAACCTGTCTCCACAGCCAGATGAAGGTCTCCATCTTAGATGGGACCCATTTACTACAGGGAATCATCGTTCCTGAATTGACCTCTGATTCCCTGGCCTGGAGGGCCAGGCCTCTGGTCTCCTTATAGGAAGGTGATAACCGAGAAAAATCATAAACTCATGTTTGGCATGAACTTTTTTGGGAGAAAAATAAAGCCTGAACTTTGCGTGAAGATAGCTGAGTTTTGGTTTCTTAACTAAGTAAACACTCCCTCCACTCCTCTAGGTCTTGCTTTTCCTACCTGTGAAATGGACAGACCTTGCATCCCTGTGATGGTGTGTCAGGATGGTAGTATCCTGGTACCTGCCTCCATTCCCTACCTGGAGCATACCCCAAAGGTCTCTGTGTCCATGACAGATCATCAGCAAAATTCAGTCATTAAAAAAAAAAGTCTTACCTCTTATGCCATTGTATTGGCTCTTGTTTCTTAAAGGAGATTAGAGATGCTAAGGCTTTCAGATGGCAGGCTCTACTACCATGCTTGTTTGTTTGTTTGTTTGTTTTAATGAAAGTTCCATCGGTCATGAGAATCCTGCACTTGATCGTTCTGTTCTGTGGCCAGCAGTTCACGTCAGATCAGGCACTTGGCTTTTAAATATCTATATGATTAGTTGCACTATAATGGGGAAAAAAACTTAATGCTGAGAAATTTGAACTTTCAGCAAAGGTCATAAAAATGTATGTTATTTATTCCCAAGCCAGACAAATGTATGTCACTGGGTTGCAGTGCATTATAAATGAACATAATTATACATTTATTTAGTTCAGTTCTTCATAGGTTTTGCATGCCACTTACATATTGAGAAAGGAGAGAGAAGTAAAAACAGGAAAGAGGACTTTATAATTCAGCACTGAGTCTAAAATGGATTTCTTAACTAAACATGGTAGATTATTTGAGCCAGTGTGGAGTAGGGTGTTGTGGGGGAACTCAGTCATTACAATCTCATTTCTCCCATTCATAAAGATTTCTTACTATTTGTTTTTATTGAAAATGTGATAGATGCTCACCTTTGAGTCCCTGGGAAGAAAATCTAGCTTTGAAGAATTTAATTAATGAAGAAATTTCTAAATTTTTCATTGAATTTTCATATGATAAAGGTGGCCTTCTGTTTCTCTCTACTAGGTTTTTTTTAAAAAAAATAATGTTTGATTTCATTTAGGTTAGTAAAGCTGCTTATAAGTAGCAAGTATTGGGAATGAATCTCGCATATTTTTAATATAGACAGAACTCCGGTTCTCTATTCTTTTTATATTTAAACATATTGTTTTCTTCAAAGGCCTGGAACTATTCATGTGGACAGAAAATACTTGTAAAAGAGATTGTACACCATAACACACACATATACACATATACACACACACAGCCTTGACATAGAAATCACTAGTAGTCACCATTGCCTTCCCTGCCATGCATTGACTATTCATGTAAAATGCTGGACCAGACTGAGAGCAATATCAAGACGATACTAATAACTTCCCATTGGGACTCATGCTTTGACCTGGTGGGTTTTTGTTTTTCTCCTTTAATAGTGGATGTTGGGATCTTAAGCATGGATTTCCATCTAGCTAGTCAGGATATAAATAGATATCAAAAGCAGAGGCTCCCTGGGCCTTTTGTATATTGAAATGACTTTAGACATGCTTATAGGAAGGGTTAAAAGGGCAGAAGTGGGAGGGGGAGGAACACTTACATACAAGTGCTCAGATCAGAGATGCCATTATCTGGTGAGTCCTAGAGAAGAGAGACTTCTAGAATCCTACCACCAGTGCATGCTACTGGATCTTGGCATAAGTCGTGAAGACTTTGCTTGTTTTCGCTGAAGGTAATAATTGTTAAAACAACAAAACCCCCAACCCACCCATGTGGCTTTTTATAAACAGATCGTTTCAATTTGCATCATTTTATATGGTCATATATACATAGCTGTTGAGCTATTGTGATTCTCTGCTAGGACTATCCTAGACACATACTAATGATTACAAATGAGGGAAACCATGGAGCCTATGTTTCTTTGGGTCTGGCTTACTTCACTTTGTTTCTTTGTTATTGTTTTTTAATGTACTGGGTGAAGTTATTTCTTTTTTTCTTCCCCTCCCCCCCCCCCCGCTACCTCCCCCTTCCCTCCCTCTTTGTTTTGTCCCCTGTGGTCACAGTTTTTGATTTTGGTTCCCTGTGTTTTGTATATATGTTTGCCTGATTTGTGGAAGGGAAGGGGAATAACAAAATACTGAGACAAAGGACAAAGGGTGAAGCAATGCAGGGCCAGACTCACAAGACACTATGTTGGAAATGGACTTTACAACCTGGGGAGGAGGGGAGGAGGGCAGAGGGGAGGGAACATGGGAGAGAAAGAGGGAGGAGGTTACAATGTTCAATAAGAAATGTACTCACGACCTTACTTATGTGACCTTCTGACATCACCATTACAATTAAATTAAATTAAAAAATAAACAAATCCATGATTCTGGGGAAAGTCCATGTGAGACCCTGGGACAGAGTTGAATTGTTTGGTAGCTCAAGGACTGCACATAAAAGCAAGTTCACTCTTGCCATGACTTTGCTACTGTTCCTCAGGCTCTTGGAGCTGCAATTTCCTTTTGGGTACAATGCAATTTCTATTATCAGCCAGACTGGGTCTTGTTTGTAATCTTCCCGTCGGGTATGATGTTTTCTTGGTATAAGGATGCCCATAGCTTGTCAGGAGTACCTCATCCTCAGTCATCTTCTCAGTGAGGCATCCTTTCCCCTGTGACTGAGTATCTTTCTCCTGATACATACTCCGTTGTATAATACGTTTCATTATTGGTGCTTCCATATTACATATGATACCCACTACGGATATGCATATAGTAATAAGTAAATAACAAGCAAACAAAAATAAGTGAAATAAAGTTCAGATGCTTACCTAGTAAGTGTTTGTGAAATAGCTACTAAATCAACAAATGGAAGATGAAGGAAATCAAGTTAAAAAATCACAGTGTGAAAAATATCATCTTATTATTTAAAGACAAAAAAGTAGATACACACATGCCTATATGAAAAAGGAATGCTTGAATTCATTTGTTTTCAATCCTTTCCTTATTTTCTTTTTTTTAACAGAAACTATAGTTTAAAATGGAATAAAGCAACAGAATTTTATGCATAAATATAAGTGAATTTTAAGCCCTTACTTGCGCAGAGACAAAATTTGGATTAGAATTGGCAGTCTGTTAATCACTATAGTCAGTGTAATGCAGGGAATAGCTCTGCTTCCTTTATAAGTTAAATTGATTCCTACATATTGGCAACTTGGCAATTTCCTTGAAAAGGAGTTGAATTTATTTGGGCCGTATATTAATATCTTATTACCCTTCTTATGCACCAGTGACACGATCATTATTTCATCTCAGTATGTTTATTAGAGTAAATGCTTTCAGATGTGATATTGGAGAAAATATATCCCCACGTCTAGCCATCTTTCTGGGTAGATAAGTGTAAAATCTGCCTTCAGTCTATGGTTATAGCTGTTCTTTGCAGACCTATCATGTGTCCAAGGTTTGCTCCCAGTATTGTCCAGAGTGAAGCCATGCTGTTCAAACATGACTTCAGGGTGTTCAGATATATCTTCTGCTCAAGTACATATGGTAGGGTCTACCTTAGCACCTTGCTTATAGGACCTATTGTTATTGATGGATAACTGGTTGACCTGGGCCTAAAAATGTGTTCCCAGATTTGACCTCAGGAATATGACACCTTATTTATTGTTGAAAACTGGGAAGATGGACAATGGAAATAAACTAATCTCGGCAAAATTGTAACCCAGACAGATCAACAGGAGCTGGGTTATTTTGCATTGGCAAATAGTCATTGAATTGATGCAGCTGGACTTGCTTGTCTATGCTTTGAGGGTAGTGCTCAGGACAGAAGAACAGACATCTGTCCTCATGATCCTAAAACAGGAATGCTTTCCCAATATCATTGCAACAGGGAATCAGAGGAAAATTATTTGGCAGACCACACAGAAAACTCTAATCGGTTCTTTAGTTGCTCCGTTTCCTAAGACTCTCATCCTGCCAGCTGTTCCTCTTTCTTCCTGCTCTGGTCCTTGGCAACAACTAGTCTGCCTCCTCATCCTCCTCTCCTGCCTTCTGGTTCTGGATTTTCTGCTGCATTGATTTCATTTGCATTCTATATAATTTTCCATTCTGTGCCTCAATGTTACAGTTTTACTGCAAGAATAGATTCTGAGGCCTAGAACTCTTCTGGGAAAGTGAAGTGAAGGCTAGGATTATGCAAATTTTTGTGTCTTACTTTTGTTTCTTTTTATTTTTTATTTTTTGGTCGGCTGTGGGGTTTGAACTCTGGGCCTAGGCACTGTCCCTGAGCTCTTCAGCTCAAGGCGAGCACTCTACCACTTGAGCCACAGTGCCACTTCCGTTTTCTGGTGTTTTATTGGAGATAAGAGTCTCATGGAGTTTCCTACCTGGGCTGGCTTTGAACCTCGATCCTCAGATCTCAACCTCCTGGGTAGCTGGGATTATAGGCATGAACCACCAGTGCCCAGCTTGTGTCCTTATTTCTTATGCGACCACAATAACTGCCCATACCTGTGTTTGCTCATTTTTTTTCTCTGTCTTATGACTGAGAAAGCCAAAGCAATGAGAGCCAACAGTCCAAATTACACAATGAGGGTCTGGGTTAGGATTCAAGGCCTTAACCACATTTCCCCTCTCAATAAAGGTAGTTGAAAATAGCAAAATCAAGCAGCTGGTATATACTCAGGCTCCAGGTCCCTTAGATCTTCAACTAGTGAGCAAGACACAAACTAGGAATTTGGAAAAGATGAGGTGACTTTGAGAAAGTTCCTCAAAGTTTCCAAGAAGCAAAGGTTCTATTATTAGATCCAACTCTGGAATTAGAATTTGATCTTAAGCAGCTAGAGGAAAGTTCTGGAACACATAAGTTCTCCCCTTCCTTGGGTTTGGGTTGCTGCGTCTAGAGTTTCCTAGCAGTTGGTGATAGCAGTGGATAGGAAAGGGTTAACTCTACAAAGGCTGAGAGCTTTGTAAGCCATCACTTAAAGGCAGAAAGGGAACAACTTTCCCCATGCACATATTTTTACCCCAAATATTAACCAGTTCTTCTCTGTAATAATAGGAACTTGCCGGGCAGACACCCACCCTCGCATCCATCACAACCCAAAACATTTCACTTTTAGTTTTGTTATTTGATAGAAACCACTGACCCCTTAGCCTCTGCGGGCTATCCCTGCCTGTTCTCTATAAATAAAAGTTGACAAACAAGACATGAAATTTCTATAAATGCATTTATTCAATTCTTATAGATAGAAAGAGTATTTTTTTCAGTCTGTATAAATCAAACAAGAAACAAAACAAACCAAAAAGCGAGCGGACATTCACAGTGAACGCCTCCTGGGAAGAGAGACGTGTTCTCCTGAATTCTCTCCCCACCCAGAACTTCAGTAGGCACCAGAGTCACACCGCCAATCCCCGTGTTTCTGATTGATGGGCCTGGGCTGGGAGAATTAGTCTTACCAGAATGCTGAGAAGATACCAGATCCTATGCAGGACCACAGGCTGGGAAGCATAGTTCAAGGTCAAGTTCCATCTTTGCATACAGTCGTCCTCTGACACTGAGCCCCTTCCCTGAGGGAAGGCAGAACTCGTGTAACCTTTCACTTTTTACTTCTCTATGGTGAAGATCTTGAATTGTTTCAAATGATGTTTGGGCAGAAGACTTTCCCTGGGCCGCTCCTCATGGAAGACAATCCCATCCCTTTCTCCCTGACAATGACCTTGAGTGGCCTTGTGTTCCATGTTATCACATGCTATTGATGACCTATGCCTGTGTGGGTTTGTCACCTGACTGATTTTCCAGGCATGACCTTTGAAAGAAAGTTTTAAATCTAAAAATATGACTTAACAACTGAATCTGTTGGTACCTTGCTCATCCAATGTGCCTCTCTCCAGCTTATTCTCTGGTATGTCTAGAAGGACAGCTTCGTGTGCTGCATCAACCACAGCAGACATACTTGTACTGTGATTTTTCTTTGAGATACTACTACACTTCCTCTCTTTAAATCAAGGCGATAATCCATTCTAAAACTGCCAGTAAGAGTTGGCATAGAGCTCAGTAACAGAGTGCTGGCAGAGCACGCACAACCCCCAATACTACCAAAAATTAGGCTGGTATGAACTTTACCATCACATAACTTGTTTAGTCTGCCTTTTCTTCATTATTTGGAAACCAAAAAATGACATAGTCTAATTTTCTTCTTTCCTTTTAAAAATCCTGATCATTCATGTTTCTGTCTGTGGATCTGTTCATCATCCCTGGATGTTATGTATCTGGGAGAATAGATTGGACCTCTCTAAAACAGTCATCTAAACTATTCACCTTGTGTTTTTTAATCTTTGTCCCCAACACAATCCAAGGAGGTTTCAATTAGAGTCCAAATTATTCTTCTACTATGAACATTTTCTTTGAACATTATACCAATGGATCAAATTTCTCTAGTGGTTTAAATGAAGCAACATTGATTAGACAGTGTATGTGGATTTAGTATATGTTAAGATGAGTGAATGAATAAATGAATGAATGAATGCTGGAGCACAGACCCTAGGCTAAGAATGAGAACGGTTCTATTTGGTAGTGTTCCCACTCTTATACATGGTGTATCAGAGACCTAATTCTGCACTAGCCCAGTTTTGCCTGGCTTTGAGCCTCATGGTAAATGTATCATCTTATAAACTTAGCATTCTATCCAGTTTCAGTTGTACCTGTAGAATCTCATTCAAGCCAACTAAAGTAAGGCAGCACGCAACTTGTTAGTTGCATAATGGAATGAATTGCTCCAATGTTTTTGAAATGCTGCCTATGGTATTGATTCAGAACCTGATCATGTTCTCCAGGTTCCGCTGTACATGATTTGCATAAAGTATGGATAAATTAAATTTTAAATTTAAATTCATTAACCTTAGCATAGCTTAAAATTCAGTTCCCTGGTTACAGGAGCCCCATCTCGTTTGCGCAATGGTCACATGTGGCTAGCGTTAACCATACTGGGCAGTCAAGATGTGGAAACATTTTCATCCTCACAGAGAGTTCTGAACAGATTGGCTATCAACGCTATGCAGATGCGTTCTCCTTTAAATCAGTGTGAAGTGAGAGGAAAGAGGACTTGAGCACTGGATAGTGGTTATTCAGTTTCCCTAGTAGGATCAGATGCTAATTTTTCCAGATGAAATTCCTAGATGCCCTGGAAGAAGAAATGATTGAGTTGTGTCAAAAAAAAAAAGAAAAGGAAAGGAAGAAAATCCTCTGACTGGTGACTTTGCTTGTGGCATTTTAGAACAAGATTCGGAATCAGGGACGTGTCACCCGAGTTGAAAGCTTCCCTTGTAAGAAATATCTTAGTTTGACCTAAAGTATGCGGGAGAGACAGGGGGAAGGAAAGGGAAGCCGCAAGGACAGCACAGTGATAAAGGGTGTCCTGTCATATCGCACTGAACGTCTTAACAGGAAAGGAGGGGCAGTTGCGCCAAGATGTGGGCAAAGAGAGGAAGTTCCAGCCTTCCTCTCATCATCCATTTGTTTTCCAAGGCCCAGATTGAGTTCAAGAGCTCTGAGCTCAATCACAGCCTATCCACTCTGTGGACTGACCAGCCAACCAGGGCAGCCTCTCTCTGGGTCCTGAGCAGTGATTACAAGGCTTCTGCAAAGGTAAGAATGAGCAACGCTGAGAAGGAACCTTGCCAAGAGAAGACTGCCACTGGTAGCTACCTGATCCTCACTGCAGCAACCCCCCCCCCCGCCTCCCCCAGATAGAATGACAGCCACCAGCCTGTGCCGGAGTCGCCAGGAGCCAGGCGTGGTGGGAGTCTCGGGGTCAGCGTCATGGACCACAGAGTTCTATCTTGCAGGCGGTTCCTCCTATCTAGGGTTCATTTACCTCCCATTAGATTTTCCCAGGGCAACTTCCACATTGAAAACACACTTCTCTGGGGCTTCACATCAGCCTTAAAGATTTGGAGTATGGATCTGTTTTCCAGACTGACCGTCTGACTGTCTGACCTATGGCTGTTCACTCTCACAGAAATGCACAACGTGACCCTTGTTAAAACCACAATTAGTCTAAGCCCTTTACAGGAAATATTGGTTTGGTAAGACAAGAGATACCGTTAATAGGAAGTCACGTGTTTCGTAGAGAGCGCAGGCACAAGCAGTCAGATGCTCACAACTTCTACTTACCATCGATCTCTAGCTGCAGCTGCTGCTGCTGACTAATGAACACGGAGATCACCGTGCACAGGTGCCCTGCATTCTCTCCAGTGTAGGTAGGTAGGTAGATAGGTAGGTAGGGCCTGCCAGTCCCCAAGGCGACAGGCTTTCAGTACAGCTCTGGTCCTAAGTGTGGTAAGTGTGATAGGACAAACTCTATTTTCAGATGCTTCCCATAACAGAGAGGAAGAAGAGACCAGAAGGGTCACCCGTTTTAAATCCGCCTCAGACTGGACAGTGAACTCCCATATGTCCCACAAGAGTTCACGTGACAGATCACTGAAGAACCCAAGGAATAAAAGAGATATAGAGTCAGAGGCTCGGTGTGTGGCTTTGGACTGGAATGAAGGCATGACAATGCTAGGTAGTAGCTTTGGGGCTTTGGCCTCAGTCTCCCCAGCTGCACAACAGGCAAAATGTCACGTACAGGGAGGAAGCTGAAAGTCACGGTCTGGCACAGTGGTTTTGTGACTGTCTGTCAGAATCATTTATTGGTTCCATGCACTATTAAAGATGCATGTAGCATAGGCATGGAGATGAGAAGGCGATGTCATAGCTACTAATATGAGAAGTTGCCGAGCCAATTAACCAGGAAAACATAACTAAATCCATCTGAAGTTCTGTCTCTTCTTCTGTAAAATAAAGACATTCAGATTGTATTGGGAGGATTCAATGAGATCGTATTTATCATGAGTTCAGGCATCTGAGAAACTTTCAGTACACAAGGTTATGTTATTAATGCTACTACAGCTACCCATGGGTACCCTTGAGCTTGGTAGTATGGGTTCATCTTATTAACAGAGAAACTGAGAATTATCAGCCTTTAAACAGTTTCAAGTGGTGCTCTACTGGAAAAACTCAAGTTGCATTTAATGAATGTGGAACTGGGAAAAATCTCAGCCATGAGCCAACCATTGGTTAAATGGTGAGAAAGTAATGATTGGTTGGATCAAACAGGTACATGCCTAGAAAACACGCACACATTTAAGGAGCGATGGAAAAACCTTCAGTTGCCTAAGAAGCAAGAATGTATGTTTTCCAGATCTGAGAGCAACAGTCTGCTTGTTTTGCTTTTGTTTTGCTGTTGTTTGTTTGTTCATTTTCCCCTACAACCTCGGAGTTTGAATTCCTCCACTGTGGGACTCAGACAGTTGCCAGAGGAGTCTGCGAGCTCAGACTTGCTCCTGCCCTTCTCCCGGTCCTCAGTGAGACACCTGGTGGCGTGTGGTACAAAGGCCTCCTCCAGCCCAGAGCTTCACAAGCCTGGAGCAATGGGCCTCTAGCCAGGGTTACATCCAGCATTCAAACTCAAGAAGCAGAGCTTATATCCTTATATTTCCTTTTCTCCCCATTCCAAGATGCAGGAAGTCATGGGCTAGACTCAGCCTTTGGATTACTGTAATTAGCTTTACTTATCCGAAATTATCTGTCCCTGAAGTCCAAGATGAATCTTGCTTTTAGTAAAAAGACACTAAAATTTAACAGTTGAACTGGAAGATCAGAGTCAATGATTTCATAGGATTTGCTGGATTGAGCAAATCTGCTTACATTTAAAAGCAATTCTTTATTGATGGATGGATGGATGGATAGATGGATGGATGGATGGATGGATGGATGGATGGATGGATGGATTGACTGTGTGTGTGTACATGTATTCATGTTTGCATTTAACCAGGCCAACACACATGCTACTTCTGCTTCTGCCCCTTTTATTCCTGCCTATGTTCTAGAAAACGATTTTGCCAAGTGGTTCTACATTGACCCCTGTGCATAAATATAAGAATGGAGCACACTAGCAAAACCAACTATCATTATACTGTAGAAGGCTGGCACACACAGCTAGCATCGCATTGCTGCATTACGGTAGGCATGATTAATGGCTCAGGATACTGGAAGTTCTTCTCAACACAATTCTTCAAGCAGACACAACCAATCCATTGGAGTTGTCAAGACAGATGGGAGCATTTACCTTTGCTGGGACAGGAGAACACCCTGGTGCCAATATTCATGATTCAGAGATCTTACCATTATTTTAAAATCACTACAAATTGCTTGACTTTTTTTTTGGTACTGAGGATTGAATTCAGGGCATGAACAAGCACTCTACCACTTGACCACACCCCTAGTTCTAATAACTTAACTTTGTTCTAGCAGAATTTGAGTTTCTATGCTTCTTGGCACAGACACAAAATTGTTTTATGACACAAAGCCAGGTTCATTATCCTGAGATTGTCCTGTTTCATATTTACTCTCATCCAAAGCAAAACAGAGATTGACTATTTAAATAGTACTGAAGGAAATGTATATGAGCAGAGCCGGCCATCCCATTTCTGAGTATTTGAGATAAAGGAAAAAAGTTAATTCACAAAATCTTTTTAAGCAAAAGCTATTCATTGTGATACTACTTATAACATCAACAACAGTAATCTAATTGTCCAACAAGAAAAGAGGTAAATTATTAATATATGTTCACTGGATTTACTTTTAGCTTGATTTATGCGACTGAAATAACTCAATTATAAATGTATACACTTGTAAATTAAACATGAAAAGACTTGGAGATAAATAAACACACGTATCTGCAATGGCCATCTCTAGCAATTAGACCATGGATGAATAGTCCTTTCTTCCTTCTAACTGACACTGTTTCTATTGTTTATGTGACTTGGATTTGAACTCAGGCCTCACACTTGTGATGCAGGTGCTCTAACACTGAGCCATGCACCAAGTTCTTTACTGCACTGGTTTGGAGATAGGGTTGTGCTTTCTGCTCAGGCACATGCCTGGACGGAGTTCCGAGTCTGATCAACCCTGAGATGACAGATGCGTGCCACCACATCCAGCCTCTTTCATTGAAGTGGAGTCACACAGGCATTTCTGCCTATGCTGGTCAGGAACCATGGTATTCCTGATTTCAGCCTCCCATGTAGCTGGGATTACAGGTGTGAACTACCCATATCCAGTTTGGTATTTCTATTTTATAAGAGTACTTTTATTTTCATGAAAATGGATATTGAAATATAACATTTATAACCCCAAATGTCTAAGTTATAAGTGAACAATGCAGTGGACACAAATCCTTTGAATCCATCTTAAAGTTCAGATCAAATAACAGAAGAGCATACATCCACCTGAGTTTTGAATTTCATGATACAGAATCAAAATTTACCTACTGTTTTCCCTATCAGATTCTTTCTCTTCATATTGTTTCTGAAATCCATCCATGTCATTAACATCTAGCTCTGTTGTGCTCGTGAGCGTTGCCAGATAGTTTTCTGTTGTATGGAGATAACATTGTATGATTGGTGTCGTCTTGGGCTATTCCAGTTGTAGTGCTGCTGTAACTGTTCTTGTACACGGCTTTGATGGACATATCCACTTCTGTCAGAGGATACCTGAGGAATGCAGTAATTCCTGGGTCGTAGGGTAGAAGCTATCTAATAAAAAAAGTATTTTAAAATTACATACAAATATATTAAAATATATAAAACTAGACCAAGATTAAAAGCTACCCTGTTTTTATATTGTGAGGTGGAAAAAAGCTAAAATAAAGAAAAGCGTGAACGTAGAAAAACAAATAAAGCAAGTAAACTAAGCCAAACCGAAGTCCTAATACATATGAAGGAGAAACAGTTCTCATTTCCTGCCTTTTCAATTCCATCTTCATCAGTCTTCCAGGAAATCTCAATATTTTGAAAGAAATCTGCTGACAGGTGTCTCAGGCTACAGAAACTGAACTGTAGAGTTGACATGTTTTCTGTTCTCAAGAATTCATTATTAACCCACATTGCTTCATACCCAGATCTCTGGCAGGGTATCTGATGGGTTCTGAATCTATCCATGTTTACATAATTGCTGGAGAACTTCTCTAGTTTGTGCTTTCCTGTACATTCTGGGTTCCAGAGCTGACAATCATGACGTAAACTGAGATGCGACAAAATGTACCGGGACAGAGACAAGGGTGGCTCTCTGGATGCTAACTACAGCAAGTGCTTTCTTAAATCTCTGAACTTCAGTCCCTCCTACCCCCAGCAATGGTGCTAAAAATGCCATTCTGGGTAGACTGACAAAGTTAAGTGCCTAAGACTGCCCAACACATCATGCACGTGTGGCAAACAACAGCTATCATCATCACCATCACGATCATCACGGTTGCCATCAAACCATTATCATTGTTGTTGCCATCCCCTCCTCCTCCTTCTCCTCCTCTTCCTCCTCCTCTTCCTCCTGCTCCTCTTCCTCCTTCTCCTCCTCCTCCTCCTCTACTTCATCATCATGTCCACTGGAAAAGAACATTAAGCCAAAGAGCCAAGGAGCTCTATTTCTCTCTCTTTTGGAGAACAAAGTGGGTGAGGCCTCCTACAAACTACCTGGATACCAGGTTGGCTTATGATGGCCAATAAGAAGAATGCGGACAATACTTAAGGGGAGGAGGGACTGCGCTCTCCTCAGCTGGTCACGGGCACTGCCTTGAGCTCTCTTATGAAGATAGAACTCTAGAGATTTCTGCCTCCAAACCAAAGGACGTTTCCCACTCAAGGCATCAACACTCTCCCGTTGACAGAGATTATATTCATCAAATTTTCACACTAGATCACTGATTCCTTTGCTTCATTCTTTTCATTCTTCTCCCTTCCTTGCTTCCTTCTTTCCTTCCTTCCTTTTCTCCTTGCTTCTTCTTTTTCCTTCCTTTCCTCCCTTCCTTCCTCATTCCCTCCCTCCCTTTCCTTCTTACCATCATCTTTTCCTCCCCTTCCTTCCTTCCTTCCTTCCTTCCTTCCTTCCTTCCTTCTTTCCTTCCTTCCTTCCTTCCTTCCTTCCTCTCATACTTACCAGGAACTTATCTGCATTAGCCATATGCCATGCATTGGAGGCTGTATATAACACAAATTCTCAACCCTAAAGTAGCCCACAGCCCATATACAAGTATGGATGGGGCGAGCTTGTGTGTATACTTGAATGTGCACACATGTGCGTGAGAAAGGTCTCTTCCAGAGTTGACTATCCAGTATGTTTGCTTCCATATGCGGCCTCTACTGTCTAACACATCTCTCTTTCTCTTCTTTCATTATAAGTGCTTTGGGGTGGATGAATGAAAGGGAAAGAGAGAAAGACACACGGAAGAAGGGAGCAAGAATAGCAGGGAGAGAACAGATGACCTCTCCCAGCTGCCCATGTCATGTCGCTGGCTCACTCCTGTGTGAGAACAGTCACTCCCTCGTAGAAACCTGCCATCAGTTACACGTCTGTCTCCCGGGGAGGTCACAGCAGCTTTATCTCCCCAGCGCCTTCACAGTGGCTGTCCTGTAATAGCATCATCAATAAATTCTCGCTGGATGGAAGCTTTGTAACTTAGAAATATTACCCGATGTCACCAGAAAAGGATACACGGAAGAAGTAAGAAAGATGAGGGAAGAGAGCGTTAGTAGTAGCCACAGCCATTCAGGAGAGAAACATAGGAGAAGGAAGAGAAGCAGAGCTGAATGAAGGCTGGATATAGAGGAGTGGTGGAGTGAGATTGGGGAGGGGGAATTCAACAGAGATCGATGGCCAGTTGTCTGAAGCAGGGGAGAGAAGGGCTGGATCCAAGGATCACAAGGAAGTTCTGAGGGCCGGGGGCCGTTGGTGGTGGTGGGATTAGCACTGTTAATTCCATTCCTGTGGGAAGACAAGAGGACTGTGGATGGACAGCAAGTTCTCAAAGAATTATGGGGCATGGGTTTTCATCTGCACCTCCGTGGACACAGTCCCCAGGGGAACAGAGACCCCAGGGGAACTTCTTCATGTTACACGTTTCCCATTCTGGGAGGTGTTTTCACTGACAAGGCTGATGGGTAAGGATAATAAAACATTGCAACAGAGCTTCCTTCAGTTCCCGGGATTATGCGATTAGTCTGATTTCTCTTACCATGCTGAACAATATTCTCAGGATTATTCACTTGTTCACAGATACTTATTGGTTCCCTGCTCTACCAAGTACTATTGTTGCAAGGGTGACAGAAGCCAGGGAATCATTTATAGGAGAATTTATAAGAGGGACTGGAGAACAGAGTGCAGAACACTGATGGACCCATGTCACCAAGGTCCTCGGAGATCCCACCTCCAGCTCACAGTAACACCAGGGCACCAAGGACAAAGATTCAGACCAGCAGGAGGTTTACGGAGGGAGTCAAGAAAGTGTGTATGGTGGGGGTAAGGGGGAGAACATTCTAGCAGGAGGCAAGAGTGAGTCCTGTCATAGGAGGGAAGGAAGTGAGACAAATGTCTGAAATGGAAATCTGTGAATCTGGGGCTGAGAGGGGCCGAGAGAGGGGGCAGTTGGGGACAAAGCAAACGACCTTTGTGGGGTGCATAGGAATCGCAGGAGTCGCTGGTGGGAATGAATCACAGCTCTTGAGGACAGACGTCGTGAAGTTTGTCAGGAGCTCTGATTCACAAGGTTGCCGCTTACGAGGGGCTCCCCGTCCGGACCACAGCCTGCCCCGCTGGAGTGGGTCGCGCGGTACCCAGGAGGTCGCCTTTGGCTAGGACATTACAGTGTCTCTCTTGGTTCTTTCCAGTCTGATGTCATCTTTCTAAAGACTGGCAAGTAGTTGCAAAAAAAAAAAAAAAGAAAACTGTTTCAGATATCTATTAATATTTTAACATGCTTTTAAGAAAATTTGGCCTTTTGTTGAGCTGGTCTCAGAGCAGACATATATCACAGCCCATGATAGACATTACACTTAGGCCTGTTCAGTGGGTATGTCTTTCTCTTGTTTGGATTCATTTTTTAACATCTATTATTAAAAAAATCTCTCTTACTGTTATGTGTTTGCTCCTGCGGTTCCTACGCTTGTTTGTTCTGGGCGAGTTTCTCCATCCTTGGTCTCCCATGAGGAGTGGTGTTGCTGCTAATTCTGTGATGGGGGCTGGTACAGATGACTGCTCTTAAAGAAGAAAAAAATCTGAAATCCAGAGGCCAAACCAGAATGTCTGGTAACAAGAAAATTGCAGCCTGAAATTGTTTTTGCTCATGGGTGGGGAGAAGATTCTCTCTCTTAACTAATAATTATTGAAACTCTACCCTGTCTAGAGACTATGCAGTACTCGTGGTGTGAAATCTCATCTTTTTTTCCCCACACCAATAATTTGAGGTGAATATCGTTTATCCACATGAGCAGGGGAGAAAGAGCAAAGGTCCAGAGGGTGAATAACCCTCCCTGATCCAAGATGAAGCTCATCCAAACTCAAAACAGGGTGGGTTCTGTTCCCCAGAGCCAAGTGTTGGTTCTTTCTTCAAAGCAAGGTCTCCTTCAAAGCAAGGTCCTTGGCCTTTCTAGAACATTCTAGTCTAGTGATGGACCTAGCACTTAAGTCTACCAGGAAAATCTGCCACTGGGGGGGTAGTCAGCATTAGGGAAGGAGACATGAGCAGAGTCTGGAACTGTAAAGAGAACGCATCCATGGGGGAAGGGTTAGGGAAAGGCACTTCAGACTGAAGGAACAGCAGCTGGGAAGTTTCTAAGGTGAGAAGGGAAAGCTCTGTGTGTTTGTGGATCAGGGAGGAGTCTAGTGTGGCTCTGGGGTAATGTGAGAGGAAGAAATTAGTACAGCCAGGCAGGCTGGGTCATGAGAGACTCGGTCACGGGGGAACTGCTGTGTGTCTGAGTGAGAGAGTCTGGCAGGTAGAAGGAGATACGTGGGTGCCATCTGATCTCAGGATTCCTTTCTTGCCCACCTGGGGCTGCTTCTCCATCTCGTCCCATGTGGGGAAGGGATGCTGATGGAGGAGGACAACACTTCCTGTGTGCTGTCAAAAGCATCACGGTGTGAGCAATTCCTAGCTACAGACATCGCACCTGTTCTTGTTGTACACAAGCAGCTCTCCCCAGCCCTGCAGGTGATGGGCGACCTAGAGCAGGTGAGGGAGATGCTTGCGATTTCAGCTGGCGGCCACCATGAGACATGGCGCAACGGATCGATAACCAGGATATCGTTGGAGCAGCCAGGCTGCCAGAGCCAGTTTCCTCGGGGAAGTGGGTGTCCAGCAAAGTGCAACACCCACAGAATTGGCAGAAAGAGGAGAACTGTCTCCGGTGGAGGAGAAACTTGATTCAAACACTGCATGGCTGAGCTTTGCACTCTCTGGGAGAAGCAAAATTGCATGAGAAACAAATAAGTAGGGAGGAACTATTGCTGGTCAGAGAGGGGAAAGCTACCGGACTTCTCCGTAGTATTTGTATGCGAGTAGTGCAGAATGACAACTAACCACACATCTAGCACTGCCATTTCTTCTATCGTTACACAATCTTTGGCACTTGTCTTTACAAGATGATGGGCCACACCAGCCAGGTTCAAGAAGAAGCAACTCGCAAATCTCAATGGCTTTCCTAAACTAGCTCAGGTTTTTGGCTACTGTCTGCCATAGCACATCTTTCTCAGTGCAGAGCCCAGGCTAATGGAAAGCCTTCTTCTGGAATTTACCAGCTACTGTGGGGGAGGCAACGAAAGCATGGAAAATTGCATCTTGGGGTCTCAAAGCTCCCTCCAGGGAGTATTGCTCAACCTTCATTGATCAAAGCAAGTGATATAACTATACCTAAGGAAAGGAGTGGGAAGATACCATCTCAGCCTACGTCTACAGGAAATTCAAGTATATGTGAAAATATCCCTCCAAGTCAATCAAATAGTTCCTCGGTCTTGCTTCTGCAAATAAAAGTCTTCTCATTGCACCAGATAGACAAAGTGTTGATCTACTGGGGATCTGGTATTTAAACCACTAAATGCTCAAGTACACGCATTAAGATATCAAAGGTGTGTGGATAAAAAGAGTTTTTTATTCTGCGTGTGCAACCATTTCAACCTCTTTAGGGGCCCATGGCACAGGTGTGGGCCTCCTGCTTGAGGGTCTTCTGTGCTAGTTAGTGACATTCATGCTTGGATCCCAAAAGAATATTCTAGAAAGTGCTACCATGAAACTGTTGGCTTGTAACACGGGGATACTGCCTGACATGCTTGATCTGTATCTCTGACTTCCTGTCCCCGGCAGATTGAAAAAAAACCAACTGTTGTCTCTCTCCTTTCTGAAGCCCATCTTCTACCTAAGGTCCAGAGTCTGACAGAATCTGCTACTGTCACATCCCACCCAGCCAGGCTGGGGCATACTCTGTGTCTCCCTCTCACCAGGCTCCCAGTGCCAGGCTCCAACACCTAGGTAAGATCCTTTGTTATGCTAAGATGCTGCTTTAATCCCATGCTCCCTGTCTCTAACCCTGGGTCACTGAATTGTCCTTTCCTCCCAAAGGATGGATTCTCCATACATGGATCCATTTCATAGAATTCAAAATTCACACCTCCCTCAGTGGCTAGTGTCCTGAAAGTCTGCTCGGGGCTTCTTCCTGTGGGATGTCTGAATTTATGAAAGCATTGAGGACCTCACTGAATCTTCTCCTCCTCCCCCCCACCTTCCCATCCTGTCTCTCAGACATCTCTTAGATACCATCAAGGCGTCAACCCTGCCCTGAGTTACACTGAGCTACTGGCTCTGCCCCAGAGATCCTCCTCTCACCCTCTAGATATTTGTTCTTTCTCTTCCCTTCCCTCAGTGCCCTTCCTGCTAGTGAGCTTCTAGAAGCCCTTTATCACTCGATACAGATCGATTTTGGAAGTCTTTCTCCAACGTATCTGAGGAAGCATTAACCGTTCCTTCTCTTCCCTTTCCATATACTTTATCAGGGCTTCACTTGGGGGTCAATTTCATTTAGCTTATATTTGTTTGGATGTATCTTCTCCTTCAAGGGTGAGGACCCCATCCCCGCCCTTGATTATGTGAGTGCATTAGCAGATTTAGAAATGATTTCCCAGTTAGTAGATGTTCAGTTAACCTCAACTTGGCCCATCCTCTTTCTGGCATCACAGATTGAGTTTAGGAGACATGGGGGTGGTTGTTAAAGATGGGGTTTCCAAATGAACTACAGTATCCCTAATGCAAGGCTACATGATTTGTAACTCGATGCTTAATCACATCATACTAATAAAATAGGGAGCCCTAAAAACTGATCTACCCTACATGCCATGCATCTTTCTTTAACTTAAACCCACGTACACCCTCTTGCTGTGTTCTCTTTTGCTCCCCTAGTTACATGACTGTCCCCTCCCCCCCGTGCCCCCCATCCCCCCCGCCCCCCCCGTCCCGGCCTCTGGACATCGCCTGCAGTCTAGAGCGCCACTTCTTTTCGAGAAGAGAAATGGAAGGCATGCAGTCTAGAATTTTATCCGTGGCTTTTGCAGTTTTCTTCTCCCTTGGCACACTCTACATGATTTCATTTCTTCCACTTGTCCTTTGTGCCTATTGTTCATTCAAAACTTTCTAAAACTCAAGTTTCCCACTGGGGAAGACTATTTCTAATGACCACTCATAAATAGCTGTCACGTGTTAAGAATTTTTCATGCTCCATGTGGCTGGGTCAAACATGTGACATGGAAGATCTCAATTACCTTCCTGCCCTACCCCCAAACATTGCTACTCACAAAATTCTCTTAGACCAGCACTGTTTCTTCTTGGACAGAACTGAGGAGTAATGTCCCTTCTGTCCCATGCCTTTTGTTTCTAGACACCACATGTCTGTCCGTGGAAGCCTGGACATTTGTTATTTATTTTCTTTTCCTTAACGCCTCCATAGTCACCCTAAAATTTAAAAAAACTCAAAACAGGGTTGGCTTGTGGGATTTTGGGTACCCACTTTACCTTGGGGATTGAAAGACCATTGAATCTTGTATATAAAACACCCCCCCCCCAGATCAATCTTCTGTGGCAGACACAATTTCTCTTGAAAGGTGACACAGCCCTTTAAAAATAGCTATGGGCTCCTCCGTGCAAAGATAGTGACAGAGAGTGACAGCTTTTAGAGAGGTGTAATGTTCCCAGGCAACCAGCTAGCCTGGTTCTCTCAGATACAGATCAGTAATTCGATCCGGGGAGAGTGCTAAATGTTAGAGGTTAAGCTGCCATGTTCTTATTACTAATCAAACTTCAACACCATGCTGAAGCCTCCTCTGGTCCACATAAGGGAAGAAGGGTCAATTGTTGAGAGGTACCAGACCTAGCTCTGGACTGCACTAGCACCGCTTGATTCCAGCATCCTTTCTGATGGAGGTGATGGGCTCCTGGTGCATGCTGGGAGGTACAAGGCAACCCCAGAAGTTGCCTTCCAGTCTTCCAGTGCAGAGAAACAGAGGGGAGCATTGGTACACACTTTTTCTATGTCAGCTTGTGTCTGCAGAAGCTGCTCTGGGGTCTGGCGTTCCTCTGCCCCCACCGATGTCTTTTCCTAAAGAACGCAAAGATTTTCAAGGTGAATTGTGGGCTTTGCGATTTCCTGTTGTTGCTACTGAAAGCAGCAATCAGCGGGACTGTGTTTAATAACTGGCTTTCGAGGAGTGAAGTCCTGGTTGGCGCCCTTTGTCAATTCCCATGGTGTAAATGCTCCCACCATCATTGACTTTCACCTAAAAACAGGAAGCCACAGAAAATAAAGTCAGGAAGACAGGGAAGAACACCATCCGCCCTTGTGGCACAGGAAGGTGGCGAGGGAAGGCAGAAAGCCCTTACAGGTCATTCCTGTCGGCCAGCTATGATGCTATTTCTAGAGCAGGCCAAACCCTCATTCTACCCCAGCTGAAAGTGAATCTCGCCTCTTCCTTAGATCTGATGGACATGGCCGCAGCACGTGCAGAGCAAGCATCAATGACTAAACTGTGATCTTCCATGGGTTGGGGCCGCTCAGCTCCCACCATCCTGACTGTCAAGTGAAAGCATTCCATTTCTGATCCAGAAAAGTAAAAGTAGAGATCCACTTGACTGAAGTACCTCGTGACAACCCAAACAGGGAGAATCAATCGCTCCCTCCTCTTAGGGGGGTGAGGAACAAGGAATAGAGTTGGTAGAGCTACAGTTTGAGCTCATGAGGGTCTCATTCCAAAGCCCACAATTTTGTCTGCTACCGCATCCTAACCAGTTCCAGAAGAGCATGGTCCAGAGACATTTGGGGGAGCAAAGATGGAGATAAGGTTAGGTGGTAGTCCCCTGGAGGTCTGAGACCCCGGGTGAGCAGAACAGACAGATGACAGAGTGGGCCATCAAGCATGTGTGAGTGTCCTCACTGGAGCTAATCACAGCCACTTTAGAGCTGATGACAGGCAGGGGAGAAGCAGGGCTGTTGTAGACAGGAACAAAGGCCAGACCTCTCTTGGTACACAGCTCCCCTTCCCTTGCGTCTTGGGACAGCCCTTCGAAGAGTCTGGACATCCTCTCCACGTGGCTTTGAAAGCCACTACATGACCTTCCATACCACGGGCCCTGTGCTCCTCCGGCCCTGCTCAGATTTAACCCTGCCTCCCATACCCTTCAGCTAGAGCACCTCCCTCTTCATTGGCCAAATGCCTTCACTTTCCAGGTATTCGGTTCATCTACTACCATCGCCAAGACCAATTCTGGAACCTTTCCTGAATGACAAAGTCTCTTGAGGTTCAGGATGAGAACAAGGTGCCTGGTATACTGCTGTGGCCCTGCTCTGTAGCACCCCAGGGGGAACTTGGGGTTCACTTTGATAATTCATTGCCATCAAGAACTCTTCTCTGGGCTGGGTGTGTCCCAAGGACAGGAGTTGTGGCTGGCTTTATCCCCTGCACAGTTCACCCTCCGGCATTGATGATAGGACTCATTAAGCTTCATCTGAGGTGGCTGAGTGGACTGTGTGCTCAAGTCACAGGACAGTCTATTAAACCATTCTCTCTTCTTGAGCATTCTTCGGTCAGGAATGCTCTGAGAACACTAGCATCCCATCAAAGAAACTTCCCACCCTACAAGAGCTTCCCAAGGTGCTGTTAGTCAACACTTTTAGTCTGGTATCACCAGAGGGACTGACCGCCCACCAGCACTTCCTGAGATCTGGCACGAAGGTTCATCAGCTTACCTTCTGAGGGTTCCGCGCACAGGATGACCTCATTTAAGCCTCCTGACTTTCTCTTTCCAGTGTGGTGCGGGCACCCAGGTCCAGGATGATGTCAGTAGGGGGAGGGAATTGGTCGGGGTCTGGAGACAGGGGACAGGCTCCCAAACTTAGACAGACCCTCACTCCCTCTCACACCCAGCTCCTAGAGTGCTCTGGGCCCTCGCTTCTGTCCTGCCTCTGTCCTGCCTGAGTCACACTTCCTTGAATGCATTAGGAGCCTTTCATTCCTTCCAGTGTCTAAATCTTGGACCTTTGGGGGCCTCCAGCAGTTGCCTGGATCAAAGCCCACCATGGCACAATAGTTTCTATCAGAAAATCCACCTCCTATTCGAGGAGCCCCTGGGACTTGCAGCCCCCTGGTAAATCTTGGACTTCCAGAAAGGGGCTGCAGAATAAGAATCTGAGAGGCTTGGGAGACGGACTTGGGCTTTCCAAGTGGAGGAGGCATTCTTCCCTCATGGCGAAGCCAGCGATCTAAAGTTAGGGCTCATGGCAGCGGCAGCTGCGCCCCGCTGGCGTCTCTAAACCCTCAGTCCTTGCAAAAGGGTTAAGTGGTGAGGCCACCTTTTGTGGCAGCCTCGGAGCGGGGACCCAATTCTTTCTTCCACATGACCGGACTGGGATCTCTGCGCATGGGGGGGATCATGTAGCTCTCTGCCGGGCAGCCTTCTCCCCAATGTACGTCATCAAGGTTAAAAATAAGAACGGCCTCGGAGCAGGGAGCAGGGGAGGTCAAGGGTCAGGCTGCCTTTGATGACGGTCAGACTGCTGGAGCTGTGGGAAGAGGGGCCAGGCTGGGCCTTCGTCACAATCCAGGTGAGCAGGCCGCTGCCCCTAACCCGGAAGCCCCCACTCTCCAGCTGCTCCCGCCTCTTCCACAAACTCCAGTGGCAATGGGACATTCTTCACAAATCGGCAGGGTGCGGTGGCCACCCAGGGACGCTGGCTGGTTCTGAACCTGGGTCAAGAACCCTGCACATCCGCCTCACTGGGCATGAGCGTTGGAATGCCAGTCCCCCTCCCCGAGGCCAGCAGAGCCCAGGCAAACAGGAAGCAGCCAGCCTTCCCCCCCCCCATCTTCCCACCTGATGTCAGACACTGAGTGCCAAGGTGACGCGGGTCTCCCGGCCTGCAGCCCCAGGGCAGTCACCCCCTCGCGCCCCCAGTGTCGCTGCCTGCCCTGGCCGGCAGCGAGGAGTTTGAAGGGGAGGTAGATGCATGTGCCCCACACCCTGAGCAAGAATCAAGGACCGACATTAATTAGGAAAATCACTTGGGCTACTATAAGCTTTTCTGGGCGGCCAGAGAAACAAAGGATTAGCCCCACAGAGCTGAGAGCCAACGGGCAGGGGACTCAAGAGTCTCACCAACTTTGAGGGCCTTGCTTTCATTGGTTTTAAAACCTAAAGGGGAAAAAAAAAGACAACCTATGAGTAATGCCATCAAGGGCTTGGTATCAGTGGTCAGGCATAAGTTTTTAGCCTATTGAAACACCCTCCCCCAAGCGGAAGAATTTCTTGGGCCCCCAAAACTCCACAACATGGCTTTGAAGCAGGTGTTGTCAGGGCATTTAAGAGGGTGGATCAATTTAGTCAGGGAGGTTCTGGAAGCTTCCCAGAACTCTGATGGAGACCAGGGCTCACCAGCAGCCAGAAGAGAGTGTTCTAGGCAGCGGCAACAGCACATGCAAAGGCCCTGTGGGGTGAGGAGAGGAGGGCGTTTGTGGTAACTAAATACTCTTACAGAACGAAAGCATACGCGGTATGAACCGGGCCGCAGACGCAGGCAGTGGTCTTTGTGTTTGACATCAGAGCTGGGTGTGTTTGGACACCAGATAGTCATGGAGGTGGCAGCAGCTAAGGACGCCTTCTAAAAATTGCCCTGGCTGTGAGGAGATTAAATTAGGTGACGTCAAGGCTAGGAAGGAGATGAGTGATTCAGAGTCTACTGCCGTGGTCTAAGCAGGCAATGGCGGTGGCGTAGAGGAACATGATAACAATGGAGCTGGGGAAAAGGCCGAATCTGAGGGATTACCTAGGTGATAAAGAGCTTTAGTGCGGCCGTGACTGGACCACCCCTCCCTCTCCCCCCTCCCCCCCAGGATGGCTCCGGCTTGGTGAAATTGTGTCAGGAAATCACCAGAGTTGAAGTGGAAATTAGAAATGGGGCTGCAGACGTGGAAGCTGATGGAGTCCCAGCCTCAAACTTCAGCTCAGAATCTGATAACCCTAGGAGATCTCGAGGCAGGATTTGAATGAAAGGTGGAGAGAGGAAAAAGCACACTCAAGAGAGATCCGGGTGGGAATGTGTCACGTCGGGGCACCATCCCAGGCTGCACCAAGCTGAGGCTGTGGGGGGGGGGGGGCGGGTGAGGAAGGCAGGGAGAAAAATACCTTTGGTTTTAGGCTGGGAAGCTTACAGAGCAAGAGTTAAAGTCCGGACCTCGAAAGGCTGAGTCCAGACATCTCACAGGATCTCTGGGCCTGAAGGATTTCCTGCTTTGTCATTAAAATGGAGAGTTTGGAGAAAGGCTCAGGCGAAATCAGCTGCATGCATGACGAGGTGTCGTGGGTGTGTGAGTTTGCACGTGGGTGCACCTATGTGTGAAAGCACATGCATTTGTGACCAGAAGGACATGTGTGTATGTATGGAGCGGGTTGGGGGGGGGTACAGGTGTCTGTGTTCATTTGTATCATGTATAGGAATGTGTAAGTAGGTAAAGATGTACTTGTAAGGTAGAGAGAGGAAAAGGTCTTGGAGAATTCTAGAAGTAATAGTAGAAGGGAAGACCAGGCATCTGCTGTGAGGCTCTTCTGTATTCCTAGGAGGAATTTGCAAGTTCCATTCAGGATAAAGCCACCTGTAGCCCTTGGGAACTGTTGCAGAGTGACCAGCGACAGTAGGCTCAGGGGTTGGGGTCAGTGGGGCAGCCTTCCCCACGCCCCGTCCTGCAGCTGCCCGGCTGAGGACCGCACCGGGCAGTAGGTGGGCGGCCTGGGCGGCCTCAGGACCACAGCACACAGATCTCTCGGCTGCCATGTTTCCCACCACTTCCGCCTGGACGCTGGAGGCAGCTTCACAAGTCCCCTGCGATTCCCCACTGGGTGTTTTTGCTCTTTCTCACCGTCAGGACAGGGCAGCAGGCGGGTGGGCGGGCGGGCCTTCCTCCACGGGCAAGGAGGCCAGGCGAGGTGTGCCTCTGCCACATCTTTTCACCGGTGAGGGGCTCTCTGGAAGTCCTCTGGCCTCTACCGGCCCATTGTGAGGAGACACTGTTTCCCATTCAGAAGCCTCCGGCCACTGGGAGAGCAGAGAGAAGCAACTGGCTGGTCATGTCTCTACCTGGGGTCCTTTTTCCCCATGCATCTTTGGGAAAACCCAGCGCACAGCGTGAGTCCTGTCTTCCCTGGGACCCCCTCCTCCCCCCCCACACCCAGCTCCTTTGCAGTGTAAAAAAAACAATCCAACTCCCTGTCCACGAACTCCAGCCGGAGACCTGGTTCTATTTTAAGAGCGTGGGATGCGTTCTTCAGGAGGGTGAGTTGTGAAATATTGGGGATTCGGGCCCAGGCGCCGTCAAGACTCCTGGGAGTTTGACTGGGGATCCTTCGAGAAGACACACTGTGGATTAACTGTCCTAATGATGATTTTAGCAGACTGGAGAGGATTGCAGCAGATGGGGGGAAAAGCGTGTTGTGTGTGTATATGGGGGGAATCTTATCAAGAACGGAGAAATCTTTTATACTCCAGCCAACTTTGGTTTTAAAATGTTATGAAACAAATTCTGTTTCTCAAACAGGCTTCCATTCTTGCTCTCTCCCCAGAGCTTTATCAGCTCTTGGATTCTTTCTTTCCACATTTCCCTTTCTGCCCAATCTGATGGTCTCTGTGCATTTCTTGTAGACATGATTTGTACATGCGTGCGGGTATATACGAGTGTGTGTGTGTGTGTGTGTGTGTGGTGTCATGTTGTTAGAATTCAGTTCCTGTTACTTCTTTGAGACAGACATGGCTTTCCTGGCTCTGGGCACAGCTACCCGCCTACAGTAGAAAGGAACACTTTGCAATGCTCCCTGGGAGCATTCTCTGTTCCCATGGACCACACATGGGAACAGACACCACACGGGCCACTTCCCCACAACACCGGTCACTTTGGCTCTTGAAAGGGGAGTTGAACTATGGGAGCACTTGTAACTCCTCCCTACCTCCCAACTCTGGCCCTACCTGTCTGCAGGCCAGCTGCCCTGCCCCACACCCCTCTATCTCTCTGTGTGGCCTCGATGGCTTCTTTCCCTCAAAACCCTGTCCTCATCCTCTGCAGGAAAGCGTCTCTGATTTAATCCTGCCATGACTTAAGTACAGTGCTACGGGAGAGCCATCAACCCACGTCTGTGACGGGGAGCTGTGGCATACTCCAGGTCCTAGTTGCTACTCTGCTCTCCTATGCATATTCCATCCTGGTCAGGGTCTCTCTCTCTCTCTCTCTCTCTCTCTCTCTCTCTCACACACACACACACACACACACACACACACACACACACTTGATTTCACAAAGGTTGTAGTATCCTGCACAGACAAGCTTTCTGGTCTAGGAAACACTGAAGGATGTTAAGAAATAATCATCAGTCTCATCCACAAGTTGTTAAATAAGAGTTGGAGTGTGGTGCCGGTGGCTCACACCTGTAATCCTAGCTACTCAGGAGGCTAAAATCTAAGGGTCACAGTTCAAAGCCAGCCCGGGCAGGAAAGTGCATGAAAGTCCATGAGAGTCCATGAGACTTATCTCTAATTAACCACCAGAAAACTGGAAGTGGCGCTGTGGCTCAAGTGGTAGAGTGCTTGTGTTGAGCTGCAGAACTCAGGGACAGTGCCCAGGCCCAGAGTTCAAGCCCCACAATCGCCCCCTCCCCCCAAAAAATTGTTAGGGAGTTAGTCACTTTTTTAACCTTCAAGGAATCCCCAAAATTATAAATATCACATGAAAGATTTTGGTTTGTATGTTTTCTGTGCTACAGACCAACTGTACAAACAATTGTGTAATGGACCATTCCCTTACCCTCCCAGCATCTCAGCTGGCTCCCTGGAGAAACAGGTCATAAACGCTCACCTCTCAAGCTCTTGGGAGACTTAGCACAGGGAACACAGATCCTAGCAGGTTGGCCTGGCCTGTCCAGCCAGCTTCCCTCCCTTCCACTTCCAAGGTGCAAGCCACTTCTGTCAAGGATTGGTGACACTCTTACCCCAGCAGATACAGGACCTACTGTGGTTTATGAATTTCCACTTATTTCTTGTATGATCCTAGAGTTAGAACAGCTGATCTCTTTGTCTGTGGCTCTCCATTGGTCTCTCCCCCTGCTCCCGCTTCTCTTCCCCTCTCTCTTTTTCCACCTCTGCAACTAGTGTTCTGATACCAAATGTGGAACTATAATACAGTTGTGTGTAGTGTATAGACACTCCATATTTTAGATGATACAACTTCATGCCTGCCTTCCATCTGATTACTCTTTCACCCTTTGGTGATAAAGTATCTGCTACATTCTTAGTTGCCACAGCTTGGTGGAAGGAAGAGCTATTGACAGCTAGATATATATTCAAAGCACACGGGACTGTCCCAAGCACAGAGAAGGATGTGGCTAAAAGGGTCAGCCACCTTGGGGTTTAGGAGCATGCTGTGTGGACTGTGATTGAAAATCGGGCACCTGGCTTTGAACTGCCTCTGCCTCTCACGAACGGAGGGACCATAGACAAATTTGGTGACTTATGTTTAATCTATTAAAAAGACAATACGGTTGTTTCTGGAGCTGGCATGGAACACAACCCCAGAACAGAGTGCTTTGCGAATATTAGTTATTACCCCTCTTGTAATCCCAACAGCTCTTAAACTTAAGAGAGGTTCAGAAATGGTCCAGAGATCCCACAGCCAAGGGGTCACCTTGTGTCTCTGGGGGTCTCCTCATGGCCCCCCCTCTGTGTTCCTCCCAGCAAAGAGCCAGCATGGAGACCCAATGTCTGGTAGCAGCCTGTGTAATTCTAGAAGGGGTGGGACCAGGAAACTGGCTCTTAGTGACGAGAGAGCAGGTAACGAGATTCTCCCATGATGTCATTCTTGACCAGCGGTTGGCCTTCACTCTGCTCCCCCCCCCCACTGGGACTGTGGGCTTCATTCTGAGTCAAGGGCGTGGCCGCCTCAGCTTTTGGCAGGACATTTTGTGATCCGGTCACTTTCCTGGGTCCCTCCGACAGGTGCCACCTCCCCTAAGAACTAGCCCTAAGTGAGCGTCCAGCTGCCCAGAGCTCCAAGTGGACATCTGCCAGGCAGCTGAGGGACAGAGGCAAGAACCAAGGCCCAAAGAGACAAGTGTGATCCCCACGGGTGACAGCTCCATCCTGGGCCCTGTCGCTGGGGGCTTGCTCTGGGCTGTGACAGCAGGGTAGCTTGGCATCTGTGTTTTCACTGTGCTTCCTCCGGGGCCAGCTGTGTGTGACAAGTGCGTATGTGCTCACGCTGCTGCCCTGGCTTTCGCCTGACATTTGTCACCAAAGACCTGGCAGGTCCCTTCCTGCTATTCTCGGGTAGGATGTGAATGAATTCTCCATTGCCGGGGCTGGTGTCCCATTAACATTCTGTGCTTCCACCCATCCCTGACTCCAGAATCCCCATGTTCCAGAAGGAATCTCCGGTCCTTTCCTACAAGTGTGGATGCTACTTGCCACTTCCTCGTTCATTCTTCCCCTTATATGCTGTGTGTCTTTGGCCTGATGGAGCACCTCTCTGAGCCTCCTGGTCCTACTTGGTAGACTGTGTCAATTGCCCTGCCACTGAAGTGATCCAGAGGATGTAGTGCAAATACCTGGCGTGTGCACAGAAAAGGGTCATGATCCTCATTGGCTGTACAAACAGCCAATTACTACAGCTAGGGCGGGTCTCGTGCGAGGGGCTGGGGTGAACCTCAGGGAGAGGGGAGGCCAGCAAATGAACTTGATCACATCTGGAGCTTTGAGCGCATCCAGCTGGGACCGCTGGAGCACTTAACCTACAACCTCCCTGGGAGACAGGGCCCCGTCATGACAGGGGGCCGGGATATCTGGCCTGACTCACTGGGGGTCAATTTCAGACTCTCCAGGGCGCGTCTTCAGAATGGTCAGGGTGGCCAGCACTTCCTCCCCGAAGCCCTGGGCATGCTGACACATGTCCCCCAGTCGGCCGGAGGCTTTGGGTGTCTCTGCCGTGGAAGCTCAACCTGATAGGCGAGGGACACTGTTGGGCTCTTCCAAGAGTAATTCTCACTCCCCTTTTCTCTTCTCCCCTTCAGGTTCAACCCCTTTTATCACACTAAAGTGCCAATCAATAGTGCGAGATAGATGTTTCATCTTAGCTTTTTATAACAGTTACTTGTCCCAGAAGGGACACTGTATCTTTAAGAAAATGGACCCCCGTATCCTGTTTCTGAAGGATTAAAACCCTTTAAAGAGACAGAAGAGGCTGTAAACCCCCGATCATATTCTTATTCTCTCTTCATTATCCTGTCCACTATCTATCCCTGCTGAGGAAGTCTGGTTGTGTGTTTCTCCAAAGTGGTCATAAGAAGAAATTTATTTACCCCACTTGGCACTGGAGGGGCATTACTGAGCTTCAAGACTCTCGGAAGTAATAAAGATTTTGCAGTGTGTGCAAAAGAAGTAGGAATTCAGAACTTCTTTCCCCTCTGAGGTCGTTTGGCCATCCGAAGGGGGAGTCACTTCTCATTTTCTGACAGGGTTTATTTCCGTAAGATTTTCCAATTAGCAGGAAAAGGTCACACTAATGTTGGTGCTGGGGGGGGGGGCGGAGAGGGAGAGGATCAGACTATGCAAACAGAGACCTCCTTGGAAGGACAATATGAAAAATACAGTGCGAATTTCCTTCGTCTCCTAATTTAAAAACTGCATCTGTGGAGATCTACCTGTGTGTGTGTGTGTGTGTGTGTATAAACATATATATCCATGCATATATGTATTCACATATGCACATATACATTCATGTATGCACATGCATACATTTATACGTGTGTAAATGTGTGAATATATGTGTGTGTGTGTGTGTGTGTGTGTGTGTGTGTGTGTGTGTGTGTGTATCCCTCTGCCCAAGAGGAAAAACAGCTATGATTAAACTTGACCTCCTGTTCTTGCTTAGGACAAAAGGACCTAGGTCTCCTTGAGACCAACCATGGCTGCAGGACAGCCCCATGGCTTGGGCCCTAAAGACAGGAGTTAAGAGGAGACCCTTCAGTTCTTGACCCCAGCTGTGTGGAGATGGCAACGATTGAGTCTGCACAGCTGGAATCCGGCTGCCAGTGCAACCTCTGTGGACCCGGATAATGGCCGCACTGTCCCCAGCCTGGCCTAGCTGCCTGCCAACATTTCATTCTAAAACCCGTCTCAGATCCTTGCCTGACACTTCCCCTGCCGCTTTTGTTTCCTGCTCTGTGTGGTGCGTGCAAGGCCGCAGCACGGTGCTGGGTAATAGGCAGGGCCGAGCGCCCTGTCAGGGAAGATGTGCTCCAGCCCAGGCCGTGCATTCAGATTCAGGGGACGGCTCTACTTTGGTTTGGGGGGATGGCAGTGCTCTTTGTCATCGCAAATGTACTAGGCAAATGTACAATCTAGGTTCCTGGTCACGCGTGTCTGTGGTCTGTGCCTCTCCCCTCCCGTGGGGTCCAGTGAGGAGGGAGCTCTCTGGAGGCAGAGGTTCATGGGGGCAGCCCTGGCTTTGCCAACCTCTCACACTCCCATCCGCTAAAGGACAGGTGATGTCCCTCCTCCAGCCAGGAGCCTCATTCACACCTAGAGAGCTCCACGAACGCCGAACGCCGCCACGCTGTGGTCTGGTTCTCAGAGTTCCCCACGGCCTCTGTCCAGAGCTCTGTCAGGGATTGCTACACCGCCGCAATTCCATCCAAACAAGTGTCTGCCAATCTACCAACAGGGTCTTACGATTTTTCTAGCTTGAAAAATGAATGAATGAATAAATGAAGCTGGTGGAAGGCTTTGGGTTGCCCTCAAAGAATAAGATGGCAAGGATCGATTCTCAGCGTAAAGACCCCCTCCTTGCTTGTGGTTGAAAACCAGTGCCTTGGAACTCATTGCCACTAAGTATTTTCAACATTTGAGAAGCAGGTTCTTTTCTTTTCTTCACTACTGAACTGAAAGCAATCTGTTCCGCCCCCCCTCCCATCACCTCGTTTTCAGAAATCACTTATTTTTTTACTGCTCAAAATGTGTTCCTCGTGAAAGTCGACCCTGGGCCCTGTTTCTCCATACAACACATAAAGGTAGAGAGGAATAAAGAGAGTCCTGAGCCAAGGGAGACTGGAGTGCTGCTCACTGCTCGCTTGCGTTTCCCTAAGTTTATCAACTCAAAGTCATTCTTTTGGCTTTATCTAGTGGAAATCATTAAGGAAAATCAAAGCATATAAACAAGTAAACAATAATCACAATACCCAAAGACCAAAGCGACTTAATGTGCAACAGGCAACTCTGTATACATAGGTATGTATATATTATATATACTTTAGTTGATCATATAGTAGTTGGTCATAATATATATATATATATATAACTTATTTGCTATATATCTATATATCTCTATAGATATGGCTATCTATAGATATAAATATATCTATATATAAATATGTAAATATAGATAGAGAGAAATAGCTATAGAGAGAGATATTGGTATGAATACTATGCAGACTCTCCAATGCTTGTGAAGAAATATTTTGGGGTCCAAAGGGTGTAGCTTGGTATTAGTTACTTAGCTGGCATACGCAAGACCCTGGGTTTAATCTCGAGCATCACAAAAAAAAGAGAGAAATGTTTTAAGATACTTGTTGGTGTTTAGAAGGCTGGTTTGTTTGTTTCTCTCTCTCTCTCTCTCTTTCTCTGGCTCACACATAGGATATCATTATTTTACTTTTAACATCCACTGTATTTCAGAACAAAGAAGGAATGGGGAGCATTGAGCAGAGGAAATTAAGGGACAAAGTAGTGGCCACACATTTTGGAAAAGTGTGACATTACAATCTGAAAAAGTAATATCAACTACCATAAGGAACAAACAAACAAAAGACTAGAAAACCCATTTAGTAGATGAGGGAAAATGAGGTACAGATGAAAATGGTGGCTAGCACATGCTTTTAGAGTTCTTTGGTTCTGAGCGATTTCAGCGTTCATGTAGTAAGCGAGACTTGTCTGTGAATGCTCCTCTTGTGGGTAGGACTAATCTGGGCACATGGCTGTCTCTTACCCTTGGCCCCACCCCAGCCTGGAGGTAGTAAGGCTGTCTTCTTTTTATATTAAAGCTTTCACAACATAATACAAACAGTTCAAGAATTTAAGATGAGGATCTGACCCTTCAAATTTGGCCAGATAGATGTTTCATGCTCAGTCCTTACATCCTTGAAAACAATTCCTAAAGTTTAGGATGCACTGGTGAAAAATGTAAAATTTTAAGGGTGACATGGACCAGGAAGCGAGGTACACATAACCTGACTTATGGATTTGTCACTCATTTGTGTAACTATTTAATGAGGTTCTTTTACAAAAAGCAAAATCCTAAGCCTCAGATAAGACAAACTTCATATCAATAAACAAGATGAATTACCAGGCGCTAATGGCTCACGCCTGTCATCCTAACTACTCAGGAAGCTGAGATCAGAGGATCTTGGTTCAAAGCCAGCCTGGGCAGGATAGTCTGTGAGACTCTTATCTCCAATGAACCACCAGAAAGCCAGAAGCAGCACTATGACTCAAGAGACAGAGCACTCACCTTGAGCTAAAGAGCTCAGGGACAGCACCCAGGCCCAGAGTTCAAGACCCACAATCGACCAAACAATAAATAAACAAGTGGAAGGAGAGCTCTAAGCTAATATAGTAAGTATAAGGTAATACTTTAGTAAGCCCCTAGCCTGGCCCACTCCAAATGGCCCACTACAGTTGGGGGACACTTTACTGAGATGAGAGCTCCCAGGGACATTCATTATTTGGCGGGCTCTCAGCTCTTGCCTTGGAGAATTGATTTTGTGAGCCTAGGCTGGGGCATAGGAAGTTCCAGTTTTCCTCTTAATGAAAGCTGTGGTCCACTATACCCCTTCCGTGCTCAAAACCATCCTGGTTTGCACAGGGGGGTATGTGCTTAACCAGGGTCCCATGTCACTTGTGAGGAGAGCGCAGTTTATGAGCATAGATCTACAGGATGTCGGTGACGTGAGTCCGATCTCCTTTATAGCCAGTAGCTTTAGACAGAGGTTTTGAATCCCAGTGGCTTGGATTTCGTCCTGGCCCCCGGCCATCTGAGAACCATGAGAGCAGCCTTCTCCCCTCCTCTGTAGGTGTCCAGCAGCTCCCACCGAGGAGTGCGGGATGGAAGTCCTTGGGCCAGCCCTCAGAGGCATAGTCAAGGCCACGGCTGCCATGTTCTGCTCACTGTGTGCTCAATGAATGTGTCTATGTTTCCAGGGCACACTTCTTCCAAACTCCAGGTGGATTTCATCTCGGAAGGCCAGCTTTGGCTTTTCCGCTGCAAGAGCCACACCCTGTATCACCTTCTACGTCATTGCATGGGATGACCAAGGGAAAGCAGTACACGTGAGCTGGAGAGGAAAGGTGGAGGGCAGAGGGCCAGGTCAATAAACCACACACACACACACACACACACACACACACACACACACACACACATACGCACGCACGCGGTTAGACCTGTTGTCAAGGACAAACTCAGCTGCCAGCTGGTTGGTAGCAGGAAGAATCCTAATAAATAATCCAGAGAGAGGCAGAATCTAGAGAATAGTTGGAAGATTATTGATCAAAAGTCAGGAGGCGACCTTTATCGCAACATTTGCGTTCTCAGCCTCACATTAGGCGTGTGGGGAAGCCAACGGAGACCTCGAAGCACAATGACCCAGTGATGATAGAAACCAGGCAATCTGTTGTTAAGAAAATTTAAAAAATATGGTTTCCACTTAGGATTATAGTTGGGGTGCTGGCATGTGGAATTTTCTACCTATGTCACGGAACACTTGGAGAGTTAGCTGTATGTAGGTGGGTTTCAATAACAACGACGCAGTCCTCCAGTTCCCCAGACCCCTCATTTCCTCCCTCATAAAGAGGCCAGCCAAAGCCTGCAGGACCAAGTTAGGTGGAAGTCCCTACGTGCTGTGAATCAACCCAGGAAAAATGAAGATGAGGAGAACTAAGATGCTCGGGTCGATAGGACAATAGGACAATGGGGTTATTTTCCAGGAGTTTCCACAGCCATTTCTCTGACAAGTCTTAACTTGTGCTTCCAGCACAATGGTCACCTGACCAAAGTGACTATGTAGAAGGCAGAGTCCAGAGTTTCCTGTCTGTGCCTCAGATTTAATGAAACACACACACACACACACACACACACACACACACACAATGAGAGAGACATTGGTACATGTATGGAAAGCAAGCTAACTGTCATAACCAAGGTCTGTGGTTCAGAAATTCCTATGAACATTCACTAAGTTCTTGAATTTTGGCTCAGCTACTAACCCACTCACATGAGTGGCTTCTATCACCTTTCCTGAGACTTTCCCTGCTCATCTGTGTTTTGGCTTCATTATCTATCTCCATGGAGGGCTCTACAAGTCCTCCAGCAGCTCAGACTTCTTGATCCACCTGCCACACAGCCCCCACCCAGTATGATGATGGCAATGCTCATGCATTACCGATGATTCTGGCAGAGGGGAAGTTGATGATGATGCTGATAAAGATAGTCATGATGATGCTGATGATGGTGGTGATGATGATTGCCATTACCCACCCACGAAACTGATGACCTCCTTTGAGAATCTTTACAAAAGCTAATGAGGAAAAGAGGGACACCAAAATCATTTTGGAGGAGTGTTTGCAAGAGAAAGAGCAAAGAATGAAGTTCTCTTTCAGTTGTGCCTTGGGACTACTTTTCCTGGTGTCTTTGCTTGTGAAGCACTGTGAAGAATAGACAGAGATCTTCCTCCAAGAGCCAGGAAGCCCTTACTTCCTACATGGCCATTTGTAGAGAGTAGATTTGGAACAAGAAGAAGGGGTTCTGGCTGACAGGTGGGCTTGAGCCACCCAGTCAATGCCACTAACCCATGAGGGTCCTCTTCTTGGAACATCTTTGTTACAGCCATAACATCTAAACCCAGAGTGAACTCCAGTTCCCTTGGAGGAACGGATGGAAGTCATCTGTCATCGGTGTGCAGACACTGCAGGAAAAGCAGCTACAAAGTTGGTTGTTTGAGTTGTTGTTCTTAGTAAAGAGTAGAAGTGGTTTGTATTTAGAGACCATGGACATTCCATGCAGCTACTAAATCTACAAATATTACCCTCTTCCGTCCCTTCTGTCACATATAGCACACAAAACCCATCCCTCTCTAGGACCTATCTTAGATCTAACCCTTGATCTTCATGCCCCTACCTACCAAGAGAAAGAGGAGGAGGAGGAAAAGGGGGAGGAGGAGGAGGAAGGAAGAAAGAAGGAGAAGGAGGAAGGAAGGAAGGAAGGAGGAGGGGGAGAAGGAAAGAAGGAAGGAAGGAAGAAAGGAAGGAAGGAAGGAGGAGGAGGAGGAGAAGGAAAGAAGGAAGGAAGGAAGAAAGGAAGGAAGGAAGGAGGAGGAGGAGGAGGACAAGGAGGAGGAGAAAGGAGAAGGAGGAGGGAGAGGAGAAGGAGGAGGGAGAGGAGAATTGTCTGATCTTAAATGCCAGTCATGTCAAGGCTGAAAATCCTTACTGTTGACTGTGAATCTCTCAGTAAGAATACAAGTTCCAGAAAGTCCTGGCCTTGATTTCTGTGTTGTCTGATCAAATGTTAAAATACACTTACAACCAAGTAGGTGCTTTAAAATTAAGTGTGAAATAACTGAACAAAAATAACAATAAGAGCCAGGTGCCAGTGGCTCACCCTTATAATCCTAGCCATTCCAGAAACTGAGATCTGAGGATCATGGTTTGAAGCCACCGTGGGCAAGAAAGGCCATGAGACTCTTCTATCCAATTTGGTACCAAACAAGCTAGAAGTTGAGCTGTGGCTCAAGTGGTAGAATGCTAGCCTTGAGCATAAAAGCTCTGGGACAGCACACAAACCCTGAGCTCAAGCCCTAGGACCAAGCACAATAATAATAATAAACAATAACAAAAGAACAATAAGAAACTCTTTTTAAAGGAATCAGGTGTAAGTATTTGTAGCAGAAAAGCCAGGGATGGAAAGGGCACTTTGCCTGCTCTCTTCTTAGCCCTCATTCTGGCCCAGTGATGGGAAGGAGGAGCAGCGTTAGATAAGATCGCTCTGACCTCCCCACGCAGCCTCCAGTAAGTGTTGCACTTGGGTAGAGTTCCCCATAGTAATTTGGTTAATTGGATGAACTGGCACTTGTGTGACACCGCCTGCATTTCCAAGCCGCAGTCCATCAAAACTAATCAGTTGGCCGTGTTCCATTTCTCAGCCTCTGACAGCCTTGCCAGGGCCGTGAGTAGATGGTAACTTTTCAAATTGAAGAACTTGCTAAATAAATGGCAGCTAGAACTTGGCAGGGTGTTCCTGAAAGGGGTAGGGTGGGGAGGGGTTGGGGAAAGGAAATCTGGAGTGGGCTGTGTTTTCCCTGAAGGAGATAATCTTGTTAGGGGCTGGAGGATTCGCAGCTTCTTCCAAAGACAATGGTGAAGAACAGTCGCCTCGTATTTGTACTTTCTTTAAAAAAAAAAAAAAGAAAATGCCAGACGCTGGTGTGGAGCCCCCTCTCTATGGGGCTTACTGAACGCCTGTTATTCTTTGTGGCTATCCATTTGATGTGCTAGGGTGTTAGGACAGCTCTAGCTGCTGTAACAAACAAGCCTTGTACTTAACACAAGGCCTACCTTTCCTGTGGGAGCCCCATCAGGAGGTCTTGGTTGGGAGCAGCTCTCTTCCATGCAGTGGTTCAGGGATCCAGGCTCCCCCAGGGCCACTGCTCCCCAGCTATCCGAAGGGGCCATGGACAGGACACGGAACACTTTACATTCTTTTAGTGAGAACTTATTGAGGAATCCACACTGACTCTCAAGGTGAACGCTCCTCAGACATTTGTGGCTGTGGGAAAAAACAAAATATTCCTGAAATAAATAAGTTGAAGGAGCAAAGGTTTACACTGGCTGGTGAACTTTCAGAGGTTTTAGTCTACGGTTGGCTGGCTTCATTGCTTTCGGGAACAGGCAGAAACATCCCGGTGGAGGGCATGAGCCAGGAAGGCTGCTCCCCCTCAGGAAGCAAAAGGGTGGGGATAAGGGAGACCCTTCCCAGGCATACCCCTAAGAACTCATCAGCGGGTCAGGCATAAATAAAGTTAGCAACCTCATGGCCCAATCACTTTCCAAAACCCACCAGCTGGCAATCAAATGTTTATCTCATGAGCTGTTTATTTTGGCGGACACTGTACACCCAAACTATAAAGGATCTGATAAACTCATGTCTCCCTTGTGAGCAGTTGGACATCTCAGCCACAAGTGAATATCCAACTGTAAGAGAAATGTTGGGGATTTCTAAGTAAGAAAATTGAGGCTCTAAGGTAGTTTAATTAACTACGGATCTGGTTTTCTGTCATTGATTCACCTGCATTTGGTGTGAAATCTCCATCTTCTGCCTCTTTCTCTTCCGCTGTTCTACCTTTGATTTCTACCTTGGTTTCATTCAGACCCTTGAGAATTTCAAAAGCACGAGCTTTGTGCTTCCGTTGCTCTGTGTGTTTTGTAACACGATTGTTCATTTTCGCTAGAAAATTATCCCCACTGAGCAATCTTAAGCCCAGAGAGATTTGTCTGAAGCACACAGATCATTGCTCAAGCATACTTGCATTTATTTATTTATTTATTGCCTCTGAAAAGTAGAGGAAACTTCAAAGGGAAAATGACAGAATAGCGATGGCTGTGCAAGGCGAATCTGATACTGTCACTCCCTTCTATTATAATCCTGGCTCCCTGTCACTCTCGGCATACAGTTCAGATGCTGTGGCTTAACAGGGAAAGCTGGCTATGATCAGACGGTATCGAGGAAGACCTACAAGGCTTCACAGTGCTGGTGGCCCCGTCTGTGGCTCCTGATTACTTCTGCCTTCACCTGGTGATTTAAAATCATGATGCAGGCCCCGCTAAGAACCACAATGTATATATGTTGGCTTAAGTAAGTGCTTTGTGTCTTGAAAGACTGTGAGCTCCAGGGTCCTACTGTGAGCTCCGTCCTACCCCAGGGGCTGACACAAAACTGGTACTCCTTCCACCTTAAGTGCATCAAAGAAGAAATGAACCCGCTTCTGAGCAACAAGATAGGCAAGTGAAATGAGCGGCTTCTAGCCCCTGGCATCTTTACCTGAGGGAAAGAAGCCATGATTCCCTTCCTATGGGCCAGGCATACCTGAAGCTGAGATAAATTCTTTACTGTTTGCTTAGAAAGGTGTGTGGCTTCCAGAGAAATCTGCACAGGATTTTCTCTTCCTCTTCATCACCCTGAGGAGATAGGCGATGACATGTGTGCTCTTGCATATTTGCTTCTTGTGCGCATACGGAAGAGCACCCGCTGCATACCCCCACCATTTCGCCTCCCATAGCTGTGTTCTTGGTACCTTGAAAGATGGTCGAACCCGTTCCTGGGTTGGGTGTGCATCACTGCGCTCAGTATGCTGGAAGAAGGCTGAAGGTGCTATTCTGAGTAGGTTGACACCTACTCAGGGCCACCATCTCCCCAAACTCCAAATCACAAATGGCTCCAGGGACCTCTGACCTACTCAGTCATGTTAACAAACACCCCACCGCCCGGCAGGGATCGGCCTGCCACGCGCATTGCATCACTGCCGGCTTTGTCAGGAGGTTTTCGGGGAGCGTGCCAGAGCCTATTTCTAAACAGTATGATGATTTATTTGATGCCTTTGGATATTTAAGTAGTCTGTAGTATACACCAAGTGTCTGAAATGTTTATTTTTTTTCTCTGGCTTTAATGTGTGGGACCTCTCACAACGCCTTGTACACCCCAGGCACTCAATAAATATGATTTATGGGAGATGTAAATAAATCCAAACCAAGATTATGTCTGCGTTCATTAATTTGTAGCTCCAGCAGGCAGTCCTCCTCTCCAAGCTGGAAAAAAAAAGAGAGAGAAAGAGAAAAAATCCTCACCAAATTACAGAAGGAAGGAAAATGCAGAATGTGCACAGCTTGGACTGACGTGGAAAGACAGGAAGCTCCCTGGAGGGAAATGTGATAAGCTCTTATTACATTCTCAGCTTTGATATGTTTAAGAGGTGTGACCTTCAGCCAATTACTATACCTTTCTGGCTGGTCCCTCTCTTTTCATACATTTATTTATTTATAGACTCAACGTCTTCTGTTTACTAGGTAAGCACTCTATTGCTTGTGCCAGGACCCCAATTTTTTGTGGGCTTTAGGTTTTGCTTGTGAATTATTTTTCAGAGAGAGGGTCTCTCGCTTTTTGCCTAGTAGTGTCCTTGGATCCATAGTAGTGTCCTTGCATCCAGATCCTCCTACCTCATCGTCTCCCTAGCTGGCTGTGGCCAGTGGTTGTGTCTCTTTGATTGCTCCCACCCCCTGCCTTTTCAGACCACCACCACAGCCTTTTGCTACTTACGGTGGGCAGAGCATGCAGACGTCCAGTCAGCCACCAGGACAGATCCATGTTTCAATGAACAGCCTGCCTCGTGGGTTCCCATCAACGGAGGGAAACACCGGGTCCTGAGTAAGACACAGACTGCTTCTGAACCTGGGAGCCCAAGATATGCCTATGCCCTCATCTCCCGTCTCCCCTGAGATGCACTGGGAGGTCTCCTCTACCTCACAGACATTTTCACACCTGCTATGGGAAGCCCCATCCACCAGGGATTGGGACTCAGGGGAGGCAGGCCATGATGTGCACAGGGCAATGTGGGATTTGGGAATCCCAGCTTGGATATGCTTGGGAGCCAGGTGACTTTTTGTCTCCCCCTCGGGGCAGTTCCACGTAAGGAAGAAGAGTGTTTGCTTGGATGGTAGACCTCATCACCCTGGCAACCTGACCTGACAGCTTTTCCGATGGTGTGGGCTGATATCTCTCTAAAACCGGTCCCCCATTTAACCATCTTTAAAATAGGCCAAGAATAGTAGTACCCTTGTGAAATTGCTATAAAGATTCGATAAGTTGTCATTTTAAAAAAATGTCTTGTTGGGTGGGTTGGCTTATACCTTTAATGCCTGCTACTCAGGAAGTAAAGGTAGGATGAATGCGGTTGAGAGCCAGTCTCAGGCAAAAGGTAGCCAGATGTTATTATTATTGTTTTTATCCAGGAGTCTAGCCGGTGTCAAGAGAGCCAGTGTTTGAAGGAACAAGCCTATACTGGTAGTTTACACCTGGAATCGCAGCTTCTCGAGAGGCTGAGATAGGAAGGTCACAGTCAAAGACCAACCTGGATGAACGTTTGAGACCCTCTCTGAAGAATGAACTAAAAGCAAGAGCACTGTGCCGTGTCTCCAGTGGGTCAATGACTGAACAAAGCACGAGGCCCTGAGTTCAATCTCTAGTGCTTCAAGAAGGAGGCAGAAAAGAATACCTCTGGCTCTTCAGGGCGTGTGGCAAGGGAGGAGACAGGAGGCAGCCAGCAGATCCTGCTCCAGTCCAAGCCAGAGACCACGATGCACTCCTTGGAAACAGCCTCCTCTGAAATTGTCCTTGTTTCACAGATGAGGAGAGTAAAGCCCACAGCATTGAGAGAGAAAGCCAGACTCCCAAGTTAGCCATGGAGACCCCCTGGTGTCCCGTGAGGTGTAGGATGGATATAGAAATGCTTCTTTTAAGCCCAGGCAGTGCTACCACGAAGCCAGTGTTCCTCCGCCCATCGGCTCTCTGGTGGGGCAGGACCCCTTCCTGGCCTGTACACTTCCCACCCAACAAGGGTCTCCCAGGGAGGGGAAGCCCCACACATTTCAAGGTCTAGGTTTTCAAGCCAGGCAAAAGATTAAGATGCATTTTTTTTGGTCATCTTCCGGTGTGGGATTAGGTCTACATTAACTCTTTATTTGTTCAAGGACTTGATCTCATTAACTCAGGCATTTGCAGAGGGGTTCACATCCCCCCAAACAACCCCCATTGGTTGACATAGCCAGGGCATAGACAGGAGAGCTCAGAGATCAGCCCCGGTCTTGTCATTCTTGTCATACAACTTTACAACTCCAGGTGCTTAGTCAGAATAGGGAGTTGATGTTGGGATGGGGCCTGGCTGTCAGGGGAGGGGCCTAGCTGGGATTAACTCAACCAGCAGCTTCTTCTCCAGGTGATGTAAGCCAACTTCCCCAGGCCCTCCAGATCTAGGTCCTGCTTGTCCCAGGAGCCATTCATTCCTGGCTGCAGGAGCTGGGGCAGATTCTAAGTTCACTTGGGAACACTCCACCTGGCCCTCTGGTTTTTCTGGAAGTAGAAGCTGCTTGGGGAGTGTCTGCCTCCTCTTGGACCACTAACAGCATCCTCATCCTGGATGTTCCCACTTTATTATGTCTTTCCCCGCCCCTCGGACCCTGTCTGTAAGCCCTTTGGAATTGACTTTAAGGTGCCTGCCGGACCCAGAGCCAGGGCATTTCTTCTAGACCTAAGGTTGCAGGGCTCTGAGCTGATTGTTCAACATTAGGCTTGCTAATCAACTCATAAGTAGAGAATAGTTAGGGCTTTCTCCTCACATTTTAGAAGAAGTCTGTATAAATGTAAGGGAGGCCTTGGAACTTTGGTCTCCAAATCCTCCAGTTACAATGTGGTTTTCTTCCCTCCAAGTTAAATGCACTATAGCACCAAATGGTGCTTGGAATAATCTGGGCACATAGGAGATTGAACTAGAAAATGAAATTGCTGAACTATGTGGATATAGATAACCTTTGCCCTCCCAGGGTCCCTGCGGTCTACCCTTTTACCTGCATTCAGTCAATCAATGAACACATAGCTCTGTTAACTTGATGTTTTGTTTTGTTTTTAAATAGTATATTTTCCTTGAGAGATCTCTTGGGTTGTTAGTAAAGTGAAGATAGAACTTGAGGGCTGCTTAGTTGGCCGTTTTCTAATCTATGTTCTCTTATACCAGCTTTCTGCGATGACTTGGTATTTTGTGTATCTCTGTTCATTATGTAAAATGGATATTAACTGTATACCCATTTCCCCACCAGAAGGAGATTTGGGAAAAATAAGTTGGAAGAGAGCAATTTTGAGTTTATTCGGAAGCCATCTTTAATAGAAAGAATTCTGGTTTGTTTAGAATACATATCATAGACCATTAAGAGTACAAGAGTTTTCTAAAGCTCACTACACAAAAGATAAATAAAGATCTTGTGTACATATTAGAACACCAGCACAGGGCTGTACAAAGTGACGTGTTTCTTCCATGGTATTACCTTATGTACTGCAAAATTTTAACCTTCTGGATAGAGATTTTGGAAAGAAAAAAAGAATGTTTTTATTGTCGTACAAGGGTTTGAAGTCAGGACTCGACATTTCCTAAGCTAGAGTTCAACCATGCCTCCCACCTCTTTTATTCAAGTTACTTTTCAGATAAGGTCTCAGACATTTGTCAAGGTTGACCTCAAAATCATCCTATTTCTGCCTCCCAAGTAGCTGGGTTAGAGATATTCCTGAGCTTTGTTTCTCTGGGCTTGATGCAAATGTGCATTGTTTGGATAGAATGAGAAGGAATTAGTGAATGCTTCATCATACTAGGGAAAATACTATTTTTACTGGCATTGCTTCTGGGTCATCCTGAATGGACACCACTCGCCTACAATAAGTTTTCCAAACACTTGCTGTGTGTCCTGCTTGAATGAAGACTCACAGTGTGATTTATACATGGCTACTGATGCCTCTGACCCTCCTACTCCCCACCCCTGTCTCCAAGAAAGCCATCACTGAAAGAAGAGGGTAGAAGTAAAGCGCTCGAAGACTATAAAGCTCATGCTCTCTCGTAAGGACTATCATAAGAAAATAAATGTCACTTGGGCAAGAAATTTCTGGAAACTGGACATGTTGATGAGCAGCCAAGAAAGAATGGTCCCAAACTTGGGAGCTCAGCATGCACCTTCTGTCCCAGATATCTTGGGATCACCATAATGGTTTCCCTACTCCCCGCTCTCCCAGCTCTGCCCTAAGTTATTCTTCAGATACGGACCTTTCAAAAATCAAGTTTTATAAAAACCTTTAAAGGTCTAAGCCACCCCTGCTGAACACCCACAGCGATTTGCACACCAAGCCCTGCTATGTCACAAGGTCTGGAAGGTGGACAGTTCAATATGCATCCTCTGAGGTCAAAGGGCCCAGGTTCAAACCCCCAGCTACTGTCAGTCAGTGTGAATTGCCCTGGGCAAGGTATTCTGAGCCTCAGGACCAAATTCAAGTGTATTCTTTCTGGAAACTTCACTCTGCTTTTCTCTCTTTTGAAAAATCTAGCTCATTTCCTGTTCCTACACTCCCAGACCCTGGGTCCTAGGATGACTTGAGAATTACCAGTAATACCTATGGACTTTTACAGCACTGTTAGTTCAGCAGGCAGCAAACTGTGTTTTGCTGGCCAAATCCAGCCTCCATGTGTTTTTGTAAATAAAATTTTATTGGAACACAGACATACCCCTTTCTCTTACATATTCTCTGTAGCTACCTTCCCGATAAAACCACAGACCACTGCAATAGCCTCAACTATTTGCTATCTACCCCTTAGCAGCAAAAGCTTACAGATTCTGCCCTAATTCAGTATCTCTAAGGCTAATATTCTAACACCATGATTGTTTCTTTGAGACATAGACAGTATGTCTCTATTCAACAGAAATTTATGAAGTACAGATATTGTGTGGAATTTGAAATAACTTGTACAGATTTGTATTCATTCATTCATTCATTTTGAGAATGGAGCCCAGGGCCTTAGCTACACTAAACCACATCCTCAACCCTATGATATAAATTTTTAAATGCTGTCATTTGGGATGATTTCTTTTAATTGGGAAAGGAATCTTGTTCATTAGCTTTTTTTGTGGATAGAGAATCGGGGTAAAACATCCTAAATCAAATTTGTTGATTTCCTAATATGACAGGCATGATTTTTTGCTATGTACATTTAGGCCTTTAACCCTCAAAGCCCTAAAGGGTTAAGACAGTGGTTGTTTCTACAGTGGAGTACAAAGTCTGAATCTAAAGCAAAGTGACATGTACATAATGGCATTAATAACTTCTTGAGTCTATAAAACATAATAAGTTTTTAGACTTTGTGGACCAAGCTCTATTTTGTCAATCAAAACAACAACAAAAAAAATCAAGGTTGAAATTGATTTTTTTTAAAAAGGGAGTTGCCAAATCTTTCAGAACAACCTGCAGGACTGGCAGATTGACCTTTCCATGTGGTTGGCTCTCCTGTTCAAGGTCATAGAGTGTGAGTAGGCTCAGGACTTGAGCATCCTGCTCAGATACCTTCCCTGAAGACTTGAATCCATCATCCCTAGACTCAGACACTCTTTAGCATTTCATAACTGGGACTTCAGTGGGTCTTGTCCCACCTGTTTGTTCTTTGACATTTTAGCTCATTCCCTTTGATGGTTAAGACAAATGAAAATGAAAGGCTGACCCTTTCTTCTTCACGTTGTCTTCTTTCAACTTTACACATCAGCCTCAAGCAGTGCATCTGAAGCTTGCTTTGTTCTAGTTCATCCTGAATTTGTGTGTGTGTTCATTCAATCTTCGCTTACCCCAGGCTCTGGTGATAGCATGTGTGCAGTTAATCCTGTCTCTCCATACTAGCTGTGGAATTCAGAGCCAGTTGCTTTTTCTCCCTGAGCCTCTTGTCCCCACTTCCATACAGCCAGCATTGTGATGGTGTCTAGTCGCATGACTGGCAATGGTCCAATGACCTGGCTTCTGCAGGCAAGGTTTTCAGCAAAGTGCCCACACTACCCAGACCACACATCAGCTGACACACTGCTCTCTGCCCCTGCTGTGGAAAATACAGGGAGGAGTCTGGTGGCTGTAAGTTCACAGTCACTTTCTCTCCGGCAGATGGTCAGGTTCATGGTTACATTACTTCTACTTGTCTGATGGTTCCTTGTCCAGAGCCTGGAGTTCCCCTCTTTACTTCCGTGGCCTTCTGGGAAACCCAGCTGTCAGCAGGGGGTTGCTCTGACCTACTCCAGGGAGGAGGCCTGTGTATAGGGAAGGGAGCGAGTCTCCAGCGATCTCCTCAGGGGCTTTATCTCACCTCAGTCACAACTATGTGATCTTCTCACCAAACATCTCCTGCCCCGGAGCATCTCCGTTCCCAAACTGGGCCATTCCGTTTTATTTTTTGCTCAGCTTTTCTCCAGGAGTCTTACAATTCTTATCCAACTGAAATAATGTGACTTCTGTTTTATTTTACCAGGTGACTCCTCATGTTCTTCACTGGCATATACAATCTAGAAGGGAGAATGGGGAGTCGTCCTGCTACTTTTTAATTTTATGCCTAGTGTACCATCAAGGGACCTAGTAGGCCATAGGTTGCTCAACAAATAGTTCTCGAAGAAGTGAATATGTGAACACACAAATTAAGTGCTGAAATAAGCCAATCTGTAGTTAAATAAGAAGAATGCCAAGAATGCCAGCTGTTTGCTTCAAAATGCGTTGCCCTAGGCCTATGCATCTACTCATATTTATGACAGCCATAATTTTCTCTATATGTGTACATAGGTGTGAATGTTTTCCCACAGAGTGAACCTTGCTGAAGGGGGTGAAGGGGCAGCCATAATTTAGTACCCTAGCCAACAGCTGGTTTCTGACCCTGTTCTGCATTTATAAAGCAACCCTATATGTACATTTTTTAAATAGTCAAAGCCATTGATCCATAGCCCTTCCAAAGTTTACTTCAATTAGAAAGGGTTTCAGATAAAGATCAAATTAATTAAGTCCTCCCCCCCTTAAAGTTCATCTTAATTAGCCATTGTTTCTTTCTTGATGGGTTAGTAATTGGCTAGGCTTCCACCTAGATATAAAAGAATTAGGGGGGCCTCCCAAGGTAGGCATCAGCACCTGGCACAGGCCTGGAATTCTGGGGGGTTCACAGTACCCAGGGGACTTAGGGAAAACACACCTGATGACTAGAGGACAAAGTGTCGAGAGGAAAACTCCACGGTGCATCACAGGAGTGAATTTTCTGATTGTCCCTACCAAAACCAGTAGCCGCACAGGAAATGCTATTTTCACCCCTTGAATTTTTTTCTTTGTAAGTTGCCTGAAATCTGACCGCACTGTCAAGACTCAGGCAAGCACATAGGGACACATCCACAGCCTTTTCTCTTCCAAATCACAGGCTTGGACTGGATAGAGCCAGGTGCCTTCCAGCACAGGCTGCTTGCTGCTGTCCTGAGATGCCCTTTACCCCGTGTCTCCTGTAGCCTTAAGAGTATTTAATGGCTGGATCTTTGATACTCGGGGAACAGGTGCAAACAGGGTTAAGTGATATAATGTGTCACTCAGATGACTTTAAAAAGAGCCATGAAATGGATGTATCTGCCCAAAATACCAAGTTTCATGTACTCCTCCTGAGGAGTGAAAAGTGAAAAGTGGTGCTGTTGTACCTGGGGTTGTGGGCAGTAAATCATCTCCCGACTTAGGTGACACCTGGTGATGGAATTTCTGGAAGCTTCTTTGGGAAAGGTGTCAGGCTGGGCTGATGAATCCATTCCATCTAGTTCCAGGGAAGGTTCCTATTTGTCAGGGTGGGATGGTGGAAACTCTAGAAATTTCTGGCTTACTGAGCTGAAGATGTCACATGCTCTCACTTCTGGGAGCCCCTTCCTGCTTCCCAGAAGTAATCCTGCGATACTACTGTTTGGCAACGAACCTGAGGCTGCTTTCAAAGAAAGCTATGTGGTACTGGCCGAATCCTGGCTACCTGGGGCCAGGTACACTCAGGTGGATTTCCTTCCATAAGCATCATCTTTCCTACTGGCCTGAGCCCTGTGGGACAAGGTCCCCTTGCTGACCCCAGTGGACATTTCTGGCCCATCATACTACTTACCCCAGACAAAGTTGAAGGATGAGTGAATAAATACATGAATCATAGGAAATAAAGGGTTGTAAAAGATTTATGGCCCTGTCTTTATAACATTGCCCGCTTATTCAAGGAAAATAAAAGGGAATGGATGGATGGATGGATGGATGGATGGATGGATGGATGGATGGATGGATGATATTACTCCACAGGCAATAAATTCTGTCAAATAAAGTAGGTAAGCTAGGAACTGTCTCACATAAAGGAAACCATATCACATATCGAGTGAGCTACAATCAAAGCAGGGCCCAGAGTAGTAACAGTGACTGGGCTTGAGGAATGTGGTCCATAACCGCTGAGCTTTGAGAAGGATGTGTCTGCTCCTCCTTGAGTCACTGCCTCCCTGTCAGGGCCTTAGTGTTCTTGGTCACTGTTGTAGCACTTTTGCTCAGAACAAATATGAATCTGTGGAAGAGAAGAAAAGGGAGAGAGAGAGGAAGAGAGAGAAGGAGGAAGGGAAGAAAAGAGAAGGAAAGAAGGAAGGGAGGGAGGGAGGCATAAAACAAGGGATGAGTGACAGAAGGGAAGGATAGGGTGAAAAAAATAAGGAAAGAAAGAATCCAAGGCCCAAATAAAAGACCATGTAACTCCTGGCACGATGCCTTTCTTGTGAGTTCTAATGCATTTTCATTTATCTGAGCCTCTATTTCCCCCTTTTGCTAGATAAGGAGAGTAAATCTTCCCTAGAGAGTGAATGGGAATTGATGAAGTGGTTTATTTCCATCGCTCATTGTTGGTGTTCACCGGCCTCCAGCCCAGGCATAGTGGGTGGAGGGAGTCATGCTCATTTGTCTGTGGCTCCCCACCGGTGCTGCTTCCTCTGTCCCCAGCTCACAGAATTCTTTCTAACGCTCACTAGGATTCTGTAGGATCCCCACCCTTTCGTTCTCCAGTAACCTCTTTCCATCCAGTGGACTCAATTCCTGGCATTCCAGAAGAGGTAGAAAATCCTTGGGGCAGTTTCCCATGGTCCTTGGGTCAGCTGCATTCTGAAAACCAATGTTTCTGCAGGTTGTTTATGGCAGAAGAAACAGACAAGGAAACAGACTGAGAGAAGGGAAGAAATCACGTCTTGACGGCTCTCGGCTATCGTGTTTGACTTGTGGCAGGGGTGTGTGTGTGGCGGGGGGGGGGGGGAGAAGGCAGGAAGTTTGCAGGGTCCTGCAGACAGGGCTGGGTGGGAAGCTCCCTTCTCTGTTGGTAAGCAAACTGGCTCTGTGGGGAGATCGTCACCCCAGCCCCAAGTTCTCTGGAAATAGAGTGTGGTGAGGTTGTCTTCACTTCTGTTTGGGTCATTGGGTCAGCAGCAACTTCAAAGCAGTCCCCCCACCCCCACCAACTCAGGAGTGGAAAAGCTCACCATGGTTTGAGTCACATTCAACCTCAAGTGCCCACACCCTGAGGTGGTTTGGAGCTCTAGTGGTTTGTTGTTTTTTTTTTTTTTTTGGATTTGTTTTGTTTACAAGGTTGTGCACATGAGTGACACATTGTCAAAATGGCAAATGATTCTCAGAGACAAGCACAGGCCAGTCTGCCCCACACCGACCGGAACCCACATAAGATGTTTAGAGCAGGACGTGCCGGTCCTGTGGTCACCAACACGCCCAGAAAAGCCACAGAGACCCTTTCATGAGCATACTGCCCGACAGTGAGTCCAGCCACAGCTTGAAAGCCCACACACCGCATCTCCAGCTCCACAGTGGAGAAGGTGGACACAGTGGTCCACACCTACAGTATCTCAGAGTCCCCGACAGTTGCCTTTTAAGTCACTTCATCCCTGGGAGAAACTGGACTAGTAGAAAAGATATTATATGATGGGTCATCTGGCCAATGTCTCACTACAGCCCCCCTCAGCACAGAATCCACCTAAAGTTCACTGTCCTGGTGATTGTTTGCCATTTAGACAAAAGCCCAGGCACTGACACAAAGAAAAGTGGCCTTTACTCCAGGGACTTTGGGAGCCTGAGCTTCGCCTGATGAGGCTGCCCATGATGGCTGCTCTTTTCCAAAGTTGGCTCACACCAGCTCTTCTTTCCTGCACTCAAAGGCTCTGTGGACCGTAAGACACGCCCTGGATTTAATGTCACCCTCCTAGGGACCAGCAGGGAGAAAGAACTCACCACATGAAACCATCACATCAATCCCAGCATGCGTCCTTGATGACCAGTGGTCAAATGTGAAGCACCAATGTCTCCGACTCAAAGGTGTCTGACTCAAGTGCCATCACGCTACCCCACGCCTTTCTGTTCCACTGGAAGTGTTTCCCTGGCTTCATTACATTTTCTCTCGTTAGGGAATCACTGCAGAGATCCTGAGGTTCTCAAGGCTCTTACCCAACATGTCCACAGGAACTAGCAAGCCCAGAACGGCTGTGTCACAACCACTCTATGCCTTATCTTTTCTTCTCAGTGATTGGAAACTTGAGTTGAGGTTTCAAAGGGTCTCCTGCTTCCCAATGGAGAGCTGAGTAATACAGGCTCCCAAGACCAGGGCTTGGCTGGCTGAATGTGGGGGTACTCCCCCCCAAGGCATTAGAGAAACAAAGGAACAAGAGAAATTGAAGGGGTCCAAAGGAAGACAAAATAAGAGAGTTGGAGAAGACAGCCATTGCAATGGTAGTACAAAGTCTTTTCAAACAGGGTCTCACTACGTAGCCCAAGCTGGTCTTGAACTCTGAGTCCCCCTGCTTCTGCCTCTGAAGCGCAAGGAAGACAGGCAGGTACCACCACACACAGTGGGAGTGAATGTTGAAAGGCTGTTTAGTATTTAGAGTGAGCATCATGGATGGCCAGCTTTTCTGTAGATAGATCTAGTTCTTCCGCTGGGACCTTCTCCCTTTCCACTTAGCCTTTCTCATCAGACAAGAGCATAAGACTCTCAAGCTTCTGCTCCGCACAAGACACTTTTCTCTGCTCCTTTCAAGACACTTTTCCCCCTTCCTGATGCACAGAGAAAAAGAACCATGCCATTGAATGAAAATATTACCATTCTATCCCCCTTTTAATGGGGGCCGTTCATCAAACCCTAATACCAAACATTGAGACTCACCACCTTCCAGCCATCGTATCCAGCCTTCATAACCCACATGGGCAGCGGGCCCCGTTCTTACCCTCTGCAGACAAAGATGCTGTGTGTAAGGCTACTTCACTTCATATAGCCAGTCCCCCTCCTCTCTACCTTTCAGCCTGTAATTTTCCACTGCATGAAACTCTTGGGTTCTCTACCTTCCCAGCCTCTACTGATGCCATCGGACAGGTATTTCATTTCCAATATTTTCAGACCGATTCAGAGTCCCAAACAGACACAATATAACACAGACCCTTGTCCGGCTGCAGAGTCAGTGGACTTAGAAAGGTGAGGATCTTATAGATAATCAAGATAACCTGACTCATTAGCTATCTTATGGCAAGGTAAAGGGAGATGTGTTCTCCTCCAAGAGGCAGGCATGAAGACAGACCCTGTGATTTGTCAGGAAACCACTCACGAGGTTACAGAATAATTGTCTGTCGCTGAACCTTGAGCCTGAGTTGACTCCTTTACTGATTGTCCTGTGAATCTGGCATACACCTTTGACAGCAAGTTTAAAAGGAAGGGTGGGGATTTCTGTCTGCTATGGTCTGTAGAACCTCAAGTAAAACCCAAACAGGCATTTGGGGATTGGGCTGTGCCATGGTCTCCCAAATAGCACCATGGGATAGCTAGGCCACATGAATGGCACATGACAAGGTCAGCAAGATGAAAGAAAATTCAGATACTAGAAAAGATGGTTATCAGTGTTGTTTTACGTCGTTTGTTACTCAGCAGCGGCCCTGACTCCAATCTGCTGTTTTGCAAAGATGTGACCTTGTGGCTGTCTATGCATAGAAAATTCTAGAAGGACATCTATGTACCATCCGCCACGTGAACACATTAGAGACAGTTGGACTCACAATGGAGGAGCTTCAAGTTTCACTTTGTTATCGATTTCCTTTCTAACTTATATGAACAAATATTACTTGTTGTAGTGGTAATAATAATGGAGGTAGGAGAAAGAATTGGAGATGAAGAGGAGAAGGGAGGAAGGAGAGGAAAGAAGGCAGGGGGCCGTGATGAGGAACAGACATTTATGAACAGTTCAAGGTCACGCAGCCCTTGAGGCCTTAGGGTTCACTAGGCAGCCGTCACTCACCTGACCTTTACTCTTCCCTCTTTACCCTCCTTCCTCACTCTTGGGACAAAAGGGGTCCCTAAGGACTCTGCAGGGAGTTATGGGGCTCGGCCCGGTCTCAGGGATGCCTTGGCATGAAGGAGAAACCTTCACATCCGTGGAAATTCGGGCCACTTCTAGGTCATTTCTGTAGCCCAGTGGCCAGGATGACTTCTGGCTGAGAGAGGAAAAGCTCGGGGAGGGGAGGTGTGGGAAAACTTGCAATCTGTGAAAGTGAGTTTCTAGAGTGAACTGGCAGAAGTTTCTAGACTAACTGCTGATTGCAGAGGGAAAGGTACTTTTTTTTTTTTGGTCTAACCTGGGCTTGGCCACCTGCCTCTCATTCCAGCTGAGAGCCCTTGTCTCTCAGCAGCTCACTGCACCCCAACTTACCCAGAAGCCTGCAACCAGAGGCAGACTGGAAGCTATTTCCAAAAGCACCCCCCCACCACAGCTTTTGCCACCCTGCGATGTTCGTTTGCTTATACAACCAATCCCACACATTCCACACGAGTCTGGAAAACTCACTTTACACACAGGCTGCTTGACTCAGGGCTTCTCATTTCCAAAGAAAGAAATAAGAAGAGGCCAGTGCCTGTACATCACTCGGAGAGCAAAGGTGCAAACTACTCAAGCTAGCTTGATGGGGGGAAATAATTTTAAAAGAAAAAAAATACAGGGAAGAAAACAAGAATGAGGGGTAGGACACTCTTCGAATAGGGACAGCACTGCTCTTTCTTGGGCAGCTTGGAGCCTGAGAGACACTGGGGAGAAATGCAGGTTGAGGAGCCCCTGTGCTGGGAGTGAGGGCATTGGAATTTGGTACCGTTTGCAGGAATTTCACAAAGAAAGGAAGCAAAGACAGAGCAGTGGCAGCCAGAGTGGAGGCTCAGGGTCCCAGGAGCAGAAGCACCAGGACAGTTCTCTGAAGTGGCACAGCCTATGGTCAGCACCTGCCACCTCGCTGGCGCTGCCAAGACCAACTTGGTACCAACTTCAATAAGATCACAATTCAGTACTTAAATAATGCAGCAAGACTCATTTGGAACCCAACCAGAGACTGTGCAGGGCAGTAATTTTCCCTTTAGCAGCGGGAGCTGAGAAGCTACAATTTCCCAAAGATAATACCACTCCACCCTTCTCTGGAAGAGCCCAGAAGAGCAGCAAGAAGGAAAAGAGACATTCACCAAGGGAGAGGAGCTGGCAGGAATAAAAGAGATCCCAGCTCCCGACTGGGGACAATGAAGTGCTTTGCTGACTGTCCCAGGAGCAGATAGAGGATTCTTTGTGTCTACCCACTTGGTGGTCAGATGAACTACATCTCAGGGGCAGCAGCCCCACAATCTAAACTCCAGATGCTAGGACAATCAATTAGGAGGGGTGGTCAAACTTCCCCCACAGAGCGTTTTCATTCAGAGATTTCTCACTGAGATGTTTTTCTGGACTCCTATGGTCTAAACAGCTCTCTCTCTCTCTCTCTCTCTCTCTCTCTCTCTCTCTCTCTCTCCCTCCCTCCCTCCCTCCCTCTCTCTAGTTTTTTTAAAAATTAATTTATACCTTCCATAGCTGGTTCTCACTGACTTTCTTCTTCCCACATGCCAAATGAGACCGTAAAGGATTTTGTGTCCCATATGTTAAAGAATGACTGAACCTTGTGGTCAACAGGAAAAGTGAACATTTTCCGGTTCGATAAAGAAAAAAAAAATGGGGGAGGGGAGCAGGAAGAAGTAGACATGTACAGATGTCATTCATTCCCAATTCTGAGAGTTTATTCTTTCTTTTGATATTTATCCATCCCTACTGTTAACTGACCACTGCTGGCCATATGATAGATAATGTCCTTTAAGCCCTGGTGTAAGTTACAGTAATGTCACCAGGCTATTAACCTCTGAATATTTGCATTATTAGTCGATTTTCTAAGTCGTTGGAGTTAAAGCAGCCACTGAGATTTTTTCATCTATATTTTTTTCAATTTCCATTCTGCAAGAGCTGAGAGTAGAGTTATGTGAATTTCCCTGCAGTTTGGAGACAAAGCTAAGGTTCCTCAGTTTGCTCTCAGGGTTATTGTTTGAGAGAAACTCGTTCAGGTGGCTTGCATGCCAGGTAGGGAGGGAGATGTGCTAACGGACACCTGATAATTTACAGCAGAAGTTTAGCCCAGGGAGCATCCTTCTAAACAATCTCTCCATCCATTTCCTCAGAAGGTGGATGGGAGCTGGGGGGCTGGGATAGTTTCACTGCTGTAGAGCCTGGATTAAAGGGGAAGCATTTTAGCATTTTGACAAGCGTTATGAGCTTCCTTTAAAAATGAAATATAGGTCCAGATAAAATATCTGTGCTCCATAATACAAGGTACATTATGCACCAAAATCTAGGACAAAACAGTTTACATATAAAAACCAAGTTGCACACAGAGATATAAGTTCTCACTTCTAGGCAGATACGCAGTCGGGAAATAAAGATGGGGAGAGAGAAGAAGGAGGGAAGAAAGGAATTAGAGCGAATCACAAACCCCACAAAATGGTAGACTTAAGTGAATCATCTACGAATTGCCAATAATGGCAATTATATAACAAGGGACTGTGAACAGCTGGCCCCGACTCAAAGCATCAGCTCCACAAAGCCATTCCTTGCACAAGCCAGAAAGACTGCCAACCGCCATAGCAGTATTTGCATTGTTCCTTCCACCTCAGTTTCCCCACTCATCCGAGTTTGTACCCAGAGTCAAAGTGCACAGGGCCATGTTAGAGCCTGGCTCCTATGCACCAAACCCGGCAGAACACAGCTCCTGCCTTGAGCCATGTGTGGCGCTTGTTTGAAAGGCTTGTGGCCTTGCGGCCTCTGAGCCCTTTCAGATTGGACTTGTGCATTTCCTGAGCTTATCTTTCCCTGTTTTGGGCTTTGGAAAAGCCACATTGGCACAGAGCTCAGAGGCAGGAGGCTGGTGGCTTTGTACAGAAACAAATGGCTTCCCAGGTCTGTACCTATGAGCAAGTTGGTGCCAGTGGTCTCCTTGGAAACTCATAGCATTGTCTTGAGGATTGAAGGCTGTGTTTGCCAAAGGAAGGTATCTATCAGTACATAGCCAGGGGAATGCTAATAGGGCTTCAAGGGGCCGGGGTGTGGTTAGTAGTCCAGGCCATTGCCTAGCAATGGTCCTGGGTTCCATCCCCAGAAACCCGCACACACACACACACCACATACACACACACACACACACACACACACACACACACACACACACACACACAGCTTCCATACTTTGAGATATCAACAGATAAGGTGGGTTTTGTGTGTCAGTTCCTCTTCAGAATAAATCACACCAGTAGTAGTTGGCCAAACTGAGCATCTCATGATTTCCTAGCTTTCAGGGCAAGTATTTCAATACCGTATTTCATTACCTAGTCCTTATGGCATCATGAACACAAATACTCTTTGACTCCCATTCTCTTGTAACTAAACTGAGGTGTAGGGGGACAATTCAGGCTGATGGAGGTCACAGGAGACGCTAAACGACAGGCACTCTCAGGGGCCTATCTTACACCATCCAAGCCTTCTTGGAAGTCTAAGGCATTTTGTACATGAATAGCACTGTCTTCTCTTTTTATTATTATTAAAGGTTACTATTCCATAAGTCAGGTTAGGAGTACAATGGCTCTTGACCAATGCCAGCCCTTTCATTGTTCTCTCCCACTTTCCCACTCCCATCCCTACCCTCGCGCTACATCATTCAATTCTTACATGATACACATTGAACATGATGACTGCATTCACTCTCCCTTCCTTCCTCCACTCCGGCCCCACCCCCCTCCTTATCTTCTTGAAACGCTACATTCTCCTTCCTTCCAGTGACCCAAGTCCCTGAACCATGGCCCACGCTGATCTGATCGCTCCAGGTGTCTTAAATGATCAATGTGGACTCGTGTCGGGTGAATTCAGCTGCCGTGATCACTATCGATTGTCTAGACAGTCCTATCGATTGGGTCAGCAGGGCTGTGGGCCTTCAGGGACATCCCACACGTGACACGGGCTGACCCTTCCCAGTGTTCTGTCAGGTACTATCACCGCGGTGGTGACAACGAGGGAAACTGAGACACAGGCAGCTGATCTCCTGGCAGATGGATGTAGAGGACAAAACGACGATTCCACTCTTGGTGCCTTTCTGTCAGGGATCCCGTGGTTGAGGTCAGGGCAGGGCAGAGCATGGAGGAAAGGCTTTCTGAGACCAGCACAGTTCCACAAGTGTCTGTCTATAAAGCTTGGTAGCTTTGTGAGCTTGTGATTTGGTGACAAATCACTGTGGTGGTCACTCTTGGCCCACAGTCCAGGGTCTAATTATGTTATAATCTCTTTATGTCTGAGGAGTAGACACAGCCCTTATTCTAAGAAAAACAGATACAGGAAGGAGGGAAAAGTAATGTGGCCTGAATGGCTGCCTTGTACGTGTGTCCACATTGTGGTAATGTTTCATGTAGTTTCTGTTGCCGTGACTTCTTCCCGCCCTTCTCCCCCCAAGTGAAGAGTAGCTGTGGAGGCGCCATGAGTTCATTGGCCGTGGTCTGGAGGAATGTGATTTAGGCGGCCGGTGGTTTCCTCACTTCCAGTTCCCAATGGGCTCGGGAAGTCAGTGCCTGACAGTCACCCAGAAAGGTGCTGATGTGTTGTTTCCAGTCAGGCTCCAAAGCAGAAGTCCAGGCGGGCTTCTCCCACTTGCAAACCTCGGCTGAGTCCCCCAAGCTCGCCGGGGAACCCTCATCCCTGCTGTGGATCCCAAGCCCCTCTTGTTGTGTTCTGGTCAGCTGGAGAGCTCGTGCCTCACCAGTAACCTGAGGTGGAAAGTGGCTGGGGGACACTGAGGCTAGACGGGACTTGTGGTCAGACTCACTGGGTCACAGTGTCACAGTGACCCAGGCCTTGGCTGCTGGAGCATCCACAATCACCAGATTCGCCACAGAGCTCCTGCTAACGAATCACGAGATGACTGGGAGGATCCACTTTCTCCCCCTTGATTCTTGAGTGGAAAAAGCATGTCGGGATTTTAGGATTCCTTTTACAGACAGATTTCTGATAGCGACAGCCAGGGTAGCAGAGTATATCTATATGGACCAGGCAGAGTCCTAAAGTGTTTTTATGTAAAACAGCTCACCTCCTCCTCATCACCCCCTGTCGAGTAGCTACATTAACCATCTCCGTGTTACAAGGAAGAAGTCAAGGCATAAAAAGGCTAAGTCACTCTCCTAAGAGAACACAGCTAACACAAAGCAGATAGTCTGAGGGGCAAAGCTTTCTTTATGTTGGGTATTGGAGCTGTGAGGATGGACTCACCCATCGTCCAAAGGAAAGTGACCATGATGATGATGGCTGTGACTGAGGAGGCCAAGATAGGGCAGAAATTTTAGGCCACTCACACTTGCTAGCCTCTTATCTTTAAGCAGAGTTTACCACCTTATGAATCCTTGGGTGGTAGAGACCTTCTTCTCCGCATGGAAGCAAGAAAGGCCACTGTCTTTCCAGGCCGCCCTCGGAAGTTAGTGGATCATGAGCCTGCCGTCAGCCAGTCAGATAATAGACAAGAGCCTCGGGAAGGGTGACATGAGGGCGGGGATGCCAGCGTGGGTGCCCAGGATCCAGGCTTTATCTGATCCCAAAGCAAAGCAGCATAGAACTGGTCTGCTGACCTGACTCTGTGTTCCACCTGCTTCCTGACATTCCGAGCCTCCTCCTCCGGCTTTCCCGTGAGCTCTCCCTGGGCCCTTTAGTAAATGCTTTTGCCGAAACTTTCCACCGTGGATATCTACTGCTTGAAACCAGAAGCTTGTCTGCTACTGCTCGGGTTCAAGGTGACATCTTAACCACAGAGCCCCAAATTACATCTGCTTTCTCTATTATCTCTGGTGCACCAGATCATGACGGCAGCCCCTCTCACGGACCTCTGGAGTCTTGGCGACCTCTTTTCTGGTTAAACTTGCAGACAGACCCCCAGCTGTGAGTCATAGAGAATGCCAGAGGCATCTCCAAGGAGCAATGACCCCCCCCCCCACCAAGTTACACTCCCCAATGAGCCCCAAGGAGGACTTTGCTCTCTGCCTCTGCCCACAGCAGATGGAGGCTGGAAGTGGGTCAGCCGAGCTGGCATCCTGAGTTCTCACCTCTGCCTCTCTGGCCCCCCTCTGTTGAATGCTGGGAGTGACAGTGGATGTGCTCTCGCCTGGGCTACGCAGCTCTGCTGCCTGCCTGCTTCTAGAGGTAGCTGTCAGAGGCTTTATTCATGGCTGAGCCCCAGTCACAGAAAGCGTTCGCCTGCCCTGGCTGACTCCACTCCCCACACCATGCTCTCCAGAACCAGCTCCTAGCTTGTTTCTGTGACCGTGTTTTTTCAGACGTTCTAACAGAGGGTGAAATGGATATTAGCTGTAATTACTCGTTCCACACGATTCTGTAGGCCGCTCTGTGTACCAGAGTTGAGAACTTCCATTGTGCACATTCCTAAATTACTGAACACGGTGCCATCCATGCTGAATTAGTGCCCGATAATGAGCCGGTGGCGTTGGAAACACCCCCATGTATTGTACAGAGGCCAAGTATAATCCAAGCAGCTGCACGGCGGTACACACATGTGACTTTTGATCATGGGAAGAAATAGATGCGAAGAAAGAAATACCCACATACATTAGCATGTTTGTTGTTTTGACCAAAGGTACCATGGACCCAGAAATTATTACTTGGTCTTTCTAGTCTGTGGGTAACACTTTTGTTCTTAAATAAAATTTGTTGTTAAACATAATACATAGGGTTGATGGAAAAGGAAAGAAGTCTGGGGAGGGGTTTGGCTTCTCAGTGCTGATGTGCCAGAGCCCTGGATTGTCCATCTCACAATATAATTCAGAATTTAAAGTACCTTTCTTTTTTTCCTGACATGTACTGATTTCTCTTTCATTCCCTTTAAATCCCAAAACTTAATCCAGATAGTAAAACTAGGCCAAAACATTTAAAACAAAACAAAACAAAAATTAATGGTAAAAAAAATGAAGCCATTCAAATAGAGTCTTGCCAAAAGAGAAGTCAGAATTCAGGGTTGTTTTTGTGGTTGTTGTTTTTTAAAGACTCTAGAATGGGAAGATTATAAAGAAGAATAAACCTTCCTTTTCCAGGCTGTCCCAGGGCAATAGGAAAAGGTATCACCCAAGGTCCAGAGCTGTGTAACAGCATCCTGAGCCTGCATTACCGTATCCACATCTCCTCCTGGAGAGGGGGAGGGAAGGATGGCTCTGGGCCTGTCATTGACGCTTTTGCAAGGACATCCTGCCAGGGTGCGGCAGGTCACAACCAAATGGATTGCTCCCCAGTGGGCTGGACTCCAGTCACATTGTCAGGTAAACACAGAAAGATTCTGTTTTCGCCTGCCAACTCTTGTCAAGTATCTGTATTTGTTATTGCATCTCAAATCCCACAAGGATCTCTGCACACACACACACACACACACACACACACACACACACAAGGCACCACCATATTTCTTTATAGAGGAAATGTAAACCATATGCTATTGCTTCATTTCCAAACGCTATTCAGGAGCGGTACGCAGAATCTTGCGCAATGAGTCTTTTCAGCACCGTGCATCAGCCCTTCACCCTCTCTCCTCCCTCTCCCCTTTGCCACTAAGTAGATCTGACTTGCTGCTATAAATATAGACATCTTTGGCACATCTTAACCATGGAGAGGTGGGTTCTGTTTGTTCTAACTTGTTTTCAGTTTGGGTTTTTAATACGCGGTGGCTGGTGGCAGCAGATGAATAACATCAGGGTCTGATAACCAATCACAGCTCCCTTGTCTCTCTCCTTGGGGCCCTGGGATCTTCTGACCCTCTATCTGAATTATAGTCATCCTCTTTCACCATGTCAGTCAGGGACCTAAATTTATTATTTCTCTAAATCATGAGATTTGACTACCACATTTTGGTAGTAAGGCCCGTTTCTCCAGGTGTTAACAGACCTGGGAACCGGCAGTTTAGGAGTGAACAAGGGCTCCCGAGGCAAATAGCCAGTTAAGAGTCCAGCAAGGAGCTTCCTTAACAAGTACACTCTGGGGTAACATGGAGAACCGGCAACTCCAAATCGCCCACCCTTTCAAGAAGCAGAGAGCCGCCTTTAACTTCCCACTGTAATCCCATGCCAAGCTCTGAAGTTCTCTTAAGCCCTGCTATTTATCTGCCTGGTGAGGCACAACACTTACTTATTAAAAACATATCTATCATGGTTAATGACTTGATTTTTTCCCCTTTAATACAGTACAATGACAGGTGGAAATGGAGGATAAGAGTCAGCTGCTACGGCAATATGCTTTCTGCTCAAATATGTCCACGCCGGCAGCTTTTGCTACATGGCGCCCGGGGAAGTAGAGAGGATGCTACCTACTTCCTTACCCCACCTGCCCTCCGGTGTGCCCACGCACGTGCGTGCACACGCACGCACACACACATACATGCATGCACACACGTACATGGCGCACACGCTGTGTGGGATGGAAAAATCATGTCATTTGCAGTTTCCGATAAAAGCATGTTTGAGTACATATGGAAACTACCATTAGAAACAACTTGGAGTGCCGAGTAAAATGGGTCATTAGGCTTTTGTTTGTTGGAGAGGATCTCCCATCTGACAATGCCGAATGCTACCACTTCCAGAAGCTTCTGTTCCCACTTACATTAAACAGACAAACAGATTGACTATTTTGCATTTCTCATTTGACAACAGCTTGCCTTCATTTTCCACACGCTGGTGAGGACGGTGGAAGCATGGCGGATGACTGTAGCCAAGGTCCTGGTTTTGAATAACAGCAGATGCTAACACTGAACTTCAAAATCAATCAATTCTTTTTCCTGAGTCTGGATAAAAGGTCTAGCGGAGCGCCTGAAGGGGGGTTTCTGCTGCTTACAGCTGAAAAATAGAGAACTCACATTCATTACCGAAGTTTCTTCAAAAAGTAGGAAGCGAAAGCAGGGGTGGAGAGGAAGAGCACTCTCAGGAGAGGGAGTTGGTGGTACCCCTGAGATCTGGTAACTCCACAGGGTGTAGAGTACAGGATGGACCTTCTCTGGATTAAAGAGACAACCATAGCCATTTATCAGATTCAGGCAAGACAAGGTCCAAATACACAGTGACACAAAAGAGAGTTACAGTGCGTGGTGGACCAGGTCTGTAATCCCAGATCTGCGAAGGCTGAGGCAGGAGGATCTCATGTGCAAGGACAGTCTGTGCCGCACAGCAAAATGGCTGCCTCAAAATAAAAAAGGAAGGAAGGAAGGGGAGAAGAAATGGAGGGGAGGAGGGAGTTATATTCACAGTATGTTCTCAGCAGATTCATTACACGCTTTCTCCACAAAGAAGACATGCAGGAAGCCATTTCTTACCCCCAAACCAACAACCAGTAAACCTGGTTTGAAATCACCGTACAATGCAACACAGCACCATCCCAACTCCAACACGTTGGCTTGGCCAATGAGTCCCTCCAGAAAGCGCCCCGAGCCATTCTGGCCATTTCCTGTGGGTGTCAGAGGTTGGCACTGCCTGGCCAGCCGCCAGGATGCCTGGCTGAGATTTGGCGGACACAGACAGGACGTAGACCTCTGGGAAGAGGTCTCAGAGGTAGACCAGTTGTACGAGGTCAGCTGTGAGATCAGGGGATTCTGTGAGATGCAGAGCCATTGCGACTCAGTTCTCTACATTGTCCTGAAAGTCTGTGACACCTCAGAAAAGTAACATCATTTCTCTGATCCAGCTTCCTCATCCAGAATGCTAGGGAGATGTTGTAGTTTTTTTACTTCATAAGGTTATATGTAAGATCAAGCATGTAATACCAGAAGTGCTTGGTGGTGGCTATGTGTATCTTCCTGTATGCCTATGAACTTATATGCCAGTGCATTGTGTATATTATATGTGTGTTCACATCACATATACAAGACAGCACACATGTGAAATGAATATATATATATATGCATATACATGTTCAAAATGAAAAGGTATGCATCATAAGTAGCAATGTTGATACATAAAACATGACTTCCCCAATCCCGAGGCAGGTGTGGGGCCTCTTTTTGTTGAGCCTCAGGCTGCTTTTCCCAGGAGACCTATTTTGTGACTGTCCCCTCCCTCCCCTCCCCTCTGCTCTCCTTTCTTCTCCTCTTCACCTGCAGACCCAAACGAAACCCCAACGTAAGCATTTTGATTTTTAGCAAAACTTGCAATAAATCTTTTCGCTTAGTTGTTGGAAGCGTACTTTCTGTTCACAGGTGATACAGCTGGCGCCTGGGTAATCGTTACAAACAAACTAAGCAGAGATCAGTGCTCATATCTAGCCTCTCCCTCTAAAAGAAAGTTAAAAAAAAGGAAGTAAGGACAACCAGGTGCTGGTGGCTCAGCTACTCGGGAAGCTGAGATCTGAGGACTGCAGTTCAAAGCCAGCCCAGGCAAGAGTTTCTGAAACTCTTATTTCCAATTCACCACTAGAAAACCGGAAGTAGAGCTGTACCTCAAAGTGACAGAATGCCTGCTACCCTTGAGCAGAAAAGCTTGGGAACAGCACCCAGGCCTAGAGTTCAAGCCCCCACAACAGAAAGAAAAACAAAAGCAAGGAAATCTTACTATTTTTCTGTGGTTTTGTTGTTATTGTTTGTCTTTTCTATTGTCTTTAGGAAGTCATAAAAAAGAAAAGTCCTGGGGTAATCTTAAGATTTTAAGTGACTCTCCTTAAGAAATACATTTTCTAACAACATAGTATGCAGTAAGAAAATGTTACGTGTTTTTAACTTTTTATTTCCATTTACTTATCTGGCATAGGAATAATCATTAGCCACGATATCTAATGGGACACAGAGTGTAACTAACAGTGATTAACAGGTGAACTTTCTATAATCAAACATTTTCGAATCGCCTCCTTCCTGTCATGAGCCACCTCGGGTTCTGAGACCACAGTCGGTGCCAAGCCTGACAGGTAAGACAGACAGACAAAGCCAGGGGACAGAGAATTCTGACTCCTCGGGAGCCACAAAATGTCTCTGGGTCAGTGTGACTTAGCATAAAACCAGAAGACCCACAGAGGAGGGGAAGGAAGGAAACAAGGGACTGGGCATGCTGATACCCCGGATGGAGTTGATCTACAGGAATCTTTACATACGAAGGCTCAAGGTCAAGAATTGCAAAGTTGCTTTGCAGGACTGGGGTCTCAGACTCCTTGGACCTCTCTAGCCCTAGGCTTTTATGTTTAAAATGTTCAGGGCATCAACAGGGAATGGGGTGGGGGACAGCTGCTAACAAACTGCCAGTTAATTGAGTTTTCTTCTCTTTTTTTGCCCCCCTCTTTCTTTGACCCTCCTGTCTCCCCCCGCTTTGTGTCCCTGGCCATCCATTTAAGACCTTTTGTTGGCTTAATAGAGATGGAAACCTGCTTGGGGCCTGGAGTTTGCTGTTTTAATTCAACAGTGGGAGTTTTTTTTTCTTTGTCTCTGTTTGTTTTTCTTTCCCTTTTTCTTCTTCTAAGCCAAGCGGACAATACACATTCAGAGCAGAAGCTGTGTGTGAGTGGCTCCCAGATCCTGAACAAAACCCTCATTAATGGGAGGTGGGATTTCCTGGTCACAGCTTTTAGCCAAAGGGCAAAGGTCTCCCATTAACCAGCGTCCAGTCTAAACAGGACTGCGTAAAATGACAACGGGGACAGGAGGGGGAAAAAGAGAAAAAAGTCAAATATTTGCTGGGTACTCTGGAATCAGCCGCAGGATGGGCAGCCCCAGGATGGAGGCATCTGTGTGTCCGCTCTGCCCCCTGAAGACCGTCCTGGAGAAGATGCCACTCCGTCATTTCAGAATGATCTGATGAGGTGGGCACCAAGTCCCAGCAGCTCACCCCACTGAACACCATGTTCTCTGTCTTCCCAACCCTGACCAAACTGCAGGAACTTGTTGGATGATGGTAGGTACAATTTCCAGGGCTCACATGCATAAGCCCTTAGAGGAGGCCAGGCATGGTGGCTCACGCCTGTAATTCCAACTCTGCAGGAAGTGGGGATCAGGAGAACTTCGGTTTGAAGACAAGCCTGGGCAGCAAACGGTTGACAAGACCCCATTTCAGCCAGTAGTTGGATATGGTGGTATGCACCTGTCATCCTGGCTATGTGGGAAGCACAAATTGGAGGAGTCACGGTCCAAGGTGACCCAGGAATGATTGTGAGACCCTATCTCAAGAATTATAAAGGGCTGGGGGAAGGGCTCAGGTTGGAGAGTGCCTGTCCGGCAAGCAAGGGAGCCTGGATTAAAACCCCAGCACTGCTGAAACCAAAAGCAAACAGACAAATAAGCAGACAAAACCTACGGCCGTATTAAGACCCCCCCCCAAAGCCAGTCAGATCCTGACAGGTGCATACAGACTCTTACCACTTCCCAGTTCTCCACCTCTGCCTAAGTTCAGCGTCCACACTCACTGAGGTCTGCACCCCTGCGTTTCTGTCCACTGCTTTTCGATCTGGGTGCAGGAGAGAGTTTATTCACTTGTCTTCTTCATGGCCCTGCCAGGCACTCTCTTCCTCCCCCCCACCCCCACCCCCACTTAGGGCTGACCTTCAATGGAAATCTCTGATCCATATATTCCTTTGATTAGGCAAGGGTCTCATCCTGGCATTAGACAAATCTGTCCCCCCCACCCCCCGTCCCTCCCCATGGAAGAAAATGCTAGACACACAGGCTTTGCAAACACCACCGCTTCTTTGCACCTAGTACAAAGCATCTGCTCTCCACACAACAGGCTGGTCCCAGACCAAGATGGGTTCTCCTCATGGCAGAGAGAATGCCAGGATAATATGCAAATAGGGGTTCTCCATCTCAGCTCAGGGACGCCTGGCCTGTACTTTAATCTTGGGCTGCTCTTGTCTTGACATTCTTCATTTTCAAGAGAGACTCTGTACCTTCTGTGCACTGGGCCTCCATTAGACAGTCAGGCATGACCTCAGCTACATCCGGGCACCACCAGTGAGGGCTTTAGAGAATATGAACTCCTAATCCTGTCCAAGAAGCTAGGTGTGATTTGCTGGGGGCTCTCGGAGGACTGTGATGTGTGGCCCAGGAGTGGATGTCTGGCTCTGGGGAGGAGCACCATGCCTAGAAGGAAATTGGAGCGTGAAGATGCCCTCCACCTTATCCCCTACACAGTTCCACGGGACACATCTCTACAGAATGCAGTCCTTCCCCACTACATAGCAGGGAGCCTGATTTATGGCAATCACAATGTGAAATGCTAAGGGCTTTTCCTGAGGGCTCATTTGCATCAGCCAGGCAGTCTCAAGAGTCATGTGACAGTCACAGACTCTGTGAAAATGGAGGGAGCATTCCTGTTACTTTCCCTGATCAAAATGAGGAAGTTGAAATTGGGAGTACATCAATAGTTTGCCCAAAGAACCACAGCCACCAAGTATGACCAATAGAGACTCTACTTCTTTATTCACAGGCTGATTTTCTTACCAAGTTTTGATTTCCTCTTGGCATGGGGACTTCCTGTACTCATCTCTGTCTGATCTGTATCAAGCCGAGCACATACTAGCGTATTTAGCCAATCAGCTCAGCACACACTAAGGCATTCAGCCAATGAGCACAGCACACATTAACGTATTTAGCCAAGATGGCTGACTCAATCCTTCCATGAAAGTGTTCACCATCATCTTGCTGTTATCTTTGGGACTTAAAAAAAAAAATCATACTGTTGTCAGTGCTATCAGGAATAATTGCCAAGAAAATGACCCCCTGGTATAAAAAAAAATGCATCAGTGAAAACATAGCATCTAACTTGGATTTCTTATTCTAGCCTCTAATATCCTGGCAATCTTAAGCAAACCTACATAGCTAGGGTTCATGCCTCAGATGCTAACAGGACTCAGATGGCGTGCTCACAAATATTGTTCTAGAAGCCATCCTCCACACTTGGGTATAGAGCAAAGGCTCCATGCAAAAGAATCGTGTCCACAGCTACAGGCCAGCAAAGCTCTTCTGCGAAGGACTTTAGATTTTTTTTTTCTAAAAAGGCAAGCTATTTGCCCATACAGGTGAGAGAGAGAGAGAGAGAGAGAGAGAGAGAGAGAGTCAGTCTACACACCAGGTGGAGAAAGCAGATGGCCTGCAAACTCAGGAAAACACAGGAGGGAGACTGAACCTTCTCAGTAGCCTTGAACTACAGGGGAAAATAATAGGTAGCCTGGAGAGAAATTGAAAGGCACGTTTCCCTTTAATCCGAGTGGTTGCTGAGCAGGGCCATAACTGGGCCCTGAGGTTTCTACTTCCCTTGACCCTGCCTTAGAGAGGAACTAGACCAAGGCCTTTATTCTGTCAAAAGACTTTAAAGAGCTGGGGAAGTTTTAAAAAAGGAAAGAAAAAAAAACCATACATCAACTAAAATATACAGTAACTTGGAAGCTGCTGAAATGCCTAATGATGGTGCAGATTTTATGTGTCTGTGTGCACGTACACATGTGCTGAGCCTTGAACTCAGGGCCTGGGCACTGCCCCTGATTTTTTTTGCTCAAGACTAGTGCTCTACCACTGGAGCCATAGCTCCACTCCCAACCTTTTCTGAGTAGTTCATTGGAGATAAGAGTTTCACAGACTTTCCTGCCCCAGCTGGCTTTGAACTGTGATCCTCAGCTCTCAGCCTCCTGAGTAGCTAGGATTACACCAGCACCTGCCAACCTTTTTAGGATTAATGAACTAATCCTTCCAGCCTGTATTTGGCTTGTAAGTGTACATGATCTCCTCAGACTCTTCCCTGCACATACAGATGCATGAAATTAACTATATCTATATTAGGTGCTTATTTTAGCTATGGGATCCTAGTTAATCCCACATCCTTGCTCTGAGGATTTCCTGTTATCCCATTTTACAGAGGAAACTAAGAAAGCCCAAAGTAGCAAATGCTGGAATTTGCTCTGGATCTTCTTTATGCTTCTCCACAGCCCTGGGCCCATTCAGAGGGTTTATGTAGAGGGAAGAAAAGGAGAGATGGGTTTTCCCAAACAGCAGCACTGTCTTTCGAATGATCTGATAACCAGACTCAAGTTTTGGAAGGCCACAGAAGGACGGGCAGGAAGCAGCAGGCGCACTCTGCTGGTTTGTTGTTCTGAGGAGCCTGGAAGAGGAGCAATGGCTTCAGATTCTAATCTATGAATCGGAGACACCAATGAGCCCCTTCTTGGCACTGTTGGGAGAATACAAGGGGGAAGGGAACGTTTGTGGGGTGCTTCCCAGTGAACAGAGCACACTCACACCCAGTGTGATCCTTGTTTTCTGTCACCCTGTCCCCAACACGACATCTCTCGATGTTCATGTCTCAGTGCTCAGACTCTGATTGCTTGTGTGCAAAGGTTTTCAAAGGCTTTGGCTGGAAACAATGGAGACTTGAGATGCTTAGAATAACTAACCCAGTGATTCTACTATTCTTATTCATGAAGACACCCCCAACATATATTTGAGAGAGAATTACATCTAAAACAATTGCAGGGCTTCAGAGCCAGGCTACCAGCAGCCTTGTTTTTGGTTTTTCTAAGTTGCAGACATTGGCAGTGGCCTCATCCTACATGGAAAACCATCAGCAGGTTTGCCTACCCGGGGTTCGGCTGGAGAAGTGAGGCCTGTGCCTCGGTTGATGGGATGTCTTGTTCTGGATTGCGGTGCTGTTCTTGTTTGAATGGGATTTAGTCCCTGGCGAGGTCAGGGTTGCTGTCTAGAGGTGACTCACAGACCAGGTTAGACTTTGGAGGTAGACACGCCCCTTCCTACCCATATCTAGTAGGAGAGTAGGTGAATCCCTTCGGCTCTTAGAGACCAATCTTCTGTAAACAGTTCAGAATATTTACCTACGAGTATCAGGATAGGGACCGATTCCATAACACGTATTTTTTTCTCTCTCTCTTCTTTCTTTAAGATGGGAGTCTTACCTATATAGCCCACACTGGTCTGGAATTTACTAGCTAGCCCAGGCTAACCCAGAACTCCGTAGTGCTGGCACGTACCATCATGCTCAGTGAAGATACTACTTCTTGAAGTGTAAGTACATGGATTTTCCCAAGGAGCTAGGTCCTCTTGCGACCAGTTTCGAGACAGCTTCAGATAGGTTTGGTAGCTGGTGATTGTCACTCCTCTCCCAATTCCATTCTTTTTGCAAGGAAAACAGACAAGGATATGAGAGAGCTGGTCAGGACCAGCTCGTGGGCTTGATCGCTCGGCTCAGGGCTCCACCAGGGCCAAGAAAGCCCCCGACGTTATCTCCACGCAGCTGAGACAGTGCTTTGTCTCTGCATTCCAGTCCTTTCCGAATTACCTCCGAACATTCCCGCGGAAGGATCCGGAAGATCCCAGGGTAGATTGCAATGGAATCTCAATTACCCTGGGGGCCTCGTATCTCACCTTATTACAGAAAATCTGTGGGGACAATCTCTCCACTGGGCCCCAGGCAGGCAGTGACCTACCAGCCATGCGGAGGACACAGGACGAAAATAGTCTGATCACATTCTCAGATAGAGACAAAGCCTGCCTCTCCTCCTCTCCCGTGTTCTTCTCTGCCTCTCTCTCGGAGAAGCCCGAGATAGGTTATCGGCTGGTTATAAGCCGGGCACAGGGAGATGTTCTTGTGTCTGATAGCCAACCATGAATGAATTCTGCAGTATAAATGCCTTGCCTGCCTCTCGTACCATGCATAGGTTCTACTTGGTGAACCCCAGTACAGACCAATGCAGGAGTCAAGGATGAAGAGTGGGCAGCGGAGGACTGGGGACCTGTTTCTGCTAAGACCAGCAGGCCAGGATGGGGTAGGGGGGTGAAGGGGGGAGGGTTCATCAGACTCCTGGAGCCTCATGGAACCCTTTCCCAGCTCTGGGACACAGACAAGTTCTCTATCAGTCATTTGCCAGTAATTACCACCATGGCTTCTATTATGTGCAAATACTATATGCCAAAATAGAGTTAATGTATATGAGTTTATATACTATGATAACTATGATCAGTGTAATATATAATATACAATAATATGTAGAATACACACAGAATCCAGCTTCGTTCAGGAAATACTGCAGTTTGTTTTGGGGATGTCTCTAGAACTGAGTTTGGACCCTCAAGCATTCTTCACTACAGTATTTGGGCTTGGGGTGCCCCTTGGAGATCGGGGTCTTTTGGAACCCACCCAGGATGTCATATTCACCGGGCACGGTTTTGAGCTTGTTCACCCTAGCTATGTGAGTTTCCAGAGCTGTGAACAAGGCACCGTGGTGCCAGGGAGTGCCATGAGCGGCCGGGGCGGCTCTGCGGCCCCGGGGAGAGATGTGTGGTCCAGGCCAGCCTCTGCCTTTGACTGTGGCTGGAACTGTATCACTCCAGTCTCTGTTCTGTCTACCAGCCTCCTCCCCTGAAGGTTACCTCTGCATCTCTGTTCTAGAATTCAGCTTATCCTTATCCAAAATGACTGGTCTTATCTCATTACATCTGCAAAAAAAAAAAAAAACCCACACAACTATTTCTAAGGAAGTCACTGGCAGGTGCTTGAGGTCTTTGAAAATGTATTTGCTGCCCATCATCCAAACCTATCAAGAGAGATGGTTGGCGAAGGACTGGGGTGTTAGAAATGTCATGGACAGTAGATAGTTCCCTGTCACACAGAGCCAAGAAGTGGAGGGCAGGCACCGGATCATGGTGCCCAGGCTTAATCCCACCTAAAGAAAGTCTGGGTTAAAGGCCAGGCATAAGAGCTCAGGCCTGTAATCTCAGCTCCTTGGGAGGAGAGAGATCAGGAGGATCATGGATCATGGTTAGAGAATAACCTGGGCAAAATGTTAGCTGGACCCCATCTCAACAACAACAAAAAAGTGGGGCATGGTGACATACTTCTTTCACCACAGTTTCAAGAGAGAGGTGTAGGTAGGAGGATCGCCATCTGAGCCTGGCTCCCAAAAGGTCTGGGAGCAGCATGTGGTTTAGAGGTAAAGTCCTTCCCTTCTAAGAGCATGGTCTCCAGTGAAAGCTCAGTGATCTGAAGAACTTGGATGGAGCTCACTCTAGGACTGACAGACAGTATAGGAGTTTCTGAGGAAAGAAAGGAGACACCTCTGGGAGCTGAGCTAGAATCCCACAAGCATACTCCTGCTATTGCTCCGTTTAGACACCGGGCAGTCCTAAACCCTTGTTAAGAGTCCTTCCTTTTCCTCCAAAAGAAAGGGCCAGAGGCCCCCACCAGCTCTGCAATCGGCTGTCTCCTCATTAAGGTCAATCTCCACTGCTACATCATCTCTTAAAAAACAAGCAAACAAACAAAAAAAGCAATCATGACTCTGAGACCTATGCTACTTTTTTTCTTTTAACCTGCAAGGTATTTATAAAGAAAAGGGGTTTTTCCCCCCTTTTGGGCACAGATTCAATGACCCATGTAACCAGTTTAGGGGAAAGATGATTGTACAACCAAGCGTTAATGATTTAAGGGAAATTAATATGTAAAGGTTGGCTGTAGCTCTGATCAGATAAGAACCAGGTTTTGTGGCCTGCTCGGCCCACGGCTTTAAGCGTACAGGAGAGATAACTCTCTTATCTGATTGGAAATAGCTTCCCTGAGCTGGGAGGTCTCCGACTTGGGATTTTATGAGGATTTAGAAACAAGCATCCTGCTTCTTATCATCCCCCAGGAGTGGACCTGCAGCAGGGAGCAAACTTGGCTGTACTTAGAGTTTAGTCCTAGCTTTGCCTTGTATGGCTGTGCTGCTTTGAAACCATGACAAGTTCTCTAAGCCTCAGTTTCCCCATTTCTGAAAATCATTTGTTCACAGTAAAGGGTCTGATCTAGTGGTCAAATCATTGCACAACCATCTGGCCTCTTGTGTTAAGCTCCAATTCCAGAATGGCCTGGAAATGTGTCTGGGCTATAGCAAACATCTTCATAATCCTGCTTCTTCTGCACCCTCCTTCAGTGCAGATAGCCAAAGAGGTCCCCAAGGCGGGTCACCTGGGAGCCATCATGCACAACTGGACCTTTATCTAAGGTCTCCTGGGAGCATTCTCCCTGCCATCTTAACTGTGTGCATTTCCCCTCTCCTCTCAGTACTCAGGCCAGGTATCTGTTTCTGCATACCAACTCCCTCTCCAAAATAAAATCGCCCCGAACAACTCACTATTATTGCATCTCAGAAGTCCCCTGTGTGGAGTTCACGGAGGGAGCGGCTCTCTGGCTCAGCCTGGCTTGGCCATGTTTGGTGCTGCCCTGTAAGGACTCCAAGAACTGGAAAGATGCAAGGATGCTTTCTCCAGCCCGCTGGGCTGGGCTTCCTTCTAATATGGCGGCTGCAAGGTCTGCATTTGAGAGACAAGTGTTCAACAGAAAGGAGCCAGATACCAGCCTGAAGTGAGTGGTAAGACTGGCAGAATGCCACTTCTGCCCTATGCAGTAGTCAGAGAAGGTCACCCATGTCCAAGGAGATGGGACATGGGCCCTGTGTCTTGATGAAAGAAGTCCTAAAGGAATTTTGTTTATCTGTAATCCATTGCCATTCTTAACTCTTTGAGGAAGCACTCCTTCCCTCCCTTTGGCTTCTCTGTCTCCACTCTCTGCTAGAAGCCAGAGGAGGATAAAAGCGTGGTGTCCCCACCCCCAACCTCCAACAGACTGGGCCTGGCTTCTTCCAACCAAAGGGCAGAGATCGTTGATGGGTTGTTTGGCACATAACAGATTCTCAAGAAGTTAGAGCTATGAGTAGGAGGGTTAACTAGTATTATTCAGATAAAAATTGTATCTTTTGCTCAGTTCAGCCACTGCCTGAGTTTTTTTCACAAGGCAACTCACAAATGCCGATGCGAGTGGAGTGAGTGAATGAATGATGGAGGGCATGGATGAACAAATGAGTGAGTGAATGAATGAATGTGCAAATGAGTGAATGAATAGATGAAGGAATGAATGCGTGAGTGAATGGATGAGTGAACAAATGAATGAATGCGTGGACCAAAGAATGAGAAAACAAGTAGTGAAGGAGTAAATGAATGGATGAGTGGACAATTGAGTAGATGAGGGGTGAGCATTCTGCACAGGGCCCTATGCCTCCCAGGAGTAATGTGATTCCAGCCCAGCCCCATTGTAGCAGCACTGGGGGTGTCCGGGCCAGGAGCAAACAGTGAGCCTCCACTAGAAGGAGGTCTTGGCCACCAGCCAATGGGGACCTTTTCAGCTGTGTCGGCCAGCCTTCCTGCCTCTAGGCCCCGGCGGCCATGCAGAGGGAGCCCCTCTCCAGGCCGAGGCCTGGGGTGCTTCCTCCTGCCCTGCCCGCTGCAGAGCAGCAGCTGCCTGCCAGCGTGGCAGGTGTCTAACAGCCCGCTGCAATCCTGCAGAACAGGAAGTGGAGAGAGCACCATAGCCAACTGAAACTGCAGCGGGATATGGGGCGCAATGCTTAATTAACCACCCTCAGTCATTTCACAGATTTCTGTCGCTGCAGAAGAAGGGGGTGGGGGACCAGAAGGCAGGGTATGTAGAGAACAACAAAGCCTTTTCTGGAATGTTCGTTTGTGTTCATGCCCCCTGCTCTCTTATTCAGCAGCCTGCTGACAACACTGGGGGACCCCTCATGTCTGGCTTCAGTTTCTAAGGGGCTTCTGAAGTGGTTGGTATTTTTTTTTCTTAAAAAAAAAAGTCAGATCTGTGCAGACAATCCCAGAAACTCAACACAGAGATGAGGCTGAGTTTTGAGTGCATTTGGGAATGGTGGTTTCATTACAGGGGTGTTTGGGGGACGGCATGCCAGATTGTGCCCCGGGTTTGTGTGGGCAATGTGGGTCTAGCCAGGTGAGCACTCACCTGCTATGCACGTGTCTGCGTGGATCTGTGGGGAGCACTCAGCTCTCTGGGGACACCAGTGTGTCTGTACTAGGTGGATCTTTGCCTGCACAGGTGTATGCGGAGGTATTTGAGGGTGTATAGGAAGGATGACTGGAGGGAAGCAAGGCTAAGGGTTTAGTAAATGCCTTGGTGAGCCCAGCTGAGATACAGTGAGCTGTACCAAGCAGTTGATGATCAGTTTACACTGAGAAACCATCGCTACCTTCTGGTGGGGGTGTTTCCTGGCTTCAAGAGGACCTCTTCAAGAAGGCCACTAGCTCCCCCAGGCTTCCCTTTGCTTCAGTGTCTTGATTTCCAAACCAAACTTCCTGGTTCCCCTTTTTTTTTTGGGGGGGGGGTTCTGGGGAATTTTGGAAAGCTATAAAACCCAAGAGGATGTGAATGGGTTAAGAACAAGCTTAGGTGGCTCACACCTGTAATCCTAGCTAGCAGGAAAGTGAGATCTGAGGATCATAGTTCAAAGCCAGCCTGGGTAAGAGAGTCCATTTTTCTCCAATTAACCAGCCAAAAGCTGTAAGTAGAATCATGGCTCAGATGGTAGAGTGCCAGCCTTGAATGAAAAAGCTAAGGGACAGCACCCTGGCACTAAATCAAAATCTAGGACAGACAGACAGATAGACAGACAGACAGACACACACACACACACACACACACACACACACACACACACACAGAACAAAGGACAAGCAAAGGGCTTACTGCCTGGCTCATGTCACTCCATATACTTGGCACTGGTTCTTCTAATAACTTTTATGGGCACAATAATTACTCTTTATCTTTTTCTTTTCCAATTCTTGGGTACTGTCCCTGAGCTTCTTTTGCTTAAGACTAGTGCTCTACCACGTGAGTCATAGCTTCACTGCTGGCTTGCCTTTGTAGTTTAGTGGACATAAGAGTCTCACAGACTTTTCTACCCGGGCTGGCTTCAAACTGTGATCCTCAGATAGCAGCCTCCTGAGTAGCTAGGGTTATAGACGTGAGCCTCCAGCACCGGGCCAATTATTACTCTTACCTCTTGGAGTTGGCAAACTGAAGTTGCTGGTAGGTGATAAAGGCAGAATGGAACTTACACTGTCAACTTTAGCAACTCAGACTCTACCAAGTGCGCACACCTAATTCATAGATGAGAGGATGCCCCTTCTGTGTCACATAGCAGATGTAAGTTGCTGTGTTGGCATGAGGGACAGTGTCAGTATGAGTTCACAGCTCCTAGGAGCTTCAGATGACTCCTGGTTTGTGGGGGGAGGGGGGAAGGAGCAGGTGTAGACACTGGCGTGTGTTGGTTAGTTTGGGAAAATTATCTCCCTTGCACACCTTCCTGCAGATCAGCTGTGTCCTTGCTCTGAGGTGAGCCCCACAGGGCCTTCTGGCCTTGCCTGAACTCCTGCAGACTCCACCTGCCCTGAAGCAGGGCTTGGAGGAAGTTCCTCAGGGAGGAGGCCTTAGAAAGGTCCCAGGGAGCTTTGGAAGTGGCAACCAGAACTTCTTCCCTAGAAATTTGGTTTCAGTGGCTCCGGGGAATCACTAAAAAAAAAATAAGCCTTTGCCTTTTTCCTATAAACAAAAGCCAAACTTTAAAAAGCAGTAATTCCTCTCCACATGGTTCAGGTAGGTAGCTAGCCTGGGACTCCTTGTCCAGAAGAAGGAGACCATGATACCTGGTCTGAGTTAAGCAGTACCCAGAGGACCTTAGGGAAGGCCAGTGACTTTCTCTCAAGTCCCATCTCCCACGACACACAGTATTCCTTTAAATCCTGCTGTGTGAGGAGCAGAGAAATGCCCATGTGTAGCTGGGCATCCCTCAAGGAATTTAAATGGGTCAGGAACTCTTAAAGAATTTAAATGAGCATGAAATAGGTAGAGAGGGTTTTCTGGGCCAATATGCAAGCCAAATAGTAAATAACTATTTTCAGTGCAGAGTTTGGTTGGCAAATTTGCATATACATGTGATGCCCTTCATTTCTATTTTTACCATGTAAATCTGCAAACTGTAAAGAGAGCCATGTGTCTGCGTGGAAAGGCAAGCTCTCTGGATGTTGCACTGAAAGAGCTGATTTTTTTTTTTTAGTATGGTTGCATCTGGGGTTGTGTGTTTTAACGAGACCAGGTAAGAGCTGAGAGATGGGCAGAAAAGAGAGAGAATGTGCACAAGTAAACTTTGTTCTCCCGTTGGGCCCTAGAAGCACCAAGATTTTGCCCAAGGCAAAGTGGTTATGCGTGAACAATGGAAAGTTTCAAAGTTCAAGTGGAAAGTTTTACATTTCACAGTGACATCCGCTTTGCACAGTGTGAAACAGCTGCACAACCCTCCTTCGAAAGCCAGCTCATGATTGTGAACGTAACACTGTTATAATAGTATCATAGAAACGAACAATGCTGTTCACAGAATGTCTCCATTGATCATGGTCCGAAGTGTGGCGTGGACAGATACCCAAGTCGTTCTGCCTTTTTTCTTGGTGAGATTTTACTTTGGACGTCGGTAATGAGCAGATCTCTTGGTGCTTTACGTTTGGTTCAGCATGTGATTGCGACTTGGCTATTTTGCAGTTACCAATGGGAGCCTTTGGGGGGCGGGGCTCTGCAGAGGACTTGTGGCATTCTTCCAATAAGTTGTTGCCAGAATGCTTATGGAAACAAGGAGGAAAAAGAGCGCATGTAAGACAAGATCTGTGTAAAGAAGGATTCGTGCTCATGTAGTAAGGAAGGGAAAGCAATTTGTAATTTTCTATGTACATGTGCACACACACACGCATACACCATTACTTAGACTTGAACTCAGGGCCTCTCATTCTTTTTTAGCTTTTTCCCCATCAGTGCTGGCACTAATGTGACACTAAAGCCACATCTCTACTTCTGGATTTTCTTTTGCTGGTTAATGAGGATTAAAAAAAATCTCAGATTTATCCTCCCAGGCTGTCTTTGAACCTTTGAGCCTCAGTCCTCAGATCTCAGCGTCCGAGGTAGCCAGGATTATAAGTGTGAGCTAGCAATGGATGGTTATTTACCTGTTGGTCTCAGGCTTAAAGAGGGTGAAGTGTCAAGGGCACACTTCTGAATTACTACTTAGTAATGGCCATTGCTAGCTAGGGGTTTGCACAAGTAGAGGAGAAGAAAGAAGAAAGAAGAAGAAGAAGAAGAAGAAGAAGAAGAAGAAGAA
>NW_012267234.1:15256716-15260978 GCF_000151885.1 Dipodomys ordii | reverse complement strand
AAGAAGAAGAAGAAGAAGAAGAAGAAGAAGAAGAAGAAGAAGAAGAAGAAGAAGAAGAAGAAGAAGAAGAAGAAGAAGAAGAAGAAGAAGAAGAAGCTGACAGCTGGATGTCCATGCTGAGACCAACTTTGTGATTCATGAATCCCTATCATCACTCTGCTTAGAGGGACAAAACACTGCTCCAGGGGATAGGGTACAATCAGCACACAGAGAAAATCACCCAGCAGGGCTACTTATGGAACCAAAGAGAAAGCAGAGATATCTGTGGAAAAGTTCTGATGGAAGACACTAAGTCAAGGATTTGCACCTGAGCTCCTCCATTACCTCAGTGCCCTTAAGGAAGTGCAATTTAGGAGACAATTACAAATACCTAATGCTCAAGAAGAAGAGGAGAGGCGGGAAGGGGCAGAAGGAAGGAAGGAAGGAAGGAAGGAAGGAAGGAAGGAAGGAAGGAAGGAAGGAAGGAAGGAAGGAAGGTGTTGGGTCTTCGTCCGTCCCCCAAAAGACAGACAGGGTCTGAGGAAAGGTAAGTGCTGTGCTCGCCCATTCCCCAGCCTCCCTCTGCCCAGGAGACAATCAGACACAGTGGGGAGCCAAATCCAGCAGGTAGAAAACTCCTTTATTAACAGAGAGCAGCCCCTTTTAAAGACAAAAAGTGTGGGTGGCATGGTAAGGGAGGAAGAGGAACCAATCACTGTCAAGGTCACACCCTGTCATGCACCTAAGCCTTCACGGGCTGGTTAGGCACTGATCGTAAGGTCAATTGGGCTCTGCCCACTCTACTCTCTCCCAGTGCCATCTTTGCTGCCCATGTGCTCTACAGTAAATTGGGCTCTGCCCACTCAACCCCCTCTCAGCGCCATCTTTTCTGCCCATGTGCTCTACAGGAAGGAAGGAAGGAAAGAAGGAAGGGAGGGAGGGAGGAAAGATAGAAAGGGTGGAAGAAAAGAGAAAGAGGGAGGGAGGGATGAAAGGAAAGAAAAAGAAAGAAAGGAAAGAAAGAGAGAATAAAGGAAGGAAAAAAGAAGAAAAGGTCTCTAATTAATACACTGGGATAGAGCTTGGGTGATCAGTGTTTTCCTACAAATTTGTTGTAGGTTTTCCTACAACAAATTTCTTGGAATGACGAGCTCTCTCGAGGTAGTTAAGGTGGGGTTTGATATACAAACAACCCATGTACAAAACCCTTTTCAGTGAACTGCGTATAGCAGAGATCACCTTAAAGAGCCCCTTTAGTGCCCCGTGGCTCTCTCTCTTTTATTAGTTACACCTCTGGCCTCTTCTATTAAACCATGGCTGTGTTTTCCACCTCTCCTTGGGGGCTTCCTTTCATCTTTCCTGGCAGCCCCTCAATGATTTGCTTTGGGATTAGGGACAACATCTGCCTAATACCCTCTGCTCAGCGGCCCGGCTTCCCTCTCTCCTGTCTGCCGGGTTGCAGATGGTTGAGTAAACGCGGAAGTTAAGTGCAAGGTTCTCAATGATCTGGTGTGGCTCTGCCTCCTGTCTTCCTAGCCTTCATCCTTTCTGCCACCTGGATAGTCATTCTCCTCTTCTTCCTGTCCCCCTGCTCTCTCTCCCTCTCTTCTCTCTCTCTCTTCTTCCCCACGCTCTTTCTCTTTTTCTCTCCCCCTTCTCATACTGGTCTGGGAGGCACGCATTGACACAGTCATGATGGGGTGCCAGTACTAGGCTGGAATGATTTGGGTCATGGAATAAGGGGTTGAGTGTTGCAGAGTAAATCCATAACCCAACCACAAGTCGCCATCAGCATCCCTGAGTGCCTTTCCCAGGCGCCTGGTCCAGCACCCCAAACAGTTCAGTTCACAAGGGAGGGAGGGAGACAGGATGTTCAGGGGATGGTAAGAGACACACAGGTGGATTCTAAAACCTTAAACGTTTTTTTAAAAAACATTTATATTGTTATTGTAAAGGTGATGCGCAGAGGGGTTACAGTTACATAAGTTAGGTATAGGGTACATTTCTTTGTGGACAATAAGACCCCATTTCCTCACCCTCTCCCAGTTTTTCCCTCCCATCCCCACCCACAAGTTGTATAGTTCATGTTCAGCATAGTGTCCAGTGAGTACCACTGCTGCATTGTTCACCCTTTGCCCCTCCATTTCTGCCTCCTCTCACATCCCCAAAGACAAATAAATGAACAAACAAGACAAAATGAAAACAGAAACAGCAAACAACAACAACAAGAAAACCAAACCTCTTGTTACCATTTCCTGGAGTTCATTCTGATAAATATTATTTTGTATGATCAGATGAACTTTTACATTTTGAAGACAGTACTTTGTATTGTGAGCCTATATTTGTGGTAAAGATCTATTGGCCAAGTTTTTTTTTTAACAGTTTTTTTCTTTGATTTGCAACTTTTCTTTTTAAATTTTTTTTTAAACCATCATGAAGTAGATAGACAAATTCCCCTTTGCAGCTTTTATATGCCTAGTCCCTTGCTGTCTTCCTGGTCCAGCTCCATAGGTGTTGGGGTGCCAGTCTTTGACTTCTCTTCCCCTGCATTACACAGAAAGTCCTCTTTAGGGAGTGGCTGCGTTACAAACTCAGCTAGACAACACATGCAGCTATTTTTTTAACCTTTCCTGGATTGTCCTAGATAGAATTATTTTTGTTTTCCCTTTCTCAAAGGCAGCTGGAAATCTCTTTGGGTTAGTAGGGCCATGTGTCACACTGGTATCCTTCTGTTCTTGGACCAGCCCATAGCTCTACATGGCTGTGATCAGCAGAGCCAACCCCACTAGGGAAGCTGCGATTGGGGGGTCGGGGAGGCATAAACCACACTTCAAGAGTGCTGCCATTTACAATTCTGTATTTTCAAGTCCTTTAGATCTCCTTTGCATGGAGAATCCCTCCCTCCCACAAGTCACCCCACCTGATCCAAATGGGTGTTGATGAGGTTTCTAGACCCTAAATCCAATGATCGGAAGCCTTCTAAGAAGAGAGTCACAGAGACACGGGAGAGGAGGGGGAGACAGCCGTGTGGGGCCAGCATCCGAGGACTTTCAAGCCAAAAACTTGTGCTTGGGGAAATGAGGAGAGGGGCGGGGCCCAGTCATCATTCCCTCCAGAGGTTCATAGTTTAGTGAAGTCAGGACTGAGGGGTGTGTGTGTGTGTGTGTGTGTGTGTGCGTGCGTGCGTGTGTGTGTGTGTGTGTGTCGGGGTCAGTCCTGTAATAGCCTCATGTCTTCTCTCCAGCTTTCTAGCCCTGCAGCCCAGGAATCCATCCACCCATGGGGGTGGGGGGTGGGAGGCAGAGACATCCGTATTCTGCCCATCTTCTACTTTTTCCCCACACTCCATCATCCTCTCCCATGCAGAAAGCAAAGCACAAGGATTTGCTCATAAGACACACTAAGCTGTGCCCTTGCAGCATGCCTGCAGTAACACCCCAATTTCTTCCTACCCAGGTGATGTTGCTCTATGCTCTACTTTGTCTTCCCTCACTCAAGAGGACAGTAAGACTCAAGGGGACATGGTGACACAGGCAGAAATAAAATGGGAAGAGAGACCGTGGATGGGGAGGGGAGTGGTGAGGGAGCAATCGATCCATCTTTCTCTCGATGAATGACTCTGGAGAAGTCATCTGATCTGTGAATCCACTGATCCCCGTGCATAACATGATAACACCCAGCTACCTCACAGGCAGTGAGATCTGAGTAAGAAAATATACTTAGAATGGTCGCCATTTTCTCCTGGAAAGAAGGAACATGCCACCTCCTACATATCTACCTATCTGTGGTGAGGGATGGGACTCCCATATTCGTGTTCCTGTGGCCCATGCTCGAGTTCAAGTAGCACACCCACTTTCTTCTCCATGGCCACTTTCAGTCATCCATGCCTTCACCCCAGACCCAGAGCAGCCTGGTAACAGACTCTTAGGGCTAGGTGGCAGGCAATAAGGCAAGGAGCCACCTCCTGACGCACAGGTGGGTTCTTGTTTGGGTAGCTCGAAGGGCTTCCTGACTACATAAATCACACCCTGAGTCAAGCTTGGGTTCAAAACAGCAAGGGCCTCCTCCTGTCCAGGAACCCCTGAAGCTGCCATGCCTGTGGAGGTTATAAAACAGCCTATGTGGTTTCAGACAGGGAGAGTCTTCAAGAAGGCATCTTTTTTTTTTTATTTCACTGATTCTTTTTTTTTTAATTTAATTTTATTTTATTTGTGAACATACTGTACAGAGGGGTTACAATTGCATGGGCAGGATAATGTGTACATTTCTTACCAAGCATTGCA
>NW_012267234.1:15021038-15253591 GCF_000151885.1 Dipodomys ordii | reverse complement strand
AGGAGGTTTAGATGTGTCATTAAATTGTTAGTTTCAGATCTCTCCAATTTGTTGATGTAGGAGCTCAGAGCTATAAACTTGCCTCTGAGTACTGAAGAAGGCATCTTGTGTCCAAAGCAGACTGAAAATCAAGAGCCCCTCAGGTCTGGACAAAAGAGAGAAAAATGGTAATCAGGCAAGGGAACAAGTCAAAGGAAAAGCAAATGAGAGCATCTGTAGGCGGGGAAAGACAAACTTGGAAAGAGATTTTGTTGGTTTCTTTTCCTCTCTTCCAGCAAGGCAAAAGGACTCCATTTCCTTGTGGAAGGGAGCATGGGCTATTAAACCTGAAGATTTTATGCATGGTGTCTGTGTCCATTCATGTAACAGAAGAATCAGGAACGTGCAATTAAAGATGTTGAAAGATCTCCCCCTCCATTTCCCTTCTCCCAGGAAGGCTGACTGACAGGTGCCCCCTTCCCCCAGTTCTTCCTCCTTGTCTCTGAACTTTTCATGAGCACAAGGTTTGGATGGCTGTCTGGTCCCCAGTTAGGCTGTTGTGTCTTGTTGAAAGAGAAGGAAGATTTACCTTCACTAGGACTCAGTTGTCCAAAAGTGATCACTAACTCCAGCCTCACCAGGGCACAAGGTAGATTTGCAGGTTCTTCCTCCCAGAGGTTTCAGTTCAACAATGTGGGTGGATCCCAGATCCCAGGGGGATCATTCTTACCAGTACTATCCCTCCCAAGTGATTCCCAGAACAGATTCCCGGACCACACTAATAATAAACACAGTACCTCTTAATGGCCAACGGATGCTCTTTCTGTCTTACAAATTGTTACAAATTTGCACGCATTGCTTACAAATCGTTGGCTTGAGTGATTATCCTATTTATGCACATAAGCCTCATTACCAAAAAAAAAAAGACATTCCTGATTATAGATGGGGAATTTAAGGCTCTGAAGTGGTAGATAACTCCATCTTGGTCTCCCAGTGAGGATGGATGGGCCTTAGTAGTATCTGTTCCATGTCAGAAACCATCCCTACTTCCACCTCCTGAAGAATAGGGATTTCTCTGTTTCCTCAGCTGTTCTATACACTGGTAATCTGTAACCTACAAAAACAGCCGTCTCATTCAAGCAGAACTTGTGGTTGCCAAGCTTGTTATAGGGCCTACCAATAAGACAGCACCACGTGACACCCCATCCGTGGGAGCTCCTGTGGATGGAATTGGGTCCCTCTACCCCGAGTTCTGAAGTTCTAGAGCCCAGTACCTCCTATGTACCTCCTTTGGAAGTCGGGTCTTTGCAAATAGAACCAGGTTCAGCCAAAGTCATACTGGATTAAGGAGGATGTGAAACTCCATGGCTAATGTCCTAATAAGGACAGAATGAGACATAGGTACGGAGAGAGATGCCACATGCAGGCAGAGGTGGAATAAAAGAGTGATGCCCTCAGAAGTTAAGGTAGGCCAGAGATCGCCTGCCACTCCCAGGGGCTAGGGAAGGATTCTTCTGGAACATCTCCTTGGCTTGGCATATCTGATCTCTAGCACTGTGAGAGATCACATCCCTGTTGTTTGAAACCCCCAAGTTGTGTGGTCAACTTTTTAAAAGAAACCCTAGGAAACTAATATGGAAGGTGTGTCTCTCCCATTCTCAATGTCATGGTAACCATCACCAAGGTCACCCTCATTCCATAGTGCTTTAAGTATGGCGCCCAGACTCGTCTCACCGTCTACTGACTGTCACGGGTGAGTGGAGCTACCCTGTTCTAATCTCGTTCTCCATTAGGACATACATACTCAGCCTGGACTGGTTTGGTTTCCAACTAAAGTTTTTAAAAATATTCTCTTATGGTACACACATTTAAGCTTTTTTTTTTAAATATTTTCCCAAGATCCCTCCGGCTTGTGTAATGTAGTCTTCTCCCAGGGGAAATATTTTCAAGAGACAGAAAGACGGAAAAATGGTGGCCACAGATGGCTGGGTAAACATTAGCTCGTTTCATGGCCTTCCTTTCTTGGATGACAGATCTGAGGCAGGCCCCTCAAATCCCAGGGAGGCCTGTTTCAAACATTTATTTGGAATGGGCTAAAGGGTCAAGGACCCTGCGATATAAAAATGTCCCTAAATGCACTCCTTTTGGATCAGGCTTGCAGGCTGGCGCAAACATTCCACCGTGGCGTCTGTGGCCTGTTTTGAATTTATTTGCCAACGAATTCAAGGCGTCCAGTGGCACTATGTTTTGATTTTCGCACAGATATTTCATCATGGCTCCTCTCGTATCTTCTCTTTCACCAAAGGTAGAGGAAAAAAAAATATCTTTTTAAATTGTGATACCGGAAGCCTGTGGGTTCATCGACCATATCCACCAATAGCCAATTACCAGGAGTTGGTGAATGAGCACCAAGACCAGTGGAAATGGGTCAGAGGGGAGGGCTCATAGGCAAGGACATGGGACATGGTAACTCAGTGTCTTATGGGGCTGGAGATGGTGGATGGGTTGTGCTGGGTGATTAAAAGCAGACGTTGGATGGATGGACGAATAGATGCATTAGGGAGTGAGTAAATGGCTATCACCTTCACAAGTGTACCCTCCCAAAAAATCCTCAGGAAGTTTAGAGATGGGTGAGACCAGGTAGGCAGAAATGAAAGCTGTGCTCCTCCGGGCGTGCGCAGAACCCTCTGTGGCCTAGCCCTCAGCGAGATGTGAGCTGAACCAGAAGCTCCTGTGGCCCCTCCACCGACCGATGCTCTCTGGCAGCTCAGACACCCATGGGGCCTGTGGAACAGGCTGCCCGGTGCGCTCAGCCCCAGTCTGTTACTCTTGGGCTGGGACTCGAGGGGGCTTAGCTTTCTGCACTTTTCATGTGGCTGCTTTCAAAATCGCAATGTGCTTGAAGTGGTTAGGACTCAGCAGCTCCCCGCCTGGTGCTGGCTGGAGAGGAATACTTTCAAACCCAGGCTGGGAGGCTCAGAGCCTCTGTTCCCCGGCATGTTCACAGGGGCCTCACTTACCACATCAAGCCGGTGCGTGTGCATCAGACGGGCCCGCTGGGCACTGCCGGCCGCTCTCTTGCAAAGGTTTCCTTTTAAATACCCCTATTAACCTCCCTTCTCCCCCCCTTCCCCAACCCTGGCTCACACAGGGGCCGGCTCTGAGAGAAGAAGTCCACCCTGTGTCCCAGAACTCCATGTGTGGAACTTGCCCCTTGAGTCTCTATCCTGGGTGGAGGGATCCTTCCTTTGCTCTGGGAATTGATGGGGAGGAAGGGTGAAGTGGGCCCTTTTCTTCTTCCTTCACCTGGGGGGGGTGGGGCAGGGAATGCCTCCTTCCTTGTTGCCATCCTGACGTTGCTAACACCTCTCTTTGTCTCGGTCTCCTCGTTCCTCCACTTGAAACAAGTGTGAGAGGAAATAACCAGTGTGTTGGCTGAGGAGAAGGAAGCAGGTGTCTGCGGCTGTACTCCTGCAGTCGGCAGATCACCTTCTAAGTCAGGATTTTAGGGCGACTGATGAAGCTTCCCGGAGAGACGGATGCTTGCAGGACTTTATTAGTGTCGGCGATCCATCTCAGCCAATAGCATCAGAGAAAATGAGCAGTGGAGGACTCGTGGCTGTGCTGTGAATGCTTTCGACCCTCAGGCTGTGTTCTTATGCCTGGGAGTTGGCAGGGTGGACTCCACCTTTTTTACTTTTGCAGCAGAGGTAACTTCACACGCACAGTGGCCCGTGGCTGGCGTGTGGCTGCAGGACACTTGTTCCACTGAACTGAGAGGCCGCGCTGATGCCTTGAGATGTATACGTTCTCCCTGTATTCTGAGAGGCTTGGAGGCCTCCGTGCTGGCAAACCTGGGGAAGCAGAAGCGATGGGACTTTTGAGCTGTCAGGTCCCCTCTCTGCCAATGCAAGGGTCTGACTTCAAAGCCTCGGTGTGTCTTTGTGTCCCAAGTTCAGGGGTGTATGCACGGATGTGGTGGAGTGCATGGCGTTGCATTCAGAACCTCTCCAGACACACAGCACGGAGTCTCTCGGGACATTAATCCACCACAGCCCAGCCAGTGGGACATTCATCCATCCCCTCCGCCGGCATAGCCCATGCATTTCTTCTGGAGGGATGGATGGCAATGGGGCTGGAGAGGTTTGGACTTATTCCTAGAAGCAAGCTTGAGGCCGTGACAGCCCTAAGACAAAACCTTTCCCCCACCAGCTTGCCTGCAAAGATGAGTAGAGAGACAGTGGACCCCTCTTTCCCATAAGAGAGACCTCAAAACCAGGGCTAAAGGCCCACAAAGCTTCCCAGACTCCCCGTGGAGACCACGACTCCCAGCTCTTGGTCTATTTTTCCTCTGCTCCCCACCCCCGCCCCTTCCCTTGACCACATCTGGCTGTGAGGACCACTCTGGTACTCTGGGCTGTGTAGAAATAGGTGGCCTGGGCCTACTTGCTAGCTCAGGCCAGCCAAGGGCTTCCTCTGGCCCTTCCAGTCTGCTTGGTGGTCCCTGATCTCTATGAAGCCGAGTCCCACAGACACCCTCTCCCCCGCCTCCTCTAGGGAGAGGCAAATTGGAGACAAACGTGTCGGACATAGATTGCAGCAACCCTAGCTCCGAGAAGCTGTGCTTTTTCTCTCCGGCGCATGAATGCCCTGAGACATGACAAGGCTCTTCCAGGCTCACCTCCAGCCTTTCCTCTGGGTTCGGGATTAGGCTGGAAGACAGGCAAACCCCTGCTCAGCTGAGGGCCATGGCAGTTATAAAATAGAAGGAGGTTATTAAATAGAAAGTAGGGCCAGTGAGGCCCGGGTGGGCCTCACCCTCCGCTTCCTTTCTGGGGAGGCTGCCCTGCACCCCTGCCACCGCGATTTGCATGAAAGGAAGTCTTGAGTCGCAGGGACGGCCCCCAGCCTTGAAGTCACAGGCCACAGAGAAGGAGATGAGGCAGAACCAGAGTGATGATCACTCTGCTCCGGCCCCTGGAGTTCACCCGGGTTTCAAAACGACCTCATATTCTTCACCATGACCTTATTTCTGCATGGGGACATGAGACCTCAGGATGTCATTAATCACAACTGGATCTTAGATTCAAGCAGAAATAATGAAAAGTCTGGTGCCCAAACAGGGGTGTTGGCTCGTTTGGGATGGCAGCTGTGGTTTAGGTCTCTATTCCACCCCCTCCTACACTCCTGTTTACCAGGAAGAGGGAGACAGGCACGCAGCCATGAGTGCCACTGAGATGGACTCCATGCGGTGGCTATGCATCTTGAAACCCAGAGGCCAAGCCAGTGTGACTCGTCCTTTTGGGTGTCCAGATCTGGGGGGAAGAGACACAGGGAGCCCCTGGTAAAGGCCATCTGGGTCCTATCCCCTCTTCTACTCTCACCTCTGGTTTCAAGCTATGAGCTATGCACTCAGAAGACATCTTAGATGGTAAATGGCGTCTGCAAACACTGAGCCGAAGCGTTCTGATGCAGTTACAGGCCTTCCTGCAGGGCACAAAGATTTGAGCAGGAAAAGGCAGCAAGATTGTAGAATAGCTCGTATCAACCCACCTGCTCAAGGGCTTTTATCTCTTTTCATTCTCACTGCAGAAAGGTTTTGATGGGGGCCACCTTTTATCAGGAGGAAGAAAACATCCAAAGAGTGTAGAGATTTGTCCGAGACTACATGGCTGGTCAGTAGCAGAGGAATAATTCTAGCCTTGAAGAGTCGGATAGTTCACTGTGTGTGTGTGTGGGGGGTTCATGCATGTGTATGTTTGGGGGGGGAAAAGAGGGAGGGAGGGAGGGAGAAAGAGCTGATGTATGTGCGTGCTACTAGAAGATAAATCCTATTCTTACACCGTGGTTTTTTTTTTTTCTGTCATCTTACAACTGATGACTTTAAACAAGGGAATGCGTCCTTAATCAACTGACCAGTGGGGAGATAATAGGTCTTTAAAAAAATAATCGTAATGACTCCCATTGATGGAATTTTCATGTGTGACTAGGTCTTTTGAATATATTATCTCAATGGAACACTGGAAAACTCATCGAAGTAGAAAAAAAGATCACTTGATCTTCAAGTACATTGATTTTCTTTTTTTTAAAAAAAAGAGCTTCCTCAAGAGCTGAGTTCAATGGAAGATCAAAGATTAGTCATAGGCAAATTCTGCTTTCCACAGCTTTCCTTCCTCTTAGTTTCCGCATATCTTTGAGCATCTCCTGTGAATCTGGTGCTGAGTTTGAGGAGCATGCGAGGGAGGGAGCCTGTTTGTGCAGTACAAGGGACACAGTGGCCCGTCTCCCAGGTACAGCTGCAGATGGAGGGGAAAGGAAGAAAAGCGTAATTTCCCAGCAGTCAGAACAATTGTGACGGGAGGATATGCTTACTGTGGCGGGGAGCAATCCTACCAGGCTTCCTGGTGGTGGTGCCTTCATTTCACTCCCAGAAATGGACACCATGATTCTCTTGCCTGATTCAGTGTGTCTGAGTAGATACAGATCAACTTCCGGTTCAAATCCTGGCTGTGCCGTGTTTTCCTGGCAAGTTTCAAGCAGGTTATGAACATCACTGACAAAGAGACATCCATTAAAATGCTTAGCTGCAGTGTGAATACAGGAAAAGGACGGATGCCCAAGACAGGAAGCTGTGGTTCATCCCCTAGGGTCCCCTGCCCTGCCGTTTCTTCTACTTCCTGTTCTGTTCACCTGGTGGAAGGGACAAGAACCTTCCTAGGGCCTGTTTCTACCCAGCCCCCTTGGCACCTCCTCCGTCCAGATGTGACGATCTGACAATAACCTGCAGCACCTGGCCACATGATAAAGCTTCAATGGTTTGGACTCCTAGGCTGAAGCACACAGCCAGGCCCCAGAACCAACCTATCAAGGGACTCTATAGGGCTAAAGAGGCCTGGGAGCACCCTTCACGGCAGTGGTAGGCCAGACTGTGGTTTCATCTGTAGCTCAGTCTCCTGGGCAGCCTTGTTGTCAGAGAGAGGAAAAGGGACGGACGCTCCTGCTGTGTCCAGGAGATCTATCATTCAGTGAAGCTCCACCCTGCAGGCCCTCGGCTGAGCCATTCAACTGCCTCCCCTTAGTGGTTCTCCTCTTCTTCTGTTTTCACTTTGGGGGGTCTCATAACCGAGACTCAGCTTCAGTTCTGCACACGTGACACGGGGAGACTCAGCACAAGCCGCAAAGCCAGGGAGCTTGGTGCTCTGGATCCATTTTGCCCTGGAGACACAGAGGCACAGAGACAGGAAGTAGCTCACCGGAAGTCGGACAACGATATCATTTCCAGGTTACTGGCCCCAAACTCTCCCTGTGACTCACCACCCTTGACCCTCATAGGATTTACTTATACTTAGTTATCCCATTGAACAGCTTGGTGCAGATTAATAATTTATTTATTTATTGTCAATTGTGGGGCTTGAACTCAGAGCCTGGGCACTGTCCCTGAGCTTTTTTGCTCAAGGCTAGCGCCCTACCACTTTGAGCCACAGTGCCACCAGATTTGCTTTAAAGCCTCCCAGGCCGGACACTGTAGAGGCTTCTATAGTGCAAGTGTATCACCTTGGGGTTATTTTCTGGAAGAATAGGGCACAGGACTTGTATTTGAAATTTTGAAATAATTTTAGAGTCACAGGAAGTAAAGAAATAGCACAGAAGAGGTCTCAGCTCCTGCCATGCGAATTAATACTTTATGTAACTGTAGATAAGACTAGGGAACTTACCGTGGATACAAGACTAGCGGCTAAAACATACACCTAACGGGTTTTATCTGTTGTATATGTAGTTTGTACGTAATGCTTGATGATCCTTCTGTAACACTTTATCTCCTGTAAGCACCAACAGAAAGCTTCTTAGAATCTTAAAAAAAAGAACTGGCCTGTCAAAATTTTCTCAAGGCCAGCCAGGCGTGGTAGCGTACACCTGTAATCCTAACTACTTGGGAAGCAAAGGTAGGAGGATCATGCTCTAAGGCCAGCTCAGCAAAGAAGCTTATCTGCAAAACAAACTAAAAAGACTTGGGGATGGGCTCAGGTGGTAGAGCACTTAGAAGCACAAGGCCCCAAGTTCACATTCCAGTACTGCCCAAATGGGCTACCACGTCTCAGTACCTCCAGGCTTTAGAATTATGGAGCTGCTGATCCTAGCTATTCAAGGCCAATGAGCAGAGTCACTAACTCAGAGAAATGTCTGTGCTCTGGGGAAAGCGCTATGTGGATAGCTGGCCGTCCAAGTTCAGAGGTCGATGGCTGTACACATGTCTTTCAGGTGTCTCCTGGTCTGCTCAGCTAACCTGCCGAGATGTCCTGGCCTGGTCATTCACCTGAATTTTTGGCAGGCAATGCAGGATAGCGGAGAGGACAATAGGTCAAAGGAGGTGAGAGTATGTTCTGCACGTACTATTAGTATTAGGTAAGCTGAGGCCCACGTGACATCCATTCTCCACCCCCATGACATACAAGGGGTGACATCAGTGCTGTTCGGTGGGGACGGTGAGCTGTCCATGCTGTCTATCCGTCTCCTGGTCACCGGAGTTCACGAAGGCATTCTTTAGCTGACAATGACAGCCCTCAGCATGTGTCATCGATCATGCCAAGTACAGCAAAAGAGCCTGACAGCAGCCCAGGAAACCTGTGAGAATGCCAACTCACAGATGAGGAAACTGAGCCTCAGGGAAATAAAGCAAGTCGCCGCTCTCCCCACAGGCTGCCAGAGATGATGCTAGCCCCCTGAGGGCCTCCCATGAATGGCTAACCAGGCCCTTCCCCTCAGCCTGCTCTGAGCCTCTCTTCCCACCCTGGACAGACAGGGCCATGATGTCCACCCAGACCAGGCAGGCCCAGCAGCCAGGAGTTCACAGAACTTGTCTGGGGCCCCCAGCTAGAATCTACAACAAGAAAAGCTCCCAGGCCCCCTCCCGCAGGAAGGAAGGCAGATTTAATATTGCTGGGAGGTGAGAGGGCCCTATGTCTGAAAGCATGGAGATCTGTGCCAAATGGGTTTTCTAGATGGATCCGGGATTTATTCATTCTGAAACGAAGGCAGGTAGTGCATTTCCCTGTTGTCACTCGACACAGGAGGCAGCTGTCTCCCCAGACAAGGCGAGGTCTTGGAGTCACTTCCAATATCCATCCTGAGCCTGTCTCTGCAGAGAGGTGACTACAGGCTGAGCTGGCCATCCAGACGCTCCCATCAAAAAGGCCCAAATGGATGTTTCTTGGATTGAAGTCAACACATGATTTGCAGGGAGTTTTTCAAATGCACAGGTGTATGCATATAGGTGCGGGTGTGCATGCATGTGTGTATATGCATATGTGTGTGTGTAGTTACATTTAGGGGGTAATTAGCACTAGTCCAATTAAATAAGCGAGGCTAGGAGAACAGTTCACTGTGGTGCCTTTAGAAAAAGGCCTTTTTTTCATGAAACACCAGCCGTACCTGTTCAGTAGGACAGTAGGAAGCCAGGGGCCGGTGACAAGAAGCCAGCTCGACTGCCTGATCTCTCCAGGGGTCTCCAAGTGAATTATTACAGTGTCGCTTTGCACTGTAGCCGTGAATGAGTTGACTTGGGGATTCCATCCCTGGAATTTTTCTTAAAACAAAGAAGTTAGGTTCTGCCATAGATCACAGACAAGTTGACGAACTCCGAAAGGTCAGGAGAAATGATAAATGGTCCAGCTGGTATTTGTGTTCTGAAACAAAAGGTTGGTCCATGTACTTGCTCTGGTGGGGTTGGTAGCTGAGGGCTCGGAAGGGAAGGGAAGTGCATGGTCCGGTGTAAAGGTGGCAGGCTGAGTGGAAATTTCCTGAAGTATTCTTCTCTCTGGAAAAGCAATTCAGAGACCAAGATTCCAGGCCAGTCACAAAAAGCAGAAAGTCAATAGAAACCATATCATTCAACACAGACTCTGACAATATCTTTTCCTTAAAAATATATAGCTACCTCTAAAATGTTCAGTCATTCCACCTGTAGCCATCAACCATAAATAAGTAATTTAAGATACAATAAAAGTCACCTGTGCACAAAGATGTTGCTTGGCGTATTATTTATAACCGCCGAACATTAGAAACAAGCGCTCAATAAAATAAAGAAAAATGATTAAATAAATCCAAAGTTGATTCCTAGTTGGAATATTATGAAATCAGAGAGTGATGTTTGTTCACTAAGAGAATAATGGCAAGAAAAAATATAGTGATGCTATTATATTAAATGACTATTTCAGCTAGTACGTGACAAGACTATATCAGCATATATATGTGATAAGGCCAAAGAGCACACACACACTCATGCACGTGTATGCGCGCGCGTGCACGCGCATACACACACACACACACACACTCCTGTCCAGGAGGCCAGAGGAACTGTGGACTGCTGAGACAGGAGAGCAAGCAGGGCTTGAAGGGTAGAAGACTGATAGAGACATTTAAGGATGCATTGCTGTTATCTTTGGAAAACTTGCAGAAGAAAAGTCAACAATGCTTTCACCCAGGGAAGAAGCCAAGTGGGAGAGGAGCCAATCCCAGGCCCTGGTGGTGGAGGGCGGGGCGGGATAGTTGGGGGAGGGAGAGGAACATGAACTTGTGAGTTTGATCGCTGGAGTGGTGGGGGGTGGTTGGCTCTGTCTGGGTGCAGGCCCAGATTCTGAGTTCTAAGGGTCATGGCTGTGAGGCTGGGCCTTGAAGTGGTCACTGGTGTGCGTATAACAGTCCCCAAAAGGGGTGTTTCCCCCTTCTTCCATTGGGACTGGGGAATTGGGAAAGGAGCTGGGACTTACTATCATCTTCTCTAATTGTCCCCAAGTGGGATGTATCCATTTAATTATGTCTAAATAGATTTTCTTTTATACGCCATTTTCAGTTTCAGCACAGACTTGAGGAGAGAGTTGAAACCATCTGCCCCCAAATGTGCAAATAGAAGCAAGAATTGGCTCTTTTTCTTTCTTTCTTTTTAAAAAAATTTCTAATCAAAAATGGGCAGACTTCAGCCCACAGGTCAACTCAACTTGCTTTTAATAGGCTAATGGTGGAAAGGAAATCGTGTATTGTGACACAGGGAGAGCATATGTAATTCCTATCTACGGGTGTCAATAAAGTGTTCCTGAAACCTGGCCTTTTACATTCATCGCTGTCTGCTGTGGCTGCTTTCCTGCCGTGGGATTAGCACTGAGTGGCCGTGACACTGCCCTACGTGGTCTACAAAACTTCACCATCCTGCCCTGTACAGACCAGCTCTGCTTTATGGAAACAGGGGTCTCATGCACATTTGGTATATGGAGGCCCTGGTGGACCGGGCCACCACGTCTTCAGAGGATTCAGGATCAGAGGCAGATTCTTCTGACTCCTGCTGACCAGAGCCGCATGCCTTTGAGATTTGATGAAACTAGTTTTGTTTGAAGAAAGGGTTGCTGTTGGGCACTGAAGGCTCCTGCCTGTGATCCTAGCTACTCAGGAGACTGAGATCTGTTGGATCATGATTCAAAGCCAGGCTGAGCAAGAATGGATTAAAATTCGTTTCCCCAAATCCTTTTAACGAGAAAAGGCCAGGTTGGAGGCATGGCTCAGATGGTAGAGTGCCAGTCAAACAAACAAGCTGAACAAGCAGAAGGCTCTAAGTTTTAGCCCTGGTACTGTGCAGAAATAAAATAAGAATGTCTCTGTTAAACACACACACATGAACAGAGAAGAGAAAGAGAAAGAGGGGGGAGAAAGGGGGGAGAGAGAGGGGGAAAGAGAGAGAGATGGCTTAGGGACAGAGGATCTGTAGACATCTCTGCCTAGATATTGTGTTTTCTAAACTGGAAGTCATGTAGTGAGGATAGTTTAGTACAAATTGAAAGGAGAATGGTAAGAAGGTGCTGGACATGGGAGAGAGTGGTTCATATAGAAGGCCAAGGCAAAGAATTGGGCAGAAAAGCCATCCCTTCAGGACTTACAGTCAAAAAGAAATTATTCCACAGACTTTCCTGAAGCAATGCTTTGTGTCAGGCCCCGGGAGAGGAGCCATTACGTAGATCACGGCAAAGACAAACCAAACAAAAAACCCAGAAGGGCGGGTGGCAAATGATCTATGTGAGAGAGGGAAGAAGGGAGGAAGGAGGAAGAGAGTGAGGAAAGAAGGGATAAAGGAAAGCAGGGAAGGAAGGAAGGAGGGAAGGAAGAAGGAAGGAGATAAAGGGAGAGGAAAGTAAGGAACAAGAGAGTAACAAGGAGATGAATTAGAAGGGCAGGGAAGCAATGCAGAGATGTTTAAGCTGTCTCGAGAAATCAGTCATTTAAAGCAAGGAGGTAAAATCCTACTGGATCTGCTAATTTAAAATAGTTCTTACCAAATAATACCTAATGTTAACTGATTATACAAGTATTTTTAGACAATTTTTAATATTGAGATGACCACACAAATGATTCATCTTTGCAAAAATGATCAGCTCACCAAGTCCAATTTGCGTGTATGTGTGTGTGTGTGTGTGTGTGTGTGTGTGTGTGTGTGTGTGTTTTCTATCTTTTTAAGTTTTGGCTTCCCTGTGCTAATTTCAGCCACATCTGAGATCATCAAGATCTCACTGGAGAAATGCTAGAGGGTGAGCATTAAGCTGCATTCCCAGGGCAAATAAAAAAAATTAAAAAAAAAATCTCTGTGTTCAGAAAACAGCGTGTGAGATACCCAACTGAATGAAATCAGAACCTTTTTTTTAAAGCGAAAATGAGATGAAAAGGATTGAGAAAGAACCAAGCGATAGTTAAGTTAATCTTCAGGGGAGGGAAAACATGTCAGAAAATGTAAACGCGAACAGTCCAATCCATGTTACAATTCTGCAGAGGAATTAAATTCCTACAGAAAAAACAAGGGTCTGATTATGAAAGGATTTGACTGGGTGGAAGAATCTGGAACATCAATCTATTAAAAATACTTGTAAAACCAGGGGAATCATGTAAGAAATTAAGAGAGCTAAAAGAAGTGGGAGAACTTGGGCTTTCTAAAATAGAGTTATTATTTCAGAGACGGTATCGTATTTGTAAGACTGCAGGGAAGAGAAAATTGCTTCCAATTCCAAAAGCAACATTTATGATCAGGTAGCATCATTTAATTCTAAATGTTTCTCTTAACCCTTTGCAGGTGTTCTGCTAGTTTAAACATAGCAGTTAGCTGTTATCTATGTATCTATGCATCCATGTATCTGTCTGTGTGTCTGTCTGTCTATTTATCTATGTACTGATCTGTCTATGCTGGTACTGGGGCTTGAACTCAGAGCCTTGGTGATGTCCGTTAGCTTTTTCACTCAAGGCTGAGCTAACACACTGCCACTGGAGCCACAGCTTCTCTTCTGTTTTTGGTGTGGTATTTGTTTCTGCTGCTTAAGTGCCTAAGAATCTCGTGGACTTTCCAGCCCAGTCTGGCTTTGAACTGTAATCCTCAGATCTCAGCCTCTTGAGTAGCTAGGACTTCAGGCACACGCCACCCAGTGCTTGGCCCATCTTCCGTTTTAAATTACATATTTCTGAAGCAAACTGAAACAGGAGTCTCATGCATGTATAATAACACAACAACAACAACAAGCTTTGATAAGGGCTGGCTGTCAGTGGGTAAGATGCTTATGATCAACAAATGGCCAACTGGTAACTTCCAGAAGGGAAGAGGTACCTCTGGCATTCTCAAAGGAGTCTTTGGGCTTTCCTGGGCTCAGCAGCAAGATGTCAGCCTACTGACCCGGAGGAACCTCAACTAGAGGAATAACTGGGGAAAACAACTTCTCCCTGATGTACAAGCAACGCCGCCTCCGGGTTCACAGGGTGACGGCAGGCCCGACTTGCCTGGGGAGATGGAGGTGGCATACAAAGCCCAGGTTGGTTCTCCTTTTTCTGTCACTATGCTAAGAAGGAATATTCCTTTCCCTCCTCACACTCTATTCCTTTTGACCCACTTTCTGAATCCTGAACCATGCCAGGTTCTTTCCTGCCTTGGGCTACTCCTACACTGGCCATTAGCTCCCCAGAACTTGGCTTTTCTTCTGATCAATTCTCAGCTCACTTGAAATGCTCCCACCTTAGGGGGAAGGTGCCCTAAAGCGATAACTTCTCCCCTTCTTCCCCCCACCGACTTTCTCACGCTCAGTCACAGCCTGGTCTTTCATTTTCACCATAGTACTTATTGATAGCTGGTGTTCACTTGTGTATGCTTAGCTTTTGTTTACTTGGTCTCCCATCTGGAGAATGTGAGTTGTGTTAGGACAAAAGCTACCTGAGAGCCTAAGACACTACCTGGCCCAGAGTCATCATCCAGAATGATGGAATGGTGGATGGAAAGTCACTGAAAAGATGATGAATGGATGTATGGGTGGTTGGGTGAGTGGGTAGATAGATGGGTGAACAGATGGGGAAATGGGTGGATAGATGGATGAATGGATGGATGAATAGATGGACAGATGGTTGGATCAGTGGATAGTTGAATGGATGGATGAATGGATGTATGGGAAAGAGAAGAGAAGAAGGAAAAGGAAGAGAAGGAGGAAGGAAAGAAGGAAGGAAGTTAGTTTTACTGTTAATTTAAGAGGCTGTCACTTTGCATGGTTCAGGAAATGTCCATGTGGACATGATGGACTACTTTGGCTGTTGGTTGAAAATCTAGAGTTCACCTCATCCATTCCATCCTGTATGGCTGAGTATTCTTTCAACCGATGGCTTGGAACTTGAATTTTAGGACAGTTGTTTCTCTCAAATGCTGCCATCGCCCCCTGAAAGCCCCGGCGACAGCCTCGGCAGTAGAGTACCCCCCTTGTCTGGGCTTCTGGGGACCCGGTCCGTTGTAGTGTGGACAGTCCCCTATCCCCGGAAAACCCTCAGTCCTGAGCACACTGGGATGGCCAGCAGCATTGCATAACAGTGAAAAAACATCTCCCCACTGCTACATGGCAGGTAGGGGCATTGTGTCCACAGCGGGAAGCAAGCAAGGGGAATCTAGTAGAATAAGGAGGTGGAAAACCCGGACTTTTATGTCAAGTATTGTGATACACACCTGGAATCTTAGCTACTTGGGAACTAGAGGAAGGATGATCATGGCTAGAAATCTTCTGACCAGACTGGCACAAGTACTTACCTGAAAAACAAACTAAAAGAGAAGGTCTGGGAAGTGCTGATGAGGTAGAGCCCTTGCCTAGCAGGAGTGAGAGCCTGAGTTGGATCCCCTGTATACAAAGGAAGGAAGGAAGGAAGGAAGGAAGGAAGGAAGGAAGGAAGGAAGAAGGAAAGAAGAAAGGAAGGAAGGAAAGAAGAAAGGAAGGAAGGAAAGAAGGAAAGAAGAAAGGAAGGAAGGAAAGAAGGAAGGGAAAGGGAAGGAAGGAAAGGAGGGAAGGAGGGAGGGAGGGAAAAAGGGTAGAAGGGAAAGAGAGAGAGAGGGAGAGAGGGAGGAGAGGAGAGGAGAAAGACGGGAAAGGAAGGGAAAGGAGATCAGGACCCGTGAACAGCTTGAACTTTGCAATTTTCAGTGGTACAGCGGATGTGGATGTAGCCTCGGCTAGTGTGGCAAACCACAGCTGGGTGTGACCAGCAGCTGGGTGTGACTATGAAAAGCCAAGTCTTCAGAGGTGTTTGGACCTCCTGGGTTTGTGGTCTCAGGGTCAAGGCAACAGGGTGTGACAGGATGAAGGTGTGTCTCCACTGTGCTCCCCAGCGGTCATCCCACCACGTGCTCCGGCCCGCAGAAGGGCCAGAGGAAGTAGGAAAGGGATGGAGCGGAGCAGAGGTCAAGTTCAGGCCTGACATCCTGTCTGTCATGGTGACCACATTAAACAAATAAAAACTCAGGGCATTCAGTCAGGGGTTAATTTCACTTAAAGTGATTTCATTAAGTATAAATAATAGTGTATATTGCCTAGGAGTGTGGTTCAAGTGGCAGAGCACCTGCCTAGCAACCACAAGGTAAGGTCCTGAGTTCAAATTCCAGTACTGCCGAGAGAGAGAGAGAGACAGACAGACAGACAGACAGACAGACAGACAGACAGACAGAGACAGAGAGAGACAGATACAGCGAGACAGAGAGAAAGAGAGGGAGAATCAGATAGACAGACAGAGACAGAGGAGACAGAGAAAACAGAGACAGACAAAGAGACAAAGAGAGAAATTGACAGATAAGAGAGAGAAACAAGCTACCATCTGAGGAAGAAGAAAGAAGATACCCTCACCAGTCATTCCCACTGCTTATTTGCCAACAACTTTGCTTATTACCCAATTACAGCAGAGATTTACCATGGAATTACAGCTTCATTTGCACAGGACCCAAACCGCTCCCTCCCAAGCCACCAGCCAACTCCACGGGGCTTTAATGTGACCAATGACCGAGTCAGCTAATAGAGCTGGGTGTTAATAGGAGCCCAGGATTTATTCTTTAATTGTTTCTGTGGTTCCCCATCTTGGGGAGATATTTGTCTTGGTACACGGACACCCACAGCGAGCCGTAACATTACACACAGGATTATGAGGGTTGTCTTTAATTATGATTTCATCTGTAATTATAGGCGAGCTCCGTTTATTATTTAGAAATCCCTGAAAACATTTTAATTGAGATGGCCCGTGGCCTTCAGATGACCCTGTCTCCAGATACACCTTGGCGATCAAAGCTGATGGTGAGCTTGCTGTAAACAAGTAGAAATCCTGTTCTAAACCAATGCAGAAGCATTGTTTAAAATTTTGGATTGGAGGTGGTTTTTTTCCTTTCTTCCTTGAGATTTATGGCATCACTGAAATGAGGTCAAGTGTATGCACTAAAAGAATTTAATTAGAAGTGTCCTGGTGAGCCTCCTATCCTAGCTAGTGTGAAGCCTGGCTGAGTTGTCTCCCTCAGACCCTGGGCCTCCTTGTGGTGGGGGCTGGCGGCTTTGTTGTTGCTGTTGCTGTTGTTGTTATTATTATTAATCATTACTGTTATTTTAACTACTAAGAAGGAGCTACAAAATGCTGTCCTGTCTTCAGCAGAGAATGCTGGCAACTTGGGCAATGGAGGCTGAGGGGAGAGAGGAATAGTGGGAAGAAGGGCAAGCAAAGGGACTGAGGCCTCAGAAGCTGGCCCCGGCCACATTCTCTGAGCCCCTTCTATGTCTCAAGATTGTGTGTGGGGCTGGGATCTCAGGGATTGTCTTTCATCTCGTGGATGAAGGGAACACACGGAGGTTACAACAAACCCAAATAGTAAAGGAGGGGCAGGGCTTAATGGAACCAAAAAGCAGGAATAGTTGGCTTACACTGAGGAAGGCAACTAGAAGAGATCCCTTGGGGGTTTTGAAGGATGTGTAGGAGTTTCTCTCAGTGCATTTAAAGGAGGAAGATAGAAAGGAAACTCCAGGTGGAGGATGGCCGTGGCCTGAGTCAAAACATTAACCAGACTAGGTCATCAGAGCCGCATGAGGTCATGCATTGCCCTGCACGAAGAAGGCCAGGTAGGCACACAGCTGTGGCAGGGAGAGATGCAAAGAAATAATTCATTTGGAAGCCAAGTGTATGTGGAAGATCGAAGCCCACTGCAGGACCCATTCACCGAAGCTGGGCGAGTCTAGACCATGGAATTATCCATTTCAGCTTGAGCTGGGGACCGTGGGGTGGGCGGGGGTGGGGGGGGAGGAGGGATGCCTGTGCCTGGTTCTGGTAAGGGCTGTCAGTGGGGGTGGGGGTGGGGATGCATCTTGCTGCTCCCTTTGCTCCTGCCTCTCATCTGGCTGTTGGGGGTGAGGGGTCAGACTCACCGCTGTGTCTTGGCTCAGTTACCATGAGCCCACGGTGCTGGGCATTTGTCTCCATTGCATTTCATCTGAGTAACAACCCCGCCTCGTTAGGTCATCTTAGCTCTAAGCCTAAAACTGCCACCATGGGAGCCATGGCCACCGTGCCTGGCTCCTGTGGCCGTTCCCCTGAGCACATCATAGAGCTGGTCAGGTGAGAGGCTGTTTGATGCAAACCAAGCCCCCCGGTTCGAGGGGGCTATTTAGCTGTGCTCACAGCACTCACATTTGACCAAAAAAAAATCTTTGCTTTCTTTGGCCACTTTGTTCAGCTTCTTGGGTTTTTAAGTCCCACAGGCCATCAAATGGTCTCCAAAGAAGGACAATAGGTAAACCCACCACTCTGTGCTTTAAAGATTCTCCAGGAATGTCCCAAAGTCAAAGTTGCATATGCTATATGTATCAGTTAACTTTGGCTGTGTAACAAAACACCCCCCAAATGTTTTGGCTGAAAGGATCAGTCATTGTGTGCTTCATACATCTGTCTATTGGCAGAGGTCAGCTGGTCTAGATTGGCTTGGGGCTATCGAGTTGGCCACAAGTCTCTTATCGTCCTTGGACTAGTGTTCAGGGGGAGGGGTATTTCCTTCTTGGTAAATGCCAAGAATGTAAAAGAACATGTCCAACAATGGACAGCATCCCAAACCCCTGCTTGTGTGCCTGCTCACATCCTGTCACAAAGTCAAATGGTTGAGCTCATGAGAAGAATCGGGGGGCTGAATCATATTCTAGGTATTCCAGTCTGGACTGGCTTGGGTTTAGGATAGAGTCTACAGCTGGGCAGGCCTGACCTTTGGCTAGGTGACCCTAAGTTGGGTTGGCATTCCTGCTTGTGCTGGCATACAGGAAGCTGTCTTCTCTGAGTTGTCTTTCCAAGACGGAGAACTTGAACTTGTGGATCCTTCTTTGAGAGGACCTAAGGAGGAGACTTGCAAAATGGGTTGTGTTTTTTTTAATAGACAAATCTAACTCATATTGTACTTGAAAACATAGATGTGCATTAAAAGTAATTAAAGCATGTCAGTTCATGAATAATAAACTATTTTACAAGTATTTGCTGAGTAGAAGACATGCTACTAAATGGACAATGAATGCTCTATTATGTGATTGCCAACTGTTTTATAAGATATTGAACATATTCATTTCTTCTCCCATCCTGCGTGTTATCAAGCGATTGCTCTTAAATAAATTAATTTTCCAGACATCTCTGGGGTCTTTGTTTGTAATCTGGCTGAGGGCGAAAATGAAATTAATCGTGTGGTTTCTGCCGAACTACCCAGCCTCAGCCACTCACAAGTCTCCTGATTGGCAGTCCCGGGAGAGATTGATGTGTGCGGTCCACACTTGTAACGGGAGATGCTGGCTGCCTTCACCCAAAGTCTGTGCAAAAAGATTCCCTGGGATCTTAAAAATGAAGAGGGTCTTTCCCCGACAAGGAGTGTAGAGGCTGGGCAAACCATGATGAGTCTCTTAAAATGTTCACCGACAGCACCAGCTGATGGAGGATCCTATTGCGTTTGCTGTGCTTCGTGTGGAATCTGCTTCTTGTTGTTGTTGTTGTTTTAATATATGTTTTGCTTGGTTTTTGTTTTTTTAATGATGGGGCATTTTATTGGTACCCCAGCCTCTCCCAGTGAGGCAGAGACAGGTCCCTCTTCCCTCCTCCCATGGGACTCACACTGACATCAAACCATTTGTCGTCCATGGCTTTATTGTTTCCGGTGCCCCTAAGTGTGAGGCTCTGAGAGAGGACCTCTGGTTGGGAATCCATAATGGAACCCCAAAGACCGCTCCGCAGAGACGACACTGACGGCTCATTGAGTGTTTTTGTTATATATTATTTTCTGCATACTGCCCCGAACAATTGATCAGGACCCCTTTAAATTAGGAAACGGAACTCTGCACTCCACACCCTGTGCTAAAGGCCTATGAAAATGGGATTCGTGGGGAGAGCCTCACGTGAGCGGCTCACGCCTGTGATCCTAGCTACTCAGGAAGCTGAGATCTGAGGGTCGTGGTTTGAAGGCAGCCCAGGCAGAAAACTCTGCGAGACCCATCTCCAGCTAACCATCAACAAAGCTTGCAATGGAGGCGTGGCTCCAGTGGTAGAGTACCAGCCTTGAGCAAAAAAAAAAAAAAAAAAAAATCCAAGGGAGTGTGTAAGGCCCAGAGTTCAAGGGCCAGGACAGGAATCATCATGAACACAAAATGGAGTCACATGAGTGGATGGCCTACCAGTCGCTGAGTCCCAAATTCTTGGCCGTTCTATGAGAAAGTGAACTGGGGCCCCATCTCATCACTGGTGTCTTTCATTCTGAAGTGGAGAGAAGGATCCAGAGGCGCCAAGTGTTTTCCTCCCACTCTGTGGGTCTCCCCTCTCTCTTCATGGGTCCATTAGCAACCCTCCCCCGGCTCTAGGAGCTCGCTACCATCTGGCCACACTCACCCTGCCTCCCTCCCCGCTCCACACATGGGTGGACACAGCATCAGGCAGCCCACCAGCCACACCATTAGTCCCTCCTCGCTGCCCAGCACTGAACAACGGGCCCCGGCCTTCAGGCTGTTCATAATGTGGTGACACTTTGACGACTCCCCCTGCTCTCTGCCAGGGCAGGTGCCCCCCTCAACATGCAAAGTAAATCCCACAGATAACAGAAAATCCGCTCTAACTGCAGAGGAAGGGCTGGCAGCTCTTCTACAGACTGTCACAGAGACACCCCACAAAATGCTTGCTTTCCAAATGAGCAGTGGGTACACACAAGATTGTCCCCTGACCGTGGAGTTACTGCTGTTTGCGTGGCTCCATCTAGGTTCCAGTGTGGGGTCGTCTATTTGGGCCTAGAGGTGAGGGTTTAAAGTTAACATTGGTTAAGCCAAGTGTTGGTGGCTCAGATCTGTCATCCTAGCTACTCAGGAGGCTGAGATCTGAAGATTGCAGTTTGAGGCCAGCTTAGGCAAGGAAGTCCCTGAGACTCTTAACTCCAGTTAACCACCAGAAAACAGGAAGTGGCGCTGTGGCTAAAAGTGGTAGAGCACCAGCCTTGAGCAAAAGAGCCCAAGGACAGTGCTCAGGCCCCGAAACCAAGACCTATGACCAACCAAAAATAAATACATACATAAAACAGTTAAATGCTATATGGCCTTAAGCTGCACAGGGGTAAATTTCAAACAACCTGGGTGTCAGTGGATTGTTTTTGAGGGAAAAATGGAGCATCGGTCTCTAGTTACATAGCTACCTGGGTGAGGACGCAACCTGAGTGTGCCTGGTAGAAAACAATTTGTTTTTAATGATACCAAGATCTATCCACCCATCATTTCTCTCTTCTCAGTAGTTACATTAATGGTGCTGCTAATTGTTTTTAATATCTATTTCATTCCCGGCTATTTGATGATCAGTTAGCTATTACAGTAACATAGGGTGTATTGTTTGGGTTTAAAAAAAATCATATGTTGTTGTTATTTTTAAAATCATACCAGCAGAGACCCAGTGGATAAATAAATCAGTACATCGGCTTCCTCCACATTATGAGCAAGTGATCATGAAGCAGAATGTAGAACGGGCTTGTCACACAGGCACACTCATTTTGCAAAGCTGGGTGTGCGTGTTCAAGGTTAATACGAGTGCACTGGAGAAGAGAGGCAAGGGCTTGAACTACAGGAGTCTGTTACTCAAGCTTGGCAGAAGGTCACACTCTTCAGAGAGCAAAGTCTGTCGCTGGATAGTCACCTGGAGGAAGCCACAAGAAGATGCTGTGCATCCAATACAGCAAGGAAAAGGGAATTCAGACACCCAGAACGAAGTTACCAAAAACTAACCTACTTGCGTTCCTTTTTCAACTATTTTTTTGTTTGTGTGGCACAGTCCTGAAGCCCCCTCTCACTCTTGTGAACCTTCCAAGCCATACCATCTCTTAGTACCTTGGCTCCAAAGAACTTTCTAGAAGGTCAGTTCACAGCAAGACTATAATACTCACAATTTTGGTGTCACTGACATGTTTTGTCTTTGTCTTTACAGTTCTTATGTTGAGAAAGCGAATAGAGCTAATACTTTTATTGCAGAAAATGTGAGAAATATAGGCAAGCATTAAGGGGAAAAAAAACTTCATTTCTTCTCTCTGGAGATATTACTCAGCAATACCAGCTGTCAGCTCCCGCTCTGTCTTTATCTCAGCACATGATTTACATGTACAGGCACACAGATCTGATTCATTGAACAAAAACTTCCATGATCTACAGTTTTTTCTAACTTACTTTATAAACATTGTTTAAGTTCATTACATTTCTCCTACAACATTATCTCATGTTAGAGAGCCTTACAAGTCAGGCATTTCCATTGATCTCAGATTTTCATTATTAGTAGTATTGCTTTAAGAAACACATTTTCTTAAAGTTCCCAGGGGGAATTGTATTGTTCTGGATAACAAACAGATATCAAAAAGAAGCAAAACCCAGGAGCCTGTGTTCAAAGGATTTGTGGTTAAATATTATTATTATTATTTAACAGGACTTCTCAGCTGTATGGGTATATTAGTATAGTTTTGGGATTCTAAAATATTTCACACACCTATACACACACACACAAAGGACACCCATGTTTATCAATCTTCCAAGGATTTGAAAATTGCCCTGTGTTAGAATTTATACCTAGAATTTGAATTCCCAAGCCCAAGGGTTTGTGTTAATAATGATCGTTGTGACTTTATTGAACATTTTGTTTTAAACAGTACAAATTACTAATGTCTATTTTCATTGTTGAGCTTGAACAAGGCATTATATGTGTTCTGGAGCCCCGGCAGGAAACAGGGTGACATGATGGAATATTCTTATCCAGAAAGGGTCTTCCCCATCCCCCTCTAGGAATGAATAGCAAAAGGCCGAGTATTTCATCATAGTCTCCCAAATCTAGGCCACCTCAGGTGAAAATCCCCGGAACGGAGTCTGAAAGCCAGCCCTGCCTCAGCAAACCAGGCTGAGAAAGCCCAACATTTCCAAGCAGGGCCAGGAAAGTCTTCAAACTTCCTCAGGAGCTTCTTAAGCAGAACAATTAATGCCACCAGAAAGGTTGGCAAAGCTGGCTGACCCAGCGATGCGCTGGTCTCCTTCTGTTTTCTGTATTCAGCCCTTTAACAGTTCCGCTGACACAGCACTGCTGCCGCCCTCTCCCATCCTGGCTCCAGATGGGCAGAAGCGCCGCACACCTTGCCACTTTCCTGGTGGGCATCTCTGCGAGATTAACCCCTGCCAAGTGCCAGACAGGCAGATCTGCTGCGGGGAAATAAACGGATCAACAGCAAAAACACCTGGGTTAAAGACACCTGCTTTTCCCAAAGAAAACCCACAGCAGAGATAAAAAGCCAGCCACCTGAGCAGCCAGAGAAAGTGACTGGAAAACAGCCTTGCGATGGACTGTAGTCTCCTCATTGGAATGAGAGGAGAAAAATATCCAACGACCCCCACCCAAAGCATTTTATGAATCATTATTTCTGCTCATATAAATGTGGCGAGGGAAGCAGTTACTTCCACTAACAACAAAATGATTAAATAACTATGGTCGATTGATCTCTTCACGGAATACCGGATTATCAAGGTGTTCAAAGATCCAATTTAGCTGGGAAGGTGGCTCAGTGGTACAGTACTTGCCTTGCATGCCTGAGGCCCTGAGTTCGATTCCTCAGCACTACATAAGCAGAAAAAACTGGAAGTGGCGCTGTGGCTCAAGTGGTAGAGCACTAGCCTTGAGCTGAAGAGCTGAGGGACAGCACCCAGGCCCTGAGTTCAGGCCCCATGATGGACAAAACAAAACAAACAAAGATCCAATTTATTTTGTTTGGAATATATGAAATTGGGCAGGGTGTATAATCTCAGAAATATAAAAACCAAAACTATGTGATACAGATCAGTTGTAAACTCCACTTAACAAGTAGAGGAAAACACACCAACCAGACTATTTCCCCGGATGGAACTGTGGCTCGTGTGTTTTCCTTGATTCTTCCTCGCCCAATGCTAAGTGCGCATTTTGAACCTTCTAGTGAAACCAGCAAGACATTTTGTTAAAAGACGATAATTCAGCAGTCCTTTCTAAGACGATCCAACACCATTTCAGTTCCAAGACGGCCCTTTTTTTTCATACGCCAATGTCGTCACAAAGCACCGGTGAAGGATATGAAGGCAAAAGCCACATGCGGGTGAATTCTTAATGGAGTCCTCAGGGAAGGGTGGAAATAGCAAAGCCAGGAGAGAAGGACAGAAGGCCGCAGACAGGAGGGGACGGAGGTGCAGACCGGGCTGCTATCAGGACAGACTCAGAGAGGGGATGGCACAGAGCAAGATCACAACAGGAAGCCTTGATCTCAGAGTCTGGCCGCTTCCTTGCTGGGGAAGGGGCAGTCACCTGGATTACACAAAGACAGCATTTCAGATAAACATAAGGCAAAGGCACGGGTTGGCGCTCAGGAAACAACGTTCTCCAAGTGGATTTTCTCCCCCAGGATGCCCAACCCCAAATGAGACACTGTCATAATCCCAATATCAAAGGACAGGTTCCATGGATGGACCCACCAATGGAACCAAGAAGGAAGCTAGAGTTAGAGACAGAGCCCCTCTCATCAAGAGGAGTAGCAGGAAGTGTTCTCCCTTACTGCTAAGAAACTGAAGGGCTGATTCTATCAAGAGTTTAGATAGAAGCCAGTCAGTCTCCCTGGTTGATAAGTACAGCTCATTTTTTTTTTGGAATATCAGCTATGATTTTACTGAGGAAGCCTGGGTACTGAAGTAAACAGGGAAGAGACTTTGGCTTGGACCACATTCAAATGGGGCTGACATTGTGTCCATCTTAAAGACTGCAACGGAGGAGAGACAGGATGTTCACTGCTCGGTTAATGTGCTAAAGATGAAGTCCTTGTCTGGACTGAGACTTTCTGAGCAGGGAGCTCTCCCTGTAGAGACTCTGAAATTTCCATGCTAATTAAAATTGTGAACTCTATCCTGGGGGACAATGGAAGACAAATGCTTATATTTTAAATAAGGAGGCTAGCTGCTGGGGAATATAGGTGATAACAATATGATGTTAAAGTAAGTAGAGAAAAATGTGCATAGTACCCTCCTCGTGGATGAGACTATAAACAGAAGCACACACAGCAGGTGGCTATGACCCTTCTGGGGAGCACCTTTAGCCCTTGGACACTACACCATGAGCCACACCTACATGTGCAGGCTGCCCACGAATGTCTGCTGGCAAGAAAAATCCACAGAGGGGAAACGCTGTGTGTGCAAAGATGCTGATGGAACTACCCAGTCAATTAACCAACCAGCAAACACTAAGAAATAACCCAGACGTTTGCCCATGGGGAAAAGGAGATTCTACCACTAAGCATTATGAAGTATTAGACATCTACTAAAAATCATTATAAGCTTTGAGAAATAAGATGATCTTGGTGTGTGTGTGTGTATGTGTGTGTGTGTGTGTGTGTGTGTGTGTGTGTAGAAATGAGATCCCATGAAGATTTGAAAAGCTAAAAGAAAAGATGAAATTGTGTTATGGGAAGGTAGGATATTCACCTGCCGCCTTCTTGTTCTTCTTCTTCTTGTTCTTGTTCTTGTTCTTCTTCCTCTCTCTCTCTCTCTCTCTCTCTCTCCTATCTTTGTTGTTGCTCCATCATTTAGACACAATTCACAACAGTTCCTTCAGTGATTGTGTGGATCCTATTTTGTGTCATTAGTATTCTACAGTGACTTCAACCAAACTGGTTAAGCACAAAGTTCACACACAGGATAGATAGTGCTATTTTAGATACTTTTTTTTTAACCTAAACTTCTAAAAATGGTACCTGCTTGGTGACCTGAATGGACAGTGATTTTGCAAACCAAGGCTTTCCGGCCTAGCATTGACCTTCATGAAAGCCATTAGGCTTCCTCCATTGAAGTTCAAAATAAAACCGTCCATCACCCCATTTTAAAGACCAAAACCACAAGCCACAGGCTTCAGCCACTGACAGAAGATGCTTCAACTTCTTGCTTCCTATTGATGAGACGCAGTGAGGTTGCTCTTACTCAGGCATGAAAGTGGAAACCAGCCACCTTTGAGGTTTAAAGAGACAGAGAGACTCAGAAGAAAATGACCACAGAGGCCCTGGCTCACTCTCTTTCCATTTTGAGGTGGGTTCGATAGCCTCCGAGAGTTCTGGTTCTTGAATCCACCAGAAACTCTCAACCCAGGCAAGTAAGGCTGGTGCACCTCTACTTAACATCAAAACAGAAGAAAGGGCCTGTTGGGAAACACGATATTGGGGGGGTCTGGCCCCAATTTTGCCAGATCCATGCACAGTTTGTTACCAGGCAGGCATTCTACCACTTCAGCCATGCGCCCAGCCATGAGCTGTGAAGTTTATCCCAGACAGTGGCCACAGGAAGAGGGTGGGAGGTCAACTAGTCTTACTCTGTGAATAATTCATGCCTGCTATATAGGCTTATTGTGTGTCCTCTCTAGGTCACTGTAAAAGTGTGTGGGTCTAAAGGCAGAAGGAGGTGGAACACTCTGCATGGTTTTTGAGTGAAAAAATCAATGGATGATGGAGACCTGGTCTACATGATGTGTGTGTGTGTGTGTGTGTGTGTGTGTGTGTGTGTGTGTTCCTAGTGCTTGAACTCAGGGCCTCTGGCTTGCAAGGCAGGTGCTATACCACTGATACCATAGCTCCACTTGAGTAATTATTTAGGTAGGTTTTTCCCAAGGTTGGCTTCAACCCCTGATCCTCTCACTCATGCTTTCCCTGAGCTGGGATCACAGGCATGAATCACCCTGCCCAGTGGCTTAGGGGAATCCTCTTCTTCCATTTCCAAGTTCTCACTGGGCTGACTCAGGGTCTATGAAGAATCCGTGGGAGGAAGCAGGCGACCTGCATGTTCTCTTTGGTTCTGTGATAGTCAGGTGCTCCCTCTGGCTGATGCTGCTCCACTGCCACTTTCTTCCTGGCTCCGAGGCATGGCGGGTGGGATACAGTCAGGTGTAAAGTTGCCTCTCCTCAGACACCAGTGGTACCTCCTTTCCCCGTAAGGAAGCAGCTGTGGCTTCTGGCAGGGATGATATTTGGGGCCTGGACATCACCGAGACCTGGGTGTGCCTCATAACTCTACCAACTCACAAGCTCTGGGCATGCTGGGAACTCATAAACGCCCCTTGTCTAAGTCTTCTCTACTGTAAGATGTTAAGAGGCCACTGCTGGTGGGCTTGTGGTCACATGAGAACTTCGAGACGATGGTGTAAGTCCCCTTAGCGGCCAGTGGCTTGTGATCATTCTCACCATGAGAAAGAGGTGATTTTGGTGACCATAACAGCTAGTCACCAAGCATCGCCTTTCCCTTTAATAAATAAAATGGTGATTTATTGAGCCTGCTATGCCACAGGAGCAGCTCAAGGCACATGGCCCCAGATGTGAAGAAAATAGACAAACATCATAGAATTTGTAGTATAAGGAGACAGAAAGCCAGCAAGTTGACTCATAATGTGTCCAAAAGCACTGCTTGGAGGAAGGAAAATAAAGGGGCAAAGGAGGTTGAAAGGGGTGACATCATGAATGCAGTGGCCAGAAATGTCACCTCATCTAAAGCAAGCAAAGCGAAGAGGGAGAAGGCTCTGCAAAGCCTCTCTCCACCAGAGGGAACCTCACCGGTAAAGACTAGAGCAGGCTGGGAGTGGACTTGGCCTGTTGGACCATCACGAGAAGGGCAAAGATGGCTTCTGGCGGAGGTGGGGAATGAGTTGGAAGCTGATGGGAGAGGCAGGTGATGACAGAACTCACGGAGAACGGCTGGCCTTAGCGACACAAAGGCTGTGCTAGTTAGTGTTGGCTGTGGTTTGTGCTCTGTTTTGCAGTTGGGGGGGGTGGAGTGAGGAGGGGTCTCCTCTCCAATAGGATGGTTCTGTTGGGGCAGATTAGCCTGGGATGGCTACACTCACCAGTCTCATGCTTAGTGTGCCGTGTGGTCCAGCGGTGACTGTTTCTCCTCATCCAGCAGGCCAGCCCAGGCTCGTGAAGGCAGTGGTTTCCAAAGGGCAGCCAGAAAGGGCAAGCCCTAGTGTGCCAGCCCAGGCGAATCATGTGGCCCATGTTAAGACTTTGTGTGGGAAGGGACCATCCAAGGTGCGGCCCGGGGAGGAAAATTAGGTGCGCCATTTCAGATGGGGTGGGCCAGCAAAGCATGCCTGCGACAGTCCCAGAACAATATGGATACTCTAAAGGAGGATGCAGCTCGAAGAGAGTCTGGAGCCAGGCTCTGAGCAATGCTGTTCGGCTGGACTGGACCCAAGGGCAGAGGCCCAGAGGCCAGGCCTGAGGCTATCCCACTACTGAGGGAAGGAACAAGGATCCACATCTCACCAGAGCTTCCCATCGGGGTGAACTTCCCCTGTCCTGGTTCACCCTACTCTTGGAATTTTCAGATGTGGTACTTGGGATGTTTGTTGAATGAATCAATGAACGTATGAAGATTTGATCTATATGACTCAGGGAGGGTCTTAAAAGATTTCTCATCGCTCCTGGCCTGAAAAATCATAGTGTAAAGGGGAAGGGGCAGTTGGGGAAGGCTCACGTCTGTCCTGCTGGCTACTCAGGAGGCTGAGATTTGAGAATCATGCTTTGAAGCCAGTCCAGGCAGAACATTCCCTGAGACTCTTATCTCCCAATTATCCAGCAAAAATGCCAGATTGGAGGCATGGCTCAGGTGGTAGAGCACCAAGGTTTGATAATCCTAGGAGAATAAACCATGAAGGGTTGAAATTCTACTCTAATTAAAAAAAAAACAGATCTGGAGGTGGAATTATACAATAGTCATTGTTCTGCTTTCTTTCTTTCTCTCACAGAAAGTACGAAGCTGGCATGCTAATTGCGTGAGACAACTTGGCCCACGGACAGAAACAAAGCACAAACACAAAACACAAACTCAGAGAAGAAACAAGAAGAGTGTTTTCCTGGCATCTACAAGAAGCGCTTTATTTTTTTTCCCCTCTAGGTTTCTTTTTTAAAAAACAAAAATAAAATAAAAAAAACCACACACACACACACACACACACACACACACACAACAACCTTGAAATGAACATTTAAAGAAACAATACAAACTTCAGACGATCCTATCCAGGCATGCTCCTTTATTAAGCCTGGGATGGGAGGAAGGGGTGAAGCCAACACCTAAGGCTAAAGCAGGTGGACCAGAAGCTGTGGGACTCCTGAAACTGTTTGAAGACTGGAGGGAACTACCTTGTGTTCTCCACTCCAGGTATTTTAAGGACATGACGCTTCTTTTCCTGCCCATGTCAGTATCGAGGGTACGATTCACAGACATTCTTTGTTATAATCTCTACAGAATTTTTTGGTATAGCTTTGGCAAGGGAGTTGATGCTCAGGCAGCACTGCTGGACCCCTCAGCTCCAGCCATTCTACTTTACCTCTGGAGCTGCCATCTTGGTCCACTGGACTATATTCTGAGAACCTCTCCCTGGAGTTGTCAAGCCCACTTGGACAGTGGGTGGAACAGTGATTCTTTTGGATTGATGCATCGTGGAGAGGTGAACAGGAGAGGGCCAGCGTCTGGCGGCAGTGTTGGTATTTTGTTGGGATCTCAGGACATCAGCATTTCTAAGAGTCCTAGCCAATGGCTTGTGCTTCTACAGTGGGCAAAGGAACCTGCACACCACGCCGAGCTTCTGCTGTCCAGCAGGCCACCACCAGAAGGCCAAGGCACCCATACCTCACTCAGCCCCGGGAAAGTGACATCGCCCCTTTACCCCAGTCATTCCTTGTCTTCCCTTGGTAGTTAACATTTTTCAACTTGTTGCAATTGCGCTTGTTTCTTGACTCTTGAGGATCTGCATGTGAGGGCTGTGTACCCCCAGGAGGCCACGGTGGTCAGGGATCCAGTGGTGGACCATTAGGAGTCCCACGGGGAGCACAGGACCCGCAGACAAGGCGTGTGCCCATCCTTGTTGGGCTCCGCTTAGCTGGATGGGCTGCCCAGCCGCTCTTGGATCAGCCTCTCGCTGAGCACCCACAAGGCCCGGGCCATCTCCTCGCTCTGAGCTTCCGGGGAGGGCAGGCAGCGACAGCAGTTGTTGAAATACATCCCTCCTAGGCCGTCCAGCTCCGGAGCTGCAGCACAGAACACCGAGGTGGCAGCTCCTTGTTGCTGGAAATGAGAGGGGGAGGGGGGAGAGAAAAGGAAGGATGAGGTCATTCATTCTAGCCATCTGGAAATTAGCAAGCAAGCCTCCCCCACTACCCAGTTCAGCATGGCAGACGGTCCTGAACTCAGAGCACAGGGCTGGGAAAAGTACGAGGTGATCATCCAGGAACCATGAGTCTATAAAACTCTGCTTGTAAAGCTGGTGTGAGTTTTTACACCTCATCTAGAAAAGACTTGGAAAACGAAGACTTCATATCAGTCCACTGTGTCAGATGACTTCCGCAGAAAGACAGAATGATGGCGTCCTTTCCCAACGCCTGAGAAACAAATCCATCTGCAACCCCTTGACTTCTCCAAGTGTAATGTAATTTGATGCCAAGCTCTTTCTAGAACCTTCTATTGGAATTAAATCCACTGCTCTTAATTGTAGTTCATCAGGGAGAAAACCTAAGTGAGGTTGGTGCCAGAACTTTCTCGTGGTGCTGCTAGAGGAAGGGTTTGTAATGCTGCGGAAATGTGTGATTCCCCTCCCCCACCCCCGTGCATGCGTGCACAGGCGCAGTCACTAATGCTTCTAGAAAGCCTTTCTCCAATTGTCAGATTTCTCTCAGATTTACAATGGAATGGGGGTGGCGGGGGGAGAGAGGCGCTCAGGGGGTATGTTTCCTTCTAGCCCCCTTCAAAATCCATCCCTCCCATCCACCTTTAGAGGGATGGTTGGGGCTGAGATGAGGGATGTGGGGACTGATTGGTGTACCATGTCATCCGGACTGACAGGAATGTGGCCAGGGATTCTGTAAAGAAGGTTAGAAATCACTTTGCCTTGCAAGCCATAATTAAAAATAATAGGTTGCTCTTCATAGACAGACACGGTACGCATGGCTCTAATTTAAAACTAATACAGTTTATCTGGCATCTTATGATTATTTATGGGTATCATAGCCCTTGCTACACCAACTAATTATCCGCCGATGGAGAGTGGGCTTGCAAGTGAGGACTGGGAAAGGCAATATGGCCGCCTTTAGGAAAAGCATGAAGGATGCTCCATTGCAGGGAAAATGGGTTTCGGTCCCTACGGAAAGATCACTGTTCTCTGCCCCTGCAGAATTTACACTGTGCTGGTGAGATGGAATCAGGCAAGGGACAGCCATCCATGGGGTTTGATTTGCATTCACTGATTGCATTCTAGAAGCACTGGGAACCAGGCCCATGGAGAACCTGGTATAATCTTAGGAAAGGGCTGTAAAGCTGTTTCATCTCAGCTCCGGGGCCTGGCTCTGCAGCCACGTTTGCACTGGCCTGAAAGGGAAATGGTCCAGGGAAGCTGGGTGGGCGGGGCGGGAGGTGGGAATGACAGGATGATGACGTGAGTGTCCATTGTCTCTGTCTGCTCCAGAATTCCAACATCACTTGGATGTCATTAAGCGGTCACTGGTTTGGTGCCTTCCCCAGTCCTCTTAGCTATGTTCGCTCTTCCCTCTAGCCAGTTAATTTCTTGGATTCAGCTGTTTTCTGTCTTTCCTGATTGGTTCGTGGGGCTCAAGTCTAATGGAGAGGAGCCCCGGCTCTCCAGGCTCTGCTGCCTTGAGTTATGATTCCTTCTTAGCACCTGTTTGGCACCATACACAACTAAAGGCCTGCAAGCGATTCAGCTGACTCAGAGGTGACCTCCAAAAGCACCTCTAAAGACAGAGCAAGGAGTAAGATGATCATCCAGCCAACACAAGCCGAATAGCATGCTGACCTGGGTTCTTGGCCCTTCCCAGTTGGCAATGGTGCTTTGCATGAATTTCAGAATATCTGTCCTGGATTTCCATTTTAGTTTATAGCTGCCACCAAACCCCAACCACGGAAGATGGTCAGGTGACTTGACTTCCCATCTACTCCTAAGCACTGAGTGAGAGAATCCTGTTGGCTCTTCTCCAAGTCTAGCCAGACAGAATTCTTCCAGGCCCAACGTAGACGTGTGCCCCAGTCAGTGGGCAGGCTGCACCCTTACACCTTGGGATGGTATTTGTGCAAAGGAAGTTTGCAGTCATGCTAATAGAAGAACAAGAGGCATGGGTTTTCCCTTTATGGAATGTGCAAGCAATTGCAATCAGCTAAATTCCACACAAATTTATCTTTGGCTATCATACTGCAAACTGCGTTTTAGAAAAAGCCCAATGTTTTAGCAAGAATTGGCTTCAGTTCCTTGCCACTGGACTTTATGTGGTATCTACTTGAAACGGTATTATGGATAGGTAGTTCTGGCTTCGTGGAAGAAGACGATGTAGGAAGAGTACAGAGGCCACCTTCAGCACTGAACAGATCGATTGTGTACTCCTGCCAGGATCTCCCTGCCTGCTCATGCTTGCTTTGACTGGTACTTGCATTATTTTTTTCTTTCCACAGTGGACAATTAAGTGGTGACAATGCCTCACGACCCCCTAGGCTTCTTGGGGAATTCTCTTTTCAGTTGCTCTGATGGCCCTCTCTGAGTGACATCTTTATAGGACATTACATGATGACAGTTTAATAACAAGTTCTTCTTTTGGGGCTCATCAGCGTTTAGATCTGAATACCATCAGCATGAGACTGGGTCACATTAGTGAAATCTCATTAGTAAACAAGGCTGATCCAAGATGAAACATTTTTAAACTGATAAAAAAAAGTGGGTTTTTTTTGTTTTTTATATAGAGCACTTTAATCATCATCAAATGACTCCCCTGCCACTTTTTTGGGCATCCATACATAATTCAGACAAGGTGAAAGAAGCATAGAAAAGAAACGCTAATAACACTGGCATCAAATATTATTTGAAGGCAGGATTTGCCAATTGTCACCATTGCTTATGAATTCACCGTGAGAAAATGATGACAGCGGCTGCAGGTCCGGGTTCCCCTGATCTGTTTCTTGAGGACAATTTATCAGGATGCATGGAGTGCCAACCACCAGAATGCCTCAGACTCAGCCCACAGTGACTTCCCGTGCGGATGACACGCTACTGAGAATGTCTGGGAAACCCAGCAGAATCTTTAATCATGCCTGAAATGCCATCTCTAATCGACGCAGACATTTGTGAGCAGCTAGAGAAGACCTGGACCATCAATCTCTACAGTGTCTGTAAAATTATCCAGGATGCATCTTTGGGATTAAGTGGAGAACATCGTAGGAAGAAGAGTTCATCATTCTCTTCCTGAAACCATTTGTCAGATTTCCAGCATCATCTTCAACCTCAGAATGCTGGGATTCAGGAAGTAGCTACCACTGATGGTTGAGGCTCTGAGATCTGAATTATCCATCCTTTCCAAAACCCCTTGTTGGGCTTAAAATGTTAAGTAGCTGCTTTTCATCAACATTTATCTGATAAGTGCTAGCCATCAATTTGTAGCTGTCAGCACAGACTACAAATGAATATCGACTCCTTTAAAGGAGAGGGTACGGAGGTTTCTGATAAACAATACATGGTAAAAAAAAAAACCACATATTCATATCTGTAGAGCATTCGTGGATACTCCGATGTGTTACTTATGTCTTAACAGAACACATGTTAGTTATACGATTAATGTTTAGTTTTCAGGTGTCTCTGTTCTACTATGCATGCTTATTTAAAAGAGAAGAATAGATTCCTATCTTAAACTATATGTACCCATGACATGCATTTAAAAAAATAGATACACTACCATGACATATCTATATTATCCAATGATTACCAGAGCAATAGATGCTCTAAGGTTGCTTGATCACAAACATATCAATACCAGAACATTGCACCACAAAAACCGTTAGTTAATCTATGCAAAATGTAGAGCTGTGGAAGGGGAATGGTCATTGCAGAGCCAAATTCCAGAGGCAAAGAGGTGATCTGCAGATTTGGCCAAAGGTGAGTGTAATCTACAAACCCTTACCTTTCTCACTGTTGCTCATCTTGGGGACACTAGGCAAAGCAAACAACTTCCCAAATGCAAGACCAGGTTACGCAACCTAGGGGGCCCTGTGAATACCCAACCCAGAGAGGAAGCATCAACCATGGTGGAGATGAATGGTGAGCACCCCAATGTATATGAAATCAATGGTGGCCTCCATGGCTTCTCCATCCTTCCCTATCTTCCTGAAAGGCATGGCTCAGTGTTCCAGAGTTTATCTCTGAGTACCTTGGTAGTTGGAAGTGAGAGGTTCTTAAAAACCATTATGGCTCCATTGCTGATTTGAAAGACAAACGAAAGGAAGCTGCTCAGGGGAATACTACTTATAGTTCTCGACTTGTAGTTCAAGAACAGTCTTTCTGTACATACATTTGCTACACATCCTTTTAGAAAGCCCTCTGGGTGATACCAGGAGGCCCATGGGCCTCTCTGATGCCAGTGATACAGCCAACCAGCCCTTCTCCTCCACTGGGAGACTGACATAATCGAATGGCACCATTCACTTTGGAATAAGCACACCAATCCTGCCAAAAATCATGTGTGGGGCAGGGGAAGAAGGGAGGGAAGCAGAGATCTGAGGGTGGGGGAACGGGAGAAGGGGTCTGACCTACACATCACTGTGTTTTCCGGTATGTTTCACCTAGTGGGACTATTCAAGCTGTCATGTTGCTAGCGTTTAATGGTAGCCTATCATTGTGGAGGATTTAGCAAGCACCTGACAAGACTCTTTTCTAGCCCTCACCCAACTCTACAGACCTTTTCAATCTCCATTTACAGGGATGCCCTCTGTGTATCAGAGGTCAAAAGCGTTTTGTCCAAAGATACCCAGAAAAAATCACAGATGGACGGTTCCAAGCACCATGAGAATCAGTGCATGGCGCCTTCTTCCACGTGTGACACACACACTGGCATGCTGCTCAGCCTTTTGTGTGTCGAGTTTCCTTGTACCATCTTGTCTTCTTGTTTACCAGGCCATGCCTCAGATGGACACGGCTGACATGGCCTCAAATTAAACATGGCGGCTGTCTGGTGTTCAGGGATATTCCCCCCCCCCCAGTGTTGATTTAGGCAGGAGCTAAACTGAAATCAGAATCATTCAGATTCACAAAAATGTAGGCTTAGTGCCCTCCCCATGACCAATAGCAAATACAAAGATCGCCTTAATAAAAAAAAAATCACCTGATTCAAAGTACCATCTCCAGGTGCCAAGTTAGGTCACTTTCTCCTCAAACGACAGCTTTACCCAGCATGGATATCAGGACGGGTCAACCCTCAGCCGTCTCGTTCTTTAGATTTGCCCTAGAAGAGCCAGCTGCGGCATGCTCAAGCAGGTCTGCCAAGAAAACGTATCCCCATTCCCCGCCTCCCCCTCCCCCAACAAACCCCTAGCAAATTCACGTCTGCAAATTCCTGACCATTGATTCCCGAAAAGGCCTTTGACAATACAAGCTTAGGTGCATACAAGTCCTTGGTGTGGGTATTAAAAGGCATATTCTTCAATAGCCCTGGGGAATTCAGCTAACGCACAGGATGTTCTTAGCATGTATTACAGAAGGGGAATGCAAGTCATTTTCCACAGGGGGTGAGGAAGATCAGGAGAGCAGATATTTGTTTTCAGGTATTCACAGGGTGAGGGAAGGCTCAGGAGAAGCTCACAGCCCCCATACCCTGTAGAAGGAAACGTGGCTGCCCGAGGCCCATGGTCTTGATAGCATGTCCCAGAGCTTACCATGACCACACGTTGGTTTTTTTTTTTTTTTTTTTTGCAAACAAAAAAACAAACCAAAATAAACCAGTCTCACGAGTGTGAAAAACCTGAGACTCCTCTCTGGTTGACTCTCCTAGGAAGGTTGAAGAATGCCATTTCCTAAGTGACACTAGGGTCACAGTGTGTGGACCAGGAGCTCTGAGGGCAAGCCAAGCAGTGAGGCATGCCAGTCTATCTCCAGACATGTAGACTGGCCAGCACAGGACACGGCCCCACACTGTGGAAAATGAAGGAGGAGCAAGAAGGCCACACAGCTTTCACAGGATGGCCATGGGCTCAGGGAGTTTCTGAGAGGGCCCGGGGACTTTCCTGTTCACAGGTTAGGCATGCCCTCAAATCTACACTGGGTCTCTGGCCAAACACGTGCTTTTCTAGCAAGATCACTGAAGGAGTTTTCAGAAGCTTGATCGGATGGCCCCCGGGAATGAGTTGGAAAGCCCTCTGGAGTCTTTTCGGCCATAGTTGCAGGAAGCAGCCCGATGACCAGGGAGTTTCAGGGGGAAAGTTGGGCAGGACTCGTCGAAGGTTTTAGAGGGACATCATTGGCTTCTTATAGAAGTCAAGAGAAGGAAGAAAGAGGAAGTGTCAACCACACAAAGTTGTCCAAAGTCAAGTTTGTTCTAGGAAGTCCTGGCAGGAGGAATGGGTGAGGATTTTAACTTAGCTTATCCCCAGGATAGAAGGAAGGAAGGGCAGAGTGAAGCAGGTAGACCCCCAAAGATCTGTTTTCAAGAGGCTGAATGGATCTGAACTTTTTCTGGAAATAGGTGAAATCCTTTATATATGTTCCTAACACCCTAGAATTCTTACCATAAATGTTCCAAGGTTTCTGTGACAGATTTATGAATGGTTTAAGAGCACAGAGATGCACTATTTAGACGTGCTGCTATTATGAACTGACCCCTAGAAAGATTTGCTTCGGTGGGGAGGGATGAGGGGGTATTACTAATGAGGAAAAGAAACAGGAATGGCACAGGCACAATCTATGGGGGGGGTAGACTTAATGCTTCAATTTGTGTCTGCCAAAGGTGTTCTAGAACTGATTGGACCCGAGGGACTCTCACAATACATAGGAGAAGGTATGGATTCTGTTTTGCATCCATGGAAGCGTTCCCTGGGCAGGGATTCACCTGGTGATATCATTGGTAATGACCACATTTTTTCACATTGTTTCTTTTTGAATGGAGAGCTCTCTTGCTAAGATGGAAAACTGTATTGGGCTGTCCATTTTTCCATGAGATTGCTTGAAAAGATCAATCAGAAGAGCCATGAAAATTTGCCATGGAAATGAGCATCTTACTGATAATAATAGCCCCATCTTTCTACCTGGGATAAGTCTGATGGCTTGCCCACCAAAATCTCACAACTGGGTCACGTCCATGTCAGTGTGGAAGGACTTCTGAGTGTTTATAAGAGAGAAAAGAAGATATTTGAGCTTGTGTTAATTTGATACATTTTACATTTTTACTCTACTTCTTTAATCTCCTGGATAGCTAGCCCTATTATACTGTATATAAATGTATGCTTCTGTATTTACCATGTATACTGAAATACATCTTTGAAATTGTTGCCAGGCAGAATGAATGGGTCCAGTTCTAATATAATGGTTCAAAGAGTGTCTGCACACTACAAACACTTTTCTCCTTTCCTTTTTGGCATAGTAGCTCTACTCAGTCGGCCTGCCATATTAGCTCTTTAAGAAAAGTGCAAACAGACTGCTTTGTGAGCAGGCAGGATTTCAGGGCAAACCTCAAACAAGCTGTTTGTTCAGATTTTACGCCTAGGTCCTCCATGGATTGTACCACCTAAAACCGAAAAGACATTGGGAAACAATAAACATGGGGTGGGGTGTCTCTAATCGGATCCCTTTGAGGTAGGAAGTTAACTCCTCATTTGTCATCCCAAAATGAATCAGGAGGATGGGCTGGTAGGAATTCTGATCTCAGAGGCAGGAGGACTCTATGTCCAGCTCCTCCACATCAAACTGGACATGTCGCCTTGAGGTTTACGTAGTTTTGTAGAGACTTCCTTGGAACAGGTAATCTCTCAGGCTCAAAGATGCTGGCCTCGTTACTATTTCATTTAGAACATTCTGTGGAAGGTATCTCATTTATATTACTTTCATAATTAATGGTGATAGCTCAGGCACTGCCTTTACACAGAGGGATCACTTCACAGTGGTCGATGGGTAATGAGAAACAATAGATATTTCATTCACCAGCAGCTCGTTGCTAGTTAGTAGAAAATGATCGTGTGTGCTGTCGCTTTAATTGCCAGGGTAAATAATTCTGCCTGGGTGTTGGTGAGCATTTTGAAGCACTTGATGCAAATAGACTAGAAACAAAACAAAACAAAAGAAATTACCTTGATTATGCAACACCTTAGCATAGGAAGTTACAAAGGTATGTCTTTTTTTAAAAAATTGCACTCTATCATGCAAATATTATCTAAATATGCATGTACTGACTACTTATCTACTGTATTTTAGGAAATACAATTAAGCCACCTTTCTCTTCTCCTATGTAGACTGTAAATAACTGTAGAGCTTTCTCTTGTTTCCCTATGTAAATATATGTAAATACTAACAAGCTATGCATGCTGATATTCTAGGCAATTTCAGGTACTTTTATAATCTGAAGGCATGTACTTGAACTGGTTTGTTAAGGGGGGCGTACGGGGGAGGGGGGTTCGGCTCTCTCAAACTCTTTAAAGCTGAATAGAAATTAAAGATTTCTTCCTAAACTACTGTGGCTTCTTTTGTTTGCTTTCTTTTCCCTGGCTGCAGCCTCCTCCCCAATCCAGGCTCCCTCTTGCTTCTCACTGGCAAGAGAAACTGAGCAATTCCAGGCCCAGAAACAATCGCTGAGCTGCCTGGCTTTTGATGTTGACACACTCTGCTTGGCTTTTCAAAAGTATTTCTGGAATCACAGGTATCTTGTATTTTTCAGATTTTCCTGTCAAAAAAAATACCCCAAAACTTGAGTGAAAACAATTATCTTGTCCCTTTCTTAGGTGTCAAGTGCAACAAAAACTCTATGAGAGTCCTGTCATTAATTTTCCAAAGATGTAGAAACTGAGTCACATTAAAACATCAAATTCCACCAAAACTCTGGTAGACCAATAAACCTTTTCTACACATAGATTAAATCATTTGGACTCTGTGGGCCTGATAGTTTCTGTTGCAGCTGTTGAGATTGGACACTGTCATTGCAAACGCAATAGTCAACATCCACTAAAACAAACATGGTTGTGTTTCAATAAAACTTTATTTACAAAACCAGGGAATGGGCAGAATTTGGCCTCCAGGCTACTGTTTACCAATCTTTGCTCCATATACTGTGAAAACTCAGTTGCTCTTCAATAGACCATTAGTATCTTCCTGAGGAGTGTGTTTTGATGGCCTTGGGAAATACTTGAGTCAACTGAAAATTCTCCATCTTATTCCTGCAAATACCAGTGCTCTTATAGAAGCCATGAAATAATGAGGTGAGCACAAACAAAATCACCTGAGATTATAAATCAAGCTGTCTTCCTCAGACAAATTATATTGCCAAGTTTCCATTTGGTTACCTTTTGTTTTCACAAATAGGGACACAGGGAAAAAAAAAAGTAAAAAAAAAAAAAAAAGACAAGGTTTAAACAAAAAAGAGAGGAACCAAACAACTCTCCCTCTTCAAGAGAGGAAAGAGGCCATTACCTCTGGTATCTATGGAAACCGGGGAGCACGCTCACTTTTTAATGGTTAGAACACAGCGCTTGTGTTTGAAGATATTTTGCCCAAATGTGATGCTCCCGTATAAATGCATTAATTGACAGTTTCCTCTGGGACTTTTTTTATTTTTTATTTTTGAAGTTTCCAAACTTAATTTGATAGCACAAAGAACTGTCTGCAGCTCTGGAAGACTGCGGCAAAGTCAGGTCTTTCAAAAAACAGAATCAGCTGGGGCATCACGTACAAATCCAGATGAGCAGATGCAGACCCTGCCCTCACCGCTTGTAATTTTCCACTTAAGAAGTCCTCCTCGGGAGGACTGCCCAATGTGGGCAGAGAGAAAGAAGCCCTTTCCAGCCTCTGCTGGGGACGAATCGATACTCCTGGCTCTTCAGTCCTGGAGGGAACAGGAGGAGGAGGCGGGAAGAGCTGGCATTTCTGCGGAGCCCTTGGTGGTATGAGATGGTAGGAAAAGCCCAAAAGTTGAAGCGGAAAGCATTCAACTGGAATCCTGTCTTTTTGCCAGCTGTCAGCACTGCGGCAAATCCCTGGGCCTTGATCTCTCTATTTTTGAAGGAGGCAAAAAGCACCCCTCTCCTGGCCTCTGATAAGGATAATCTATAACGTTTGATCATTCTCTGTGTATAAAATAAGCACAAGTTCAAAGGTAGCTACAATTCTATTTGGAACAAATTTAAACACCGAAACATATAGATCAGACTATCTTGGGGTTCCCCCCCAATTTAGGGGACTTAAATAGGGTGAAACTTCTGCCTTCTAAGCTAAATCCTTCTCTCCAATCACACGCAACACTCAATATATCTGGATCCTCTACTGGCTGTGAAATCCATTGCTCCTCTAGTCAGAGCCAAGTTCAAGTCCATGTTCCTTGAACATCAACACTTGAGCCACTACCGTTTTGTTTTGTAAAATACATGCATCCACCCCAGTTGGGGGTATTAGCTCCATGTCAGCGATGAGAAGACTAAGGGACAAGAGTGGTGTTGGCTGTCTAAACGCCCACTACCAAGTGAGTGGTAAAATCCTTTGTGAAATCCACGCCTACTTGTGGCGTGTTCTTCCCTTATTGGTCCTTGTGCACCTCTGTTATATCTCCTATGAGCACTTAAACCTGTCTCCTTATTCTACTGAAGAATTCTGCTGAATTTCTGCCTCAAAACATGAGAACTATCAGGGATCCCAAAGCCCCGAGGCCAACTAGAAGATCAAAAGTGAATAAATGAATCAATGAATGCGTACTTGCAGCCATTCAACTGGTGGCTGTTTAATCTGCCTTTTTCTCTTCATACCTGCTGAAAAGCTGATGTTCAACAGCACGTTGAAAGTGTCAGTGATTTGGAGCCAAAATGTTATGTGGTAGAGAGGTAGGTAGGTTGACCGTAGGGGAAATCTATCACAAAGATGCCAGCTGATTGGCTAATGGTACCGGAGGGGAACAGAATGCTGTTGTGGTCCAGGGCCATGGCTGCTGGTGTCTCCACCATGCTAGAGCTTGGAGCCATGAGGCCTATGGCTACCTTCAAATTTTAGGAGGTAATGACAGCTGCGAGTCCACCCCAGCCTGATGAGAGCAGTAGGCCTTCTAGAGCTCACTCTACAACCATCGTCTGCTTCCTGATGCCAGCTTTTGCTTTGCCTCTTGGGCAGACATTCTCTCCCTAGCTGACCTCTATTTTGCCCTTTGGATCCTAGGAGAGGTCCAGCCTGCACAGTGCCTTGTGGGCCTTCCCTGTGGAGAATCCCCTGGAACCAAGCCCTAACTCCACCCCGTTAGCCAGACTGTCCACCCAGGGCTCAGTTTATCACAGCAGTCACTGGCAAGCCCTTCGATCAGCTCTGCATCTCCATGCCAAACACCTGCCAGTCTTTTCCAGGCAAAGCATGAGCCTTAATGGTTGTAAAAAGGAGGGTGGATATGATCCTAGGAGCCAGGGCAGGAATGGTGGCGGTGGTAATGGCTGCTGGCTATGGAGAGTCTATCATGTACTGGCTAGCTGTGATGACCTGTGATTCTCAGGACAGCCTCACCTCACCAGGTAGACATCACAGTAAAGGGAGACATCAAGAGACTCATGGTCACAGGCCTGTGAAACTCGGGGACTACGATCCAAACTTGAGTTCATCTCCATTCCCCTTAGCTTCGTTCTCTGCCTCTGCACTTGAGCATCCTGGGATCAGACTTAAATTTGGACAACTTAGCCCCGCCCATCAAAACCAAGAAAGCAGTGCCTGATCTCTGCCTGGGTGGATGGATTCCTCCAGGGGCCCAGTCCCCTTCTCAGAGCCTGGGGGTCCTCCGCTCCCAGGCTCCGGCCTTGGTACCCTCAGGGCACCGTTTCTCCCAGCATGTGACTCTGGACCATTCCCCAGCAGAGAGATGAAGCAGCATTCCTCTTCTGCGAATGGCTCTGCATTCAAGGAATCCTGCTGCCTGGAATGAGCTTGGGTTGATGTCTTGGCTCCCGCGGGTCACCTGGCCCATGCAGCAGGCAGCCTCGTGATCAGCCGACTCTACTTGGATCTCTCTTGTCCTCCCAGCTCAGAGAAATGCTGAACTCCTGATAGTGGGATGCACCAAGGAACATCTTACTCTGCTTTTTTTCCCCTCCCTTCTGGCTGCCACACCTGACAGGGTCCAGCCTCTTGCGAACACCTGCCTTTTGAAAAGGAAGGCACAAAGATACCTCGCTCCCAAGCGAGGGGGTCAGGGAGGATTCAAAACCCACCCGAGTTCCAGGCCTTCTGGTTGCCAAGGTGTTTGGAAGTGTGGCCTCTTCTCACAGATTGCTTGGGACTGCTGATTGGATGACTGTATGTGACAGTCCCTCCCTTTAGTATGTGAATCCCACACAGGGTCCTAGATACTCTCCCTGGCACTTCCGTCGTGCCAAGAGTTAGAACTGTCACTAAATTCTTACTAAAGCCCATGGAAGGTATTAGCAGTCCTTTTCATTGATAGAGGAAACAAAGCTCAAGCAAGTGAAATGAGTTAGTAACAAACAATTGTCACACATCGATTATGTGCTAGGTGCTTGCCTCGTGTGTCTGTATACTCCATGTGAGTTCCCTGTTGAGCAGGTTGGCACACGTGCCCTCATCCCAAATTAAAGCCAGGGAACTGAAGTCCAAAGACAGGAAGCTCTTTAACATTGTCAAAGGTCAAGCGAGAAGCTAGTTATGATAGAATATGCTGATGTTTGCAGCACTGAGACAGAAGGATCGCAAGTTCGAGGCCCGCTTGAGGTACTTAGGGAGTTGCAGCCCAGCCTGGGATAATACAGGGTGAGACCCCATCTCAGGACAAAAAGGGTAACAGAGTTAAAAGTTACATCCAAGCTGGGCACCAATGGGTCTGGCTACTCAGAAAGCTGAGATCTGAGGATTGTGGTTCAAAGTCAGCCTGCGCAGGAAAATGAGACACTTGATCTCCAAGAAACTACTCACAAAAGCCAGAAGTAGCGCTGTGGCTCAAGTGGTAGAGCCCCAGCCTTGAGCCCAAAGAGGCTCTGAGTTCAAGCCTCTTGAATATGTCCAACAATACATCCAACAATTGCACCCTGATAAACAGGTCTGGGTCCCTGAGCACGTGCGGCGGGAGCATGGCACCTGTGGCTATGATTCTGAGCTGCCATCACAGGAGACCTCCCGACAGCAACAAGAACTTAGCCCTGCGGACGTGTTCCGGGGTACTTCTACGAGGACTTTCTCATTCATGATTCTCCCCTCTGATAAGCATGGAAGCTGACCCAGAAATGTGACAGGGCAACTTGCCCTAGCTCACACAGCCCCCAGATCTTGGTCAGGGAATCTGAGCTTGGGTCGTCTGTGTGTGCCCTGGATCCCTGGGTTTCATACATCCTGAGCTACGTAAGGTAAGTGTCCAACTATGTTGCTTCACCAAGGGGCATCTTGGGTGTGAGGCTAACACTGTGCTAGAGGTCCAGACTTCCCTTGCTCATGAAAAAGTAATGTGGGGGGGATTCCTATGAGGACCTCCTAAGGGGTGGAGGAACCACGATGGACCAATGACTTCTACGAAGGAGCCAAGAAGAGAGAGCAAGGAGAGATTTATTTTCCTTTCTTGTTTTTAATGATTCCTATTTTATAAAGCTGTGCTTGCTCCCTGGAGCAATAAATGACCAATTGATCGGAGCATTCGAAGGGTAGATCTATAACTGCTTTAGATTTCAGTTGTACTTCTCCCCAAGGGTTTGAGAAACATAACTGTAGTGGTGACTGGAAAGCCAGACTCTGAGATTCAACACCAACCGCGGTATGAACGGGATCAAGGTACGGTCGCTGCCGCCATCATGGAAAATGTTGCAGTCCTCTGTCCTGGTGCTGCGATTTCACCACGAGGAAGAGGAAGCGCTTGGGACCAGGCAAATGGAATGTCGAGGTAGTTGTCTGTGCTCTTCTGTGTTAAGAGAACTGACTCTCTGGGTAATCAGGAAGCCCAGATTATCACCACACTGCACCCCCCCATCTGTGAGAAGGATGATAGTTAGACTGTCTGAGAACTCAAGCGTTTTCTGGTGAATTGCTTTGCTTTGTTCAAATGACACATTGTTGGTGATCGTGGTGTATTGGTGAATGCTTAACAACTGACTCACAGAAGCAGTTGGAAAAGCCTTGTTCTGTAGTATCTGCCAGTTCCTGCGGTGTAAATACTCTCATCATGATGGATTGCGAGCAATCAACTGGTTGAGAGATACACACTCAGCTCTTAGAAGCTGGCACGGTCCAGCTCCAACTCAGCCCTGGTATGGCATGTGGAATCTAACGGTAGAAATTGTTCGCAGAAGATCTTAAGATGGGGGGGGGGACATAAAACAGGCCAGCACCTCAAAAATCATAATGCCACTGGGTATTGAGTCTGGTATTGAGAGGAAGTATAAACTAAAAGACACTTTAGATCTTTGGCAACTTTGTCTCCCTAACCCAACAGTTGATTCTACCCAAAGTCGCTTCCTTTCCTGAAGGTAACCAGTTTCGGACATGTATTAAATCAGAAACTTTGGAAAAACCGTATTAAAATTCTCACACAGGGCCAGCCATTTAGTACACAGCTGTAATCCCAGCTACCAAGGAGACCGACATTGATAGGAATGCAGTTGGAGTCTCTCTCTCTCTCTCTCTCTCTCTCTCTCACACACACACACACACACACACACACACTTAATGAGACCTCATCACAAAAAACCAACCCGGCACAGTGGTCTACATCTGAAAAGTAACCTGAAGCAAAGGGGCGGGGGACTGTGTCTCTAGTGATAAAGCAGTTGCTTACCATGTGCAGGGAACTGAGTTTAAGCCCCAGTACCCTCCCCCCACGCCACACAACACCACCCCAGAAATAAAGCCAAAGCTAATAGGGGAGGCAAATGTTCCCCTCTGCGATGAAGAAACACCAACACAAACTTTGGGAAATGAGAAGCAGACGGGGAAGTGGAAGCTCCTGACTCAGCCGAATGGGGCCTCTGGAAGAGGAAGACACTCGAAAGATGAGCCAATCCCTACCACAGAAGCCAAGGCTACAAGGGTAGCAGCGAGGGGAAGAGTGGAAGAGAGGACCTCGCTGGGGGCAGGCGTAAGTTCCGCCTTCACCTCTTGTGTGAATCTCTAATGGAGACACCTCCACTGGGTCAAAGCCCTGGTATCTGAGACAATGGAATGTGCTGAGAGGGAGCCCCAGCCCTCAGCCCAATGCCTAGCACACAGCAGGTGCTCAGTGAGGATTTCTAAAGGGATGGATGGAAGGAGGGATCCAGCTTCCTCTGCAGATCAAAGAAAAAATATTATCAGACTCTCTTCCTCCATGTCAACATGACCAGCCAAATGATTTCCCTTCCAAGTGATCTTTGGTGTGGTTTTAAACTCTCCTTAGGTTATGACTCACATTGGAACTACACACTTATACAATGCTGACTATGTGCCAAGACATTGGACTGAGTGTAAAGGAACGCAGGGCTCTCTGGTGTTCCCCACCCCCGCCCTCCAGCCTTCTCAACAAAATGGTGAAACAACTTTCTTTTATCTTCCTGGTTTGCAGAAAGCTGAATACAAAGGCATTTTCTCAAACCTACACAATTCCTATGTGGCAGAGCTGACATTTGAACTCATACCCCATGACTCCAAAGATCATGGCCTTTGCACAGATCTAAAAGCGTGATTTTATAGGCCTTTGGGAGCTCCCTCTTGTTCCTGAACTCCCTTTCCAAGACTAGTTGCTCAAAGCCCATGGGTCTTTCCCTTTAGAAGGACTTTAGAATGGATGGATGAATGGCTAGGTGGATGGATATATAGATAGATGGATGGGAAGATAGGTGAATGAGTAAATGGCTAGGTGGATGGATATATAGATGAATGGATGAATGGATGGATGGATGGATGGATGGATGGATGGATGGATGGATGGATGGATGGATGGGATAGGCAGATGGATGGATAGGCGCACGGATGGATAGGTGGATGGATGGATGAATGGGTGGATGAATGAATGAATGGATAGGTAGATGGATATATGGATGGTGATGAAAAATGAATGGATTAGGTTAGTGGATGAATGCATGAATGATGGATGGATGGATGGATGGATAGATGGATGGATGAAGAACTAAAAACACAAATAACCGAGCAGCTGTTTGGGGGGCACATCTTTTCCCACCCGAAGGGAGGCACACTGTGGGAATGACTCACCCTGGTCACTCAGACTTTAAAAATACACGCATTTCTTGGTAGAGCTGGCAGGAGCAATTTTGGTCCCGAGAGCTGAGCTCTCTGCCCACCTGATATTACATGAGGTGTTAACTGCATTATCTGGAAATACCCTATGACTAATTCCCATCCCTTATCTGGACGAGAAGAAAATTGTCTCGAGCGCGAATGCCCCAGATTCCTGGTCAGTTTATGTAAGGCATTTCAAGCGATTGCAGTATTTTAAGCCATTTTTAGCTTAAATCACCTGATGTGTGGTGAGCACAGAAAAACTGATCTCTTGCTCCCTGAACTCCCTGTTTCCCCACTAATTTCCTTTAAACCACTTACCGCACCTTAAGTACTTCTCCATTGAAGGGCCGGCATATAAACCCATATCCCTGGACTATACAAGTTTTTAAACAGGCATCTATCTATGCAGTGGCTTTTGCTGCAGTGTCTCCCGGAGCATAAGGCTCCATTACTTTCAGGTGAACCCATTTTGTCCAGGTGGAGGGTGGTGATATTTCTTCCCGTTGTCGTTTGCTCAGTGGTTCTATGCGCTGAAAACTTTTCTGCTTGGCATGGATTTGATAGAATTTGACAGGATTTGATAGAAGCTTCTCCTAAATAATGTCTCAAAGGACCTTCCATGATTATGAAGTGAGCTCTTACAATCCCTTCAACCTGCTACAGGTAAAAATGGGGCTTTTATTAAGTAGCTAGTGGAGAGTGGAAGGATTTTTTTCCCCCGTGGTCGTAGTTACTTTGTTATTGTGAAATACACAGAAATGCACACACAAAAAAAAACACGAAAATCAGGGTTTCAGGTAGACTTCTCAGAACCCATAACTCAATTCCCTTTTGTAATCCTGGTTGCTTTACATAAGTGTCACTTTGCTAGTCTTCCTTGTATTTTATTATGCTGGTTGCCTTTAACATAACATTTTCTGGGGACATGCTGGGCGCTGGTGGCTCAGCCCTGTAATCCTTGCTACTCAGGAAGCTGAGATTTGAGGATCACTGTGAAAAATCCATGAGGCTGTTATCTTCAGTTAACTGGCAAAAGGCTTGAAATACAGGTGTGGTTCAAGTGGTAGCGCTCTGATAAAAAAAAAAGGCAAGTGGCAGTGTGTCCTGAATTTAAACCCTAGCACTGGCACCAAAACCAACCAACCAACCAACAATTAACCAACAAATCCATATTATTTGGATATGCAGACAAACAGGACATATAGCCATAATTCAGAAACATTCAGTAATATCAGCTTGTTAAATATTCTTACCCAAGTAAATACCTCAGACTTTGTTTTGCAGGATGTATGTTTACAACTTTTTCTTTTCTTTTGGTCGGTACTTAGGTTTGAACTCAAGACCTAGAGCTTGCTAGGTAAGCATTCTACAACTTTAGCTACACAGGCCCCTCCATCCTTGTTTACAATGAATAAAACCTGCTGTTGTAGTACAAACCTAGTGACAGATACCAAACACAAATGTACGTGGCTATGTTCCAATAATAAAAAAAAATATTTAAAACAACAGATGGCTGGCGTGAACTACAGTTTGCAGATTCTTGCTCCAGCAAAGCCAACGACTTAATCATCCAAGTTAATACCAACTTGCTCATCTTCTAAATGATTTCCCTCCCCTGACAAAATGGACTTGACTTCTGACTGAACTTTCATGCCAGCTTTAATCCAAGGTGGAATGTGGGAAGAATGTCCACTGAGCAAGGCCGGGGCAGGGCGGGGGGAAGGGAGGGTTAGGCCTCTGGTCTGTGGGCCTCTCTGTAGAGGGAAGGTCTCTTCTGGGGGGCTGAGCTTTGGGAGAAGCATCAAGGAGGCCTGTGGTCTCTGGAATGCATTATCTAGGCCTCAGGCAGGAATTCCTGTCCACAGGTTCCACTGTCATTCTTGGGAATATTTCTGCTATTATAAAACAATTTCCTCTGAAAATATTTTCCAAGGGAAGCTACAGTAATGCACTCAGATGTTCCTACCTTCTCTCTCCCCCCGTAGCCCCCCACTCTGTGTCCCACATACAGGAGTTAAAGAAGTTAAATAACTTAGGAAGCAACTAACCCACCTTCTCATGGGGACCAGGTGACAATTCTGTTTCTGTGTGTCTAAAATTTCAGTAGGGCAAGTCAGGAGAGCAGGACAAAGCCCACCCCTGGCCTTGAACTCTGCGTCTCTCCCACTTGATATCTGTTATAAAAAGACAGTCTCAGAAACTCTACGTTAGACCAGGAGCCGCTGGGAACAATAATTTTCTTAAGAAATCTGTTTCCCGTCAGGTGTGGTGGTGCACATCTGTAATCTCAGCTGCTTCGGAGGGAGAGGATCCTTGTCTGAACCCACCCACCCTGGAGAAACTATGAGGCCCTCTTTGAATAGCAAACTAAAACCAAGAGGACTGGGAGTGGAGCTGTGGTTCACAATAGTAGAGCCCTGGCCTTGGGCACCAAAGCTCAGGGACGGCACCCAAGTCCCGAGTTCAAGCCCCATGACTGACCTGAATAAATAAATAAATACAATTTTAAAAACCCCCACAAAAACCACACCACAAAAACCCACCAAGAAGACTGAGTGTGACACACATGATAGAGCACTTTCCTAGGAGGCTCAAGGCCCTGAGTTCAATACCCAGTATTGTAAAGAAAAAAGGAAAAAGAAAGAACTAATAGATGCCTGTGCAGAATGCTCAGACAGTTTTGCACAAAGTTCATGCTATTTTGGAAGCTGGAGTAGCTTGCCAGTAATAGAAAGCCAGGGCCAGCAATGTCTCCGTCCCTGAGTTTATGCAGACAAATATTCTCTCTCTCTCATGTATGTACATGCTTTCATTTCTTTCTTTTTACCAGCAAGTCCCTGTCAAGTCTTGCATGCAGCATCGAGAAGCTTTCTAATATGTGTCACACTATAGGATTGGAAGTGATAAAGCTCTCATTATTGAGCATTTGTGACAGGTGCTATTTTCCCTCTGGTGCCCATGAGGTTGGCTGTCCCCATGGAAGCGTGGATGCTAATGCCCAGTGTGAGGTGTCCAGCTCAGCCTGCTGCCTCCAGCATCAGGAAAGCACTGAAGGCAAGGGCCAGCACGCAGAGCCGGGCCCGGGAGAGCCAGGCTGGGCTCCATCGGTGCCCCCCGGAGAACAAAGCGAGTCTGGAGGGGAATGTGGAATGCAAGTGGCAATCTGCTCGCAGGATTTAAACATCAGCCCTCTGTGCTGTGAGACTTGGGAGACCCAACCCAGCCCAGCGCACACAGCCGCAAGTCGAACAGAGCCCGCTTGGCAACAGATGGCTTACAAGGGTGGAATTGCTGTATAAACATTTAACTGAAAGTTTGATTTCATAAGGGTGGGAATTAGGCAAAACAAAAGGAAAACGATTCTCAGAGGCACTTCAATTAGTAATTTGTAATTTCTCTGACAATGCATGCTTTGCTCGATACTCGTCCAAATGTTCTCCAAGTGAGGAATTTTGGAAATCTTTGAAAAGAGTCTACAAGAAGTTACATGGTTCTCTCTTTGCTGAGGGAGGGGTGGAGAGAGGGAGAGAGAGAGAGAGAGAAAGAGAGAGAGAGAGAGAGGGAGAGGGAGAGGGAAAGAGAGAGGGGGGAAGGGGAGGAAGGGGGAAAGGGAGAGGGAGAGGGTCAGGGAGAGGGAGAGAGAGAGAGAGTGAGAGAGACACAGAGAGAGAGAGACAGAGAGAGAGAGAGAGACAGAGAGAGAGAGAGAGCGCATGTGTGTGGCCACAAGCTAGAAAACACTTGGGCAATATGGAACATGGGGAAAATGAATCCAGAAACTTTTCTGAATACTTTCTCAAGGTCAGTAGATGCATTAATCTCTCTCTCTCTCTCTCTCTCTCTCTCTCTCTCTCTCTCTCTCTCACACACACACACACACACACACAGAGCTTACCTTCCAAATGCATGTCTTACCATGTTTGTTCTAAAGCTTCAGGTAGTTGAGTACCCTATTTGTCTTCTTTACGTTACTTTCTAGAAAGCAGACATGTCCCTCTGCACACAGGCAGTGTCTCCTGTTGTCCCCCATGAGCTTTCCACCCATTAATCCTCGTCCCCACTGTGTCTCTGGCTTCTCTGCTCCCAACACAATGGACAAGGAAATCTATGATGGGTGCTGCCAGTGTCCTGCAGCAAGCATTTGACAAAAGGCCTTCTCCACAGCTCAGTGTCACAGGCTCAGTGTCACGGCACTCACATCTGTCACACATCTTTGCAGTAGGCTCTGGGTGCATTTCTGAGGTGACAAGTGGGTCTTAGCCGGTGGGTGTCATACCTCCATTTATTAACACTCAAGGCTGGCCGTCTACCCAAAGAGCCACATCTTTTACTTCTGGCATTTTGCTGGCGAGTAAGAGTCTCTTCTATTTGTCTGCCCAAGCTGGCTTTGAAATGCCATTCCCAGATCTTAGTCACTTTGCTCAGATTATCGGTATAAGCCTATAATAAAACATTTTATTGGGACAAATTAAATACTTAGGGGCAGGAAAGCAAGCAACTCACTACCAAAGGCAAGTGAGGTCAGACGTTAGTTCTGGCAGAGACTTCCCTGGCGCTGATTGGATAGTGGCAGCTTCCTGCCTGGTTCAGTGGCTTAAGCAGAGTGGTGCTATCGAAGATGAGGGCTGACCCCAAGCATTCTGAATGTAGGAAAATAAGCAACTATCCCTTTGATTCTCAGAGTGAGGACCCTTCCCCTTCCCAGGCGCGCAAACAAGTTCAAGAGTTCAAGAAAACACATTTGTGGTTTGTCTTATCCCCAGGTCTCTAGAATCACAAGAAGACCCAAAGGTGGGAGTTGATCCAGTTATTTTTGTCCTCCTTTATTTTATAAACAGCATACATGTTTCATTGTCAGTACTAACGACAGATCTAGCTTCACGTCTCCGCAGAGTTGAAAGGGAGTCCCCGACAGCCAATGATTATCTGAAAAAAATAACAATTTCTTCATTCTTTCTTGAGTGATAACTTTCCAGCGCCCATTCTCTGGAGCCAACTGTATCATCGCCAGGAGTATGGGGGAAACGGGAACGAAATTAGCTGGAGAAATGATCAACCCCGGCTGCCACTGGCGCCTCCTCTTCTGACTGCTATCTTTGTCTTCTGGACTCCCACTCTTCTGGGAAAGGTAGAAAACTCCCAGGGTCAGATATGAATCACAGAAGTTTCTGGAAGGGGTAGCCAAGGCGAAGTGCCATCTTGACTTGCAGGAGAGTCGGGTACAGACTGGTACTGCTGGGCTAGAAATGGCAAGATCCACCAGGACGATGCGTTTTGGTTAGTCTGTGGCAAACACCATAGGAATATCTGGAGTATGGAAGTTAGTGCAATTCTTGCTGTTCTCTTTCTTTCTTTCCTTCTTTCTTTCTTCCTTGCTTTCTTTCTTCTTTTTTCTTTCTTTCCTTCTTCCTTCCTTCCTTTCTTTCTTTCTTTGTTTCTTTCTTCCTTCTTTCTTTCTTTCCTTCTTTCTTCCTTCCTTTCTTTCTTTCTTCCTTCCTTCCTTTCCTTCCTTCCTTCTTTCTTTCTTTCTTCCTTCCTTCCTTTCTTCCTTCCTTTCCTTCTTTCTTTCTTTCTTCCTTTCTTTCTTTCTCTCTTTCCTTCTTCCTTCCTTCCTTCCTTCCTTCCTTCCTTTCTTCCTTCCTTCCTTTCTTTTTTCCTTCTTCCTTTCTTTCTCTCTTTCCTTCTTCCTTCCTTCCTTTCTTTCTTTCTTTTTTCCTTTCCTTCCTTCCTTCCTTCTTTCTTTCTTTCCTTCTTTCTTTCTTTCCTTCTTTCTTTCTTCCATTAATTCTGGGTCTTTGCAGATATGCTAGAAGTCTGCATGCAGTCATACCGGGGAGGGGGGTTGAACAGCATTTGTGGAATAAATGGATGGTATGCTATTTGTCCCCACCGCCAAAATGTTTGGACTCTTCTGTCTACACACCCATCTAGCTGCATCTGACTTCATGGAATTAAGTGACCCAGGGTGAAGGTCGGTGTGATACGCTTGAAGAGATTTCCAGCCAATTCAGAAGACTGGGCTGGCCATTTCTGCCATTTCCTGGAGTCCACTTGACAATGTCTACTAACTTTTGCCCCCATGAACAAAAGCATCATTAAAGGAGAGCTATAAAGATACAGGCACAGGGGTCACAGAGGGCAGGGGTATGGCTCTGTGGGAGAGCACTTACCTAGCATGCACAAGGATGTGGGTTCGATCCCCACTATCCTACCCCCTCCAAAGAGTCCCAGAGATGAGGAGAAATGAGAAAAAAAGGAGGACGTGACAAGGACAAATCTCACTAAACATGTCTGATTCTGGAATAATCTGAGTGGAGAGTCTCATAATTCTGAGTGTACAGACCAGAACCGTGAGAGAAGGGCCAGGGAGGGAGTCACGGAGATATGGAGAGAAATACAGACTTCACCCCCAGCTCTTCCTCTCACCAGCCATGAGACCAAGGGAAGGCTACTTCATTCTTTTCTCTGCTTCGGTTTCCTCATCAGTGCAGTGGGGCAGTAACAGATCCATTGGCTTGCCGTGAGTATTCAATGAGCTTAAAGATGCAGAGAGTTCACAGTGATTTGACGGATGTTTGTTAGAGTGATTATTATCATTACTACCGTGGGGTGGGAGATGCAGGATTGGGAGCAAGGTTGAGGGAGGCACTGGTCCCACCCATCAATGACAAGATGGTACCTCAGAGGCCCAGAGGAAATAAAACGCGTTATCTTCTGACTGAGGAAATCCGACGTTTGTCCCTTTGAGTCTCGGCCTCTGTGCCCGCGCTCAGGGCGGTGCTGGCCGTCACATGTGTGAATGGTTATTAGCCGTGTGGAGACCAATTTCATCCTGCTCTGTTCTCCTTCCCCTCCTCCTGTTTCCCTCTTGGGAGGACAGGGAGCGGGAAGGAAGATGTTGCCCACCCCCGACTGGTGTGCCTGACTTTGTGCTCTGGTCAGGGGCTCCACAGCCAGCCTCGGGCTGAGACTCTCCACCTGCTAAACCTCATGCTTCACCTTCAGGCTGGGCTCTTCCAGCCTGGGTCCCACCTGCATCTACTGGAGTGACCCCGATGGCTGCCAGGGAAGACCATGGTACCATGTAGGCTGAACCTATAGGGACCTCCCCCCTCCCACTAGGCCTGGGGCTCACAGGTGGTGGCATCTGACCTTCTTAAGCCCTCGCCTGCTTTGTGATGTCTCTGCCAGCCCAGGAGGGTTTTGCTAAATATCCCATTGCCTAGCTGGAATTAGAGAAAACACAAACATACCCACTCACATGTATTTCTTGAACACACACACACACACACACACACACACACACACAGAGGCTTGCTCTGAGCCAGGCCTGAGCTGTCTGAGAAATAGTGACTCATGACTCCCCATAACAAAACTATGCAGCATGAACTATAATTATCCTGTATTTATGGTAAAATAAAGACATAAAGAGGTTAATAACTTGGCCAAGGTCGCCAGCGTGCAGGAGGAGGGGTCAGGATTTGAATCCAGCCCTTCGGTTCCAGAATCCTGGCTTTTACATACCCCGTGATACAACTTGCAAACCACTAGTCACCCCATCAACCCCATCATAATAGGTTCCGCTAATTACTTTTCCTCCTTCAATGCCAGTTGAGTAGTATTGCATTGTTATCACTCAGGTCTTACAGAAACCGCCCATACACAAAGATGCCATGCATTTAAATAAAACATGGGATTAAGAAAAATGTAAAGTCTGACTTGGGGGTCAAGGGGTAAAGCTCGGAGCCCAGCAGGATGCCTGGCCATCAGATGCTGCTGCTGAGAGAAGAGCAGGGCCAGGGATCCCGGAGGTCCTACAGACACTCAGCTGTGCTCACACCCTGAACACTGCAGCCCCACGCGCACCACACATCTGTGGACATGCGCAGAGACAGCAGTGGAGGAACCAAAGAGACCATCGCTGGGAAGGACCGGAGGTGGAGTGCTAATGTGTCCAGCTGGTGGCAGGAGTCAGGGTCTTCTCTGGAGGGAGTTGGGGGGGGGGTGTCTTCAAACTGCCCTGGATTGCGAGAAGTTTCCCTAATGTGCTGTGGTCAGGTCCGAGGGCGTTTTCCAAAGAAGGCTGCTGCTGACGTTATATTAGTAATATCGTGGGGAATGGAGTGGCTGTGAGGGTTTGTGCTCTTGCTTTTGTTAAGTGCTGCTGTGATGCCACAGATGGACCTGTGGGCTAAACCCACGCAGAGAGCTCCTTGATAGCCTGCACCTTAAAAGGTCTTTCCATCTCTGACCTCTGACCAGCAACCCCAACTCTAGAATTCTAGGTCAAAAGGTAGGCAATAGAGCTTCCTGCGGGAAGACATTCGTTCATCTCAGCAGTATTTATAAAAGCAAAGAGCTGGATTGCACTCAAAAGAACGGAGATAAGGGAAATGTTGAGTAAACTTTGGAATGAGTACATGATGAACCACTTGGCAGCCAATTAAAAAGAAACTCTTTGCCTGTGCAAAGAGTTCTCAATAATAGGAGAAATGCTTCTGTACAATGTTAAGTAAAAACATGGGATACCAAGTCATTAGGACACCTGATCTTTGACCCAGAAACCCCACACTGACAATCTAGCCTGCAAAATGAAAACCATGAGGACGTCAGGATAGATGCATAAGGATCCTTACTGCTGTGGTATCAGTAGGGGAAGAAATAGGACTAAAATAAGACCAGGGAAGACCTGGAATACCTATGTACGGGGCAATGCTTCATCTAGGGCTACGCCACCTCTACGCATTAAAAAAAAGTTCTCACCTATATGCATTGACATGTACTGTTAACCAACCAAAGCAAAATATTAAGCAATAAGTAAAATATTAGCCTATGGAATACACACACACACACATACACACACACACACACACACACACACACACACATTTGGAATGTTTGCATAGTCACAAAAGGTCCATAATTGGGTAAAGTATAGATGACTAGTTTTTGAAGCTCACAACCTCCCTCCTGTGTTAGACTTGCTTAAATGAGTGTAATTAACATAGTATAAAAGTTCATTTAGTCTAAAAGAACCACATGAACAAAACAGGTGTCAGTGACTTGTGCCTGTCAACCTAGCTACTTGGGAGACTGAAATGGGAGGATTGTAGTTTAAGAACAGCTTGAGTAGAGAAGTTTGTGAGACCCCCTTCTTTACCCGCGATCAGGTCCAGTAGTGTGTACCTACAAGCTCCATGAGAGGCTGCCATTGGGAGGATCTCGGGATGAGGCCCACTAGGAAGAAAAGTCTATGAGACTCCAGCTCAGTGGAGAAAAGCAGAGCACTGTGGTACATGGCTGTCCTAGCAACTACGGGGGTCTAAAATGGGTAGATCCTGATCCAGGCACACATCCAGAAAGAAAGTGAGACCCTACCTGAACCATAATGAGCATTTAAAACAGGCTTAGAGGCATGGCTCAGTAGTAGAGAACCTTCTTAGCAAGCACAAGACCCTTTGTCGAAACCCCCAAAGCACACACACATACAAACACAAGAGCAGTCATACAATACTATCTGAACTGCATCAAAAGGCATATCGCCGTGATGCTGATAAAGACTAGAGAGAAGTAGTCATATATATGTATACATATATATATATATATATGGACCCCTGTTTATTGTAATTAAAATTGATTTGCATTTAGTATGTTTTTTCTTTGCATTTTTCAAACTTTCTATGTTAATATAGGTATTTGTCTTCTAATAAGAGTGGATGGATAGATGGATGGATGGATGGATGGATGGATGGATGGATGGATGGATGGACGGATGGATGGATGGGAATAGATAATTTTTACACAGAGAGACAGCAAAAAACAGAAGGAAGGAAAAAAAGGAGGGAAAAAGGACAGAAGGAAAAGAGGAAGGAGGGAGAAGAGACAGACAGAGACAGATATAGAGGCAGAGAGGATGAAGCAAATAAATGCATGAACAGCCTTCGTTTTCAATGTCCGCTTCTTCAGTGGCTGGTGGCTCCTAGTCACTGAGTTCCTCCCGTCCCTATCCACCAGCCCACATCCAGTGTCCACGCAGAGGCTTGTGAGCAAAGACACACAGCTGAACCCGATCACAGAGCCAGCAACATCTGCGCCACATGGTTTATGTCCATTCTACAGGGGGTGAAACCCTCTGGAATTAATATCTGATGAAGAAATAAACCTGTTAACAGGACAGATTTATAGTATTCAAATGACTATTGATCCATTCAGTTCACAACTCATAAAACCCTTCCCTGAATGACCTTCTACCTCGTGCGCGCTTAAGCAAATTATCTCTAATAAACAAGTATTATGAGGACCCAAGGAAAATGTCAACCTATAAATAACTGATCTCTCTCTCACCCTCTAACTCAGCTCCTCATCTTCTTACCCATCTTCTTCCTTCCTTCCCTTTTCTTCCTCTTCCTCCTTTTTCTCTTCCCTCCCTCCCTCCTTCTCTCCACCTCTCCTAATCTCTAGTATCTGTTTTCTATGTAACCTATGGCCAAGGCTTCAGCTCCTCAAGTCTCTGTTAGCATAATAAAAAGGCAGCTCCATGAAAACAAGAAAGCCACCAGCTTGTGCCAGGCCACGCGGGGTTGGGGAGGCAAACCTCCTCTAGGAGCTCAGAGGCGTGGACTCTGGCTTCAGTCTGAACTTCATCACAGCATGATTTCGGCTCAGGCACTACGTCCACGTTGTAAGCCCAACTCTAATCAAAGTAAGCTTGATAGGAAACTTAGCTTCCTTGGGTTAAGTTCCAGGACACTGGCTAAGTGTTTTAAAACAGCATAGCCTTCCTTCATTACAGAGCAGACCCCATGGGTCTGTGGCCCTGTCCTGTGTACTCCAGGCCTTTCCTATCTCAGTTTCTGCAGGATTTACTGGGCTTGGCTCCATCCAAAGACCTTGACATGTTAGAGAACCAGGTCACAGGTATGCAATGACTCAAATAGAACGAAGGAGCTCTATTCAAGGAGCCACACCTTGAAGTCTCCAACAGCTTGGTCCCAAGATTATCATGCCAGTCATCTTTCCCCTAGCCAGCCCAAAGGGCAAAACCAGACACGGAGGGGGACATGGCTGAAGGTTTCATCACTTTACACACACAGGGCAGAGCATGATCAAGGATGTCACAAAGGCAGAAGTCCCAGGAACCAGAGGTGAGTGGCTCACATTGTGGCTGTCACTTGTGTCATCACCAAACATGAAGAAACGTTGTAAATGGTTGGTGTAACCAGTATTCGTATCCCGGTCCAATCCAGGCGAGCATGCTCTCCTGGTCTTTGTATAAGTTATTTTATACCTCTGAGCTTAATTTTGTACTTTCAGAATTCAGAAGGCTATGTTCCTCACAGATCTTTCCGTTGATCTGGGAGATTATGACTTTCTACTGTCAGGCCTATGTCCTCAGCAGTTCAAAATGAGACTTTTGGGGTGAATGGTAGATGTAAGGTGGCAGACTGATAACTCTCAAGAACATGACAGATGCATGTTTTAATGGAAAGACACACACAATAAATGTCTAATAGAACCTTTGAATTTCTAAATGGCTCCGTATGGCCTTACTATTATTGTTGTTGTTATTTTTATTATTAATTTTCTGGAACTAGGGATGGAATCATGATCTTGAGCTTACCAGACAGAGGCTCTACCACTTGAGTCCTGTCCCCACTCCTTCTTGGGATCATTATTCATAGAGGGTCTCAATCTTTGTCCTGGCTGGCCTAGACTGTGATCCTCCTGTTTATACCTCTCAATAGCTGGAATGACAGGTATGAACTACCATACCCAATCTTGAGAAACTTTTCTATACCAGAATGGCCCAGAACCATGACCCTCCCCACTGCCAGCTCCCAAGTAGCTAGAGGGTGATGGGTGTGAGCCACTGTGCCTGGGAACAAAACACTTTATAATACCTTAAACAACAGAGTGTGTTTTTTATTATTCACAAGGAAAAAAAAAGAAAAGAGAAATATAGTTGGAAACTGAAAGGCAGTGAATCTTTTTTCTAAGCGGAACATCAGAGATGCATAGCCTGTTTCTTTGGAAGGCAAGAGTTAGTTAGAAGAAAACCAGAGAGTCTTGAAAGCAAAAGCAACATTTTAAGATGTAAAAAGAGGTCAGCAAACTGCATCCCTTAGCCAAACCTGGCTTTGCTTCTTGTCTTAGTAAATAAAATCTTATTGGAAAGCACACGCAGTCGTTGGTTTATATATCGTCTATGATTGCTATGGTGGTGCTTTGGTGTGAGAGCTGGTGGATCTCTTGGGCAGTAGCAGATCACGAGGGTGGAGCCCTCTCCAATGAGATTTGCAGCCTTGTAAAAGAGGACTCAGGAGCTGCTGTGTCCTCTCTGGGTGTGGGAGGACACAGGAGAGGATCCCATGTAGGAACCAGAAAGTAGGCTTGTCAGATGCTGACATCCCTTGATCTTGTACTTTCAGCTTCCGGAACTGTGAGAAATAAACATCTATTGTTTATAAACTACCTAGTTAATGGTCTTTTGTTACAGCAAGCTAAGACAAATGTCAAAGCGGTTACATGTTTTTAACCTAGGATCCATGGTCTACATTATTTACTACCCGTTCCTTAACAGAACAAGCGAACCCACCCCTCTTCTGAAATAACAAGTAGGCCCAGAGTGGTCAAGGTGACCCAGACTTCAGGTCCAGGCTGGGCCTTGGCTAGACGCGTCTGAGAAACATTGGTTCCAGTCTTGGAGGTCTTCAGCCCATTCTTCCCTTTCTCCCACTCAGTCTCCAGTTTCAAATCACAGAGCTGGTTTCTGGTGAGAAGGATTGCAGGCTGGAAAGGACAGAGGATTTCTGGGAGCTGTAATGACACCATAAAAGCTTTGTTGGGTTGCTTTTATGAGCCTGAAGGAGCTCAGAAGAGCCTGACCCTACCCGGTCTCAGTGGAAGTGTGTAAAAGAGAGGTTTGCTTCTGGGATAAATGCATATCAAAACCAGCTCTGGGAGGGAGGAGAGACGGGAAGGGGGAAGGAAGGAAATAAATGCCAAGCGAGGTAGCTGAAGAGAGAAGATTTCCTCAGAAAAGAAGCAAGCGAGGAGGGCAGGAGAGGAATAAATGGTGTAGAAATGACAGCTGCTCTTCTGTGAGCCCCCGCTCCCCTGCAGGGCTGATAAGATCGACTCTGTGTCAGATGCCACAGCTCCCTTTTCACACTTCAATGTGAACTTTACAGCAAAAGGGGGCCGGGAGGCAGTGAAGGGGAAAACGGTGGCTCCGAAGGACTTGTGCACCGAGTGTGAAGCCATTTCAATTTTATATTCGAAAGGACTTTGTAGGTGATCCCATGAATGCAATTATGCCCACCTAATAAAAGCAACATATGCTAAGACAATTAAAAGATTTTATTATACTTCTCTTCATTGTATTCCAGGTGAGGCAGGCGAACGGAAAGTGATGAGAGGGGAAAGGAGCCTTTTAGCACAAAGGGGAGCCAAAGTCGACCTGGACGAGGCCGGTGGGGAAATGAGTTGGGGGTTGATATACCTTTAACATAAAGATGAATTACTAGGTTCGTCTTCACCAGGGCTCTCTCTCACCTTGCAAAATGCCAAGGCTCTCTGGTTTCATGAGTGTGATAAGGAAATATAGCCAGAGACATCCCTGCATCTTCTGAAAGCGCAGGGTGTTCTGGTTTGTGATCGTAAAATGAAGGCCTCCACAGGAGGCCAGAAAGAGACAAGACTATTCACTGGGTTTGAAGTTTCACTACATGGTGACAAATGGAAATGAAGCTGACAATGTTCAGACATTCACGAGTCTAGCCACTCCATGTATATGCATTGGGAAGTAGGAAAGAACCCAAGTGTACGATCAGAGATAGGAAATTCTGAGAGACAAGGAACAGCCTATGTCCTCTACCATGAGGAATTGCTTGTCTTTCCTTCAACAAATATTGCTTTTCCTGGTGGGGAAATCTAGATTTGCATCCACCCACATCGCAGTGAAGAGACAGTCCTGGGACCCGTTCTTACCAGTGGGGATGGGGGTGAGAGATTTTTTTCTTTCCTTTACCAGCTAGAGGTAGACACCAGCAGAGAGTGTAGATGTCCACCCAGCAATGGGAGCCTCGGCCCCCTGCGTGACTACGTGGAACAGAGCTGCTCCAGAGCAGCCACATCAGGCTGTCTTACGTGTAACAAAGACTCTGAGGGTCTAAGCCACACACAGCTTGGAGGCTAACCTTACTGCAGTGTGGACTATACTAATCACAGCCTGGCTGTGCAAACGATCCACATGAAGATTATTTTGAGATTACGACAGGGTCTCTGTGAAGCCCAAGGGTAACATTAACTATTTGCTTAGAACTACACTGAGCGCCTACTCCAGCCTCTGCCTGTCAATTCCTTTACGTCATGCCTGAAAGAGATCTCCAGGGACTCCCCAAACAAACACATATCATATCTATCTATCTGTAATAGGTCATTCGGTTGTGCCCAAATACCAGACGCTGCCATGCATCTAAGATGGCTCCTACATGGTGGCCTGAGTCTGGAATTTTCTCCTGGTCCCCAGGAGGCCCAGAAGGGAGCAGATGGTACCCAACCACAGGCTTGGTTCAGCATGACACAGATGCCCACTGGTGTGGGCTCAGAGATAGGAACACACATGTTTTTCAAATGTGATTCGCAGTGACTTTTAATGCCAGCAAAGATCTTTCTAGGGGAGAATCCTGACTGTCCTTTCCACGTCACGAGATGGATTCGGCAAAGCCCGCATGAAACCACCTCTCACACTAGTTCTTTACCGTCAGGAATGGGACTTCCAGATTCTGGGAAGGTGACACAGAGTCCGAAAGATTCTCATTCCAGCGCAGGCATCCTGGCCAGGAAAGACATGATTGTTAGTGGGGAACAAGATCTAGAGAGAATATACTGTGAGCCAGGCCCTGAGCTGAGGACCATGGGGATGAAGATGACTGTTTTTCCCTCTGTGTTTGTAGCCCAGAAATTCAAGGCCTTGAAGTAACTCAACTCCGGCTCCAGGAGGGCTGCGCCCTCAGAAACCACGCATCTCTGGGCAGCTGGGAAGCCCTTCCTACCAGCAGTAACACAGGCACAATGATCAACCTGCTACGTGCCAAGTACCTGCAACGCTCTGGGACGCGCACAGTCCCGCTCCATAAATGCTCAATGTCAAGTGGGGAGAAAGCAAACGGAGGGCGCCATCAAAGAGTCAAGAGAGGACATGGTGCACACGAGTCACTGGCAGCAGCCCCTCTTGGCTTCCACCTGCTGCTGGGTGAACGGAGCCCGGTCACAGTCTGCGCTGCAGCCTTCTGCAGGAGTGCTGCGCTCCCGAGAGCAGAGCAAGGGTGACCTGCCTGCCTGGTGGCACACGGCCAACAGCATCTGAAACCGAAGCTTGTGTGTACAGCGAAACGCAGGAAGCCATCTGAAAAGGGGGCACTAATTAGCTTCCTGGGATTTCGGATTTTAAAAGCTTCTATGATCGAAGTTGCTTCTGTGATTATTTTTTTTCAAGGATTCTGAAGATTCGTTCTAATGTCAGGACATCAGAGAAACAAAAGCAAACGGAATAGGAGATAAGGACTTTGTGGGTTTCTATCAGGGTGCTTTCAACGTGGATAAGTGAAAGGAAAAATCTGCTTGGTTTTAGGGGTTGATAAAAAGCAGTACAGGGGACAGAGAATGTTGAAAGGGGTGACATTGATCAAGATACATTGTGTTCATAAACTTATTTGTTAAATGACAACTCCTTTGTACAACTCCTTAAAGATAATAATAATAATAATAAGCAGTATAGCATTTAGAGACTGCTGTATATACTGAAGAACCAGCCTCCTTGGTACCTCCGTGAACCCCGACCGAGTTATACTGTCGTGTAGATTAGCGCCTCCTGACAGAGCACCTGAGGGTCCCACTTCTTTCCACACAGATAAAAAAAATTAGGGAACATACCTCCAAACCCCAAAACAAAACAGAAAGAGTCTCAGAAGTTTGCAATAAGGAAACAATTTGCAAGAGGGCAAGTGAATTTTTTCTTATTAACCACAACCACGATTTTCACTAAGAATGTGAAACAACTAATAATGGAAAGTCTGGATATAATAATTAGACTTGTTCAACTGTGTGTGTGTGGGGGAAATAAATAATAACTAGCGAACTGCATTACTCAGAAAGTATATAAGGATACTATTGAATGTGCTCTGTAATTGAAAGCCATTATGGAAACATGGCCTTCCAGGGTTAACTCCTCCTTCTGAGCAGCACCTTGAACCTGCTTTGCCTTTTCCTGGGTACACACATCCTGTGTTGTAGCCAGGTGTTGGTATATGTCTTCCATGATCGTCAGTGACCTTTAAGGCAATGCGTTCCATACATCTTGCTCTCTGAATGCCTAGCACTGGGGTCAGCCAATAATCACCAGTAAAATGAACATATTCCATTTCCTCTTAAACTTGACCTCGCCAGCCTGGCTAATCCTTCACTCTATTCTTAGAAATGTTTCCCAACAGTTCACATTTTTCTTAAATTAGGGAGGAATATTTTGATAAGTCAATGTATTTCATATTTGTAGGTAGGGTTCTAATCATCAACACCCACGGGAATCCATAAAAACTTGGCCCAAGTCCATGGAGAATTATGAGCTATCTCCCTTAAACCTGGAAAAGCCTCACTCATCTCCTGCTTGTATTTCTTAAAGTTAAAAAAAAGAGGAGTTTGAAAATTATAGCCTTATAAATTTAACTTCTAAATTTAGAAATATACTGAAAGGAAAAACAGTCATGAAATGAGCCTCACAAATTTAAAAGAGAGCAACAATTGTAAGAAAATGAACTATTGTCTATAAAAAGTATGTTCTGCTTTTTCTAAGAAAAAAAATGTTATCTTTTCCAAAGAAATCATAGAATCACTTTCTCTCACAAATGTGATTCATGGTCAGATTGAATTTTCCTAATCTGACATTATTTAGAGAATGAATAAAACTTATGAGACTTATGGGCTTATGAGACTGGTACCATTTTTATCCTAAGATAAAATTAAGTTGTTATATCAGTTTTTATAAGATACTCCTTCCAAGAAAAACGATGAAGCAGCAGAGAAAGGAGAATGTTCTTGGAATCCAACTTGGGTGTAGTTCCAGCTTTGCTACTTGGTAGCTGGACAATCTTGGGTAGATCACATAAGCTCTCTGGAGCTCTATCTCCCTAACTATAACTGGAGTGGATAAGAGTCCCATTCAGATGAAAGGAAAGGATCGCAGGAAAGAGAAATGTGCAGCCTGGAACTGGTGGCTCACTCCTGTAATCCCAACTACTCAGGAGGCTGAGATCTGAGAAATGTCACTCAAAGACAGCCTGGCCAGATGAATCCAAGAGACTCTTATCTCCACTCGACCAGCAAAAAGCTGGAAGTAGAGGCATGGCTCAAGTGGTAGTGCATTAGCCTTGAGTGAAAAAGCCCAGTGAGTTTAAGAGTTCAAGCCTCAGAACCAGCACGTGTGTGCACACACATACAGACACAGACACACACACACAGACAGACAGACAGACAGACAGACACACACACACATGTGCACAGAAATCATAGTGTAGAGACTCAAGGAAGTTGGTACCTGTCTCCGAGTAGGGGGTGTTATCTACTGTCTGAACCCTCATGTCCTCTTCGACTGAGGGACTTTGCAGAGCTGCCAGGTAGGAGATTCAAAGGGATCACATTAATTTATGCATAATATCTGCTCTCGAACTTTAGTTCTAAAAGGGTTAAAATATTTTTGTGGTGAAGCTCTGGTTGGGATTAAGGTTTATACTAGAGGCCTCTTTGTAAGGTTGGAGAGTTTATACAATGAGACCCTCTTGCTTTTTGAAGAAGTTTTTCATATTGATAGGATTTGTTGGGCTTTCTAAAATGTGACGGAACTGGAGGCTGCATTCTGGGTAAACAAGACTCTGAGAGCTTAGGCAAGCTGCTGAGACTCAGTTTCCCCCTTCACCTAGCCCTCCTTTCCCATTGCTGTGGAGGGGGGTGTGGGGGAGGGTGGACTGCATCCCAGATGGAAAAGCACCTGGGAATTCTAGTGAGGACTGGAGAGGACTAATTATCCCTCCCAGCCTCCCTCGACTTTTCTAGGCCATGCATCCTCCATTCTTGGGTAACACAGGGCCTGCGTGGGGCAGGCAGGGCTGGGGAGAGACTGAAATAGCAAGGACTCCATGCCCGTGGCTATTTCAGTTGCACACACACACACACACACACACACACACACACACTGAGCAAGTCCCTTGGGGTTGATTATAGTTACCCGAGAAGACTCTTTAACTCTTTCTGCAGAAATGAACTTAACGAACGGTCTAGAGCCCAGAGACATAATAAGAACAAGGATTTTTATGAAGGAAAGAAAAAAGTGAGTGACTTTGAAAACAGTTTGGTAATCTCCCCAAAAAGTTAAGTGCATAGTTCACAGAAGATCCAACCATTCCACTCCTAGGTAGATACCCAAGAGAAATGAAGAGATATGCCCGCATAGAGACTTGTCAATAGATGTTTACACCAGCAGTATTTGTAACAACCCAATGGTAGAAAACATGCCTGTCGATGGATGAATAGATAAGCAAATATGGTAGATCCATGCAAGGGAATATTATTCAGCCATGGAAAGGAAGTGTTGCAATGTGCTACTCTGAAAACACTGGGCTAAACACAAGAGCTTAGTTTGAAAAGGTAACAACCTTGCATTTCCTTTGGGTATGATACTCTCAGGAAAATCTAAACCATCTAGGGAGAAAGCAGATAAGTTCGAGAATGGGGAGAAATTATTCAGTAGGTTTGAGTTGTTTTTCTGGAATGAAGAAAAAGTTTCCAAACTAGAAAGAGGTAGTGGTTGCATGACACTAAGAGTTTACTTGAAGCCATTTATACACTTAAAAAAGAGAGAACTATGTGTTATATAACTTGTATCTCAATTAAAGAATATTTAGAGACAAAAAACATGAAGGGAGGGAACAAAATCCAGAGGTTGGATGCCCCTGTAGCCGAATTTGAATGTCACCTCTACCTCACGTGACATGCAAGCTGGGGCAAATGACTTGGGCACCGGGCTTTCATTCTACCACGCTTCAGATGGTGGAATGGTTCCTTCCAGGAATCAGGAGCGGAGGAGACCAATGCAAAGAAAGCATAGGTGCCTTCAGTCCTTTCCTCCCCACGCCTCCCTGGTGGACCAGCAGAGCTCTCATGTTACTGCACAGAGGCTGAGAGGCGCTGATAGCCGCTGAAAACCCAGGAAGCAGCAAAGGGCTGCCCCACTTCCCGCCACCATGGGAAACGGGAGTTGTCGATATGTCGTCCTGCATCTTAGCATCCACCAACCAAATCCAACTTGTCAACCAAATCAGGATTTATTGTGTCCCTTGTACTTCTTTCAGTATTTCTTGTGAGCAAATAAGCAAGTCCACTAAAGAATGAAGTGGATAATCCCAGCTATTTCAGAGGCCAAGACAGAAGGATCAAGGTTCATGAACAGCCTGGGGGGGGGAGGGAGCGAGGGGAGTTTGAGACTATGTGTTAAGGGCTGGGCACCAGAGGCTCACGCCTGTCATCTTAGCTACTCAGGAAGCTGAGATCTGAGGATCACAGTTCAAAGCCAGCCTGGGCAGATAAATCTGTGAGACTCTTATCTCCAGTTAACCACCCAGGCCCAGAGTTCAAGCCCCATGAAGGACAAAAAATAAACATTAAAAACTGGGTTTTGTGGCACATACCTCCTGTGGTATTAGCCACTTGGGAGTAAGAGGTATTCGGGGAGACCTCAGTCCTAGGCCAGCCCTAGGAAAAAGTGGGAGAACTATTATGAAAAATGACTAGAAGAGAAGGAGGGAGAGGAAGAGAGGAAGAGGAAGGGGAAGGAGAAGAGGAGGGTCTCACATCTTCAAGGCACTAGCCACCCAGCGATGGTGCACTAAGGAAAGTCTGAAAGCGTGGACTATTGGTTCATCTGGGGGTTTGGGGCCCTCCATGAATGTGTACAGTTGACCATTAACAAAAGAACTTCTTAGTGGAGAAATGGGGGTGAATAGAAGGCAAAAGGGTGCAGGTCTGCAACTAACCAGGACTGGAAATATCATGCTTTCCTTAAAGCCAGAGGATTTGTTTGCATCATAAACCAAGTGGAGAAGTGTTTGTTCACCAATCACCCAACTCATCTGGCATCACGCTGAGCGTGGCAGCCAGTCCGTGCCACTGGGGACACAGCGATGACAAAGGAGCTCACTGTCCCTGAAATGCAGATAATGATAAAAATGGCATTCATTTGCTTAGACCAAGAGATTTTTTTTTTTCCTACAGGAGAGCAATTGGCAGAAAACATTATGAAAATGTCCGAGAGGTCTGGTAATTGAGTTGATTAGTATGACCTTGGTTATGAAGGCAATAGACGAGGGCCTGGTGCTTAGACTGAGTTATAACCCTGTGCTTGGTTCGGCAATAGAGTGAGGGATGTAATTTGTTCAACTTGACTCGGAGCGGCCAAGCCTGCCTCTGACAAAGTAATCCACTGACCAGCCGAGCTTGGCTGGTGCTTGTCACCCTGGCAGAGTAAACAGGACAGGGTCAAGTAAGAAATGATAGACTGCTCTTCAGCACTGGGTATGTGTGGACATGAAGGGGAGGGGGGCATGGCTTTGTGGACCGAGGAGGAAGACCAACGGAGCCAAAACACCGACATACACAATCAATAAACCTCCTTGCTTCCAAGGTCTAAGCTGAATTTGTTCTCGCTCTATTTTTCTCCTATTTTTTTGAAAAAAAAATAGACATGTATGAAGGAATATGATTTTGTTGCGATGGGAAGTTTAACATCGTGAATCCTAAGAAAGGATCTGATGTGTAGCTGTCAAGCCATGTCATTTATTAACTTGCTGGAAAATAGGCGGTGTCTCTCCCTAACACAGGTAGATGCATTCACGTGGCTGAATCCAGCGATGCACCCCCGCAACACACACACATACACTCCCATGTTAAGCCTAGAACACCACTTGCTCTGGGGCTGCTTGTGTGAAAGTGGGAAGTTCTAGGCACTCTCTTCTCTATGATGGTGTTTTGTTTTGTTCTTTAAAAATCACTCACTTTCCCCTGTGAAGAGATGACGTGGATTCTGAAATCCACATCATCTATAACATCCATAAATTCTCAAAGACAGAAGTCTGAACATGGGATATGCTATTTATCATTCAGAAGGAATGCACAGAAGACTTAAACTAGAGCGTTGTGCTGGGTGAATAATAATACCAGAACATCTCCAGGCCCATCCTGTGCTTCCTTCCTGGAGTGGAGACAGTTGCATGTGTGAACGTGTGTGTGTGCGTGTGCGTGTGTGTGTGCGCGTGTGTGTGTGTGTGTGTGTGTAGTCTGCCTCCCATTTCAGGGGCTGGGGCTGCAGAACCAACAAAGGGCCAGAAACCCTGGTGTCCTTGCCTTTGTGACCTGACCCTCCCAGGGAAAGGGATCTGACCACCACATGCGAGTGGAATAAATTATCGCTGACACTCCAATATTTAATTATGCAGCTGTCAGAGCGGGCCCTTTCGAAATTCATTTTAATAAAGTGGGAACTTCCCCTTTCAAGGTTGAGAGTGAGAGGAGTCACCTTTAGTGTCAGCCGGAGGTCTCCTCCATGAGCTCCCATTCTCGCTCCGGACGCCTGTCACTTGGCCTGATGGAAGGACTTGATAACAGCTCTGATGCCTGGTGGCCCTCCACCCCCCCCCCAGCCCTGCCTGAATGAACACCCTTTATTTAAACCCTCAATAATGAGGACCTCAAAGTCAGGGAGGCCAGCACAAGGGCAGGCTGTCGGGGGAAAAATGGCTTCTTATTATAAAATTCACTCAATGTAGAAGTGGCAATCTAAAAGTAATCATGTCTAGCTCCCTGTTTTAACTGGGTAACCAGAAACAGTTCACATGGGTGGAAGGAAGAAGAAAGAAAGAAAGAGAGAGAGAGAGAGAGAGGAAGAAAGGAAGGAAGGCAGGAAGGAAGGAAAGAAAGAAAGAAAGAAAGAAAGGGAAAAAAATCACACCGGGGGTTGGGGGGCGGTGGAAGGGGGGTCTCTCCCAGGGCCATGGCTCCTAAACTTGTGAAAGAGGCATAAAAATATTGATTTCTATTTTTCTATAAAATAATAATAATAAAAAGAACGGTACTATGGTTTTTGTAGTCTGGTTTCTGGGCCATAAAGTTGCATAGAGAAACAGCTTTTGTGTGAAGGCTCTGGTGTCTGCCTGATGTGTATATGTCTAAAGTCTATGTTTAGCTTACACTTCTGACTATTTATATGTAAACCAGCCCTCCAGACAACTGGAGAGGGAAATGCTGCGCTGGAGAAAGCAGAAGCAGCAACACAGACACTTTGACTCCGGTTCCTCTCCTCTCCCCTTCCCTCCCCTCTTCTCCTTCTCATCCTCCTCTCATCTCCTCTCCCCTCTCCTCTTCTCCTTCTCTTCCCCCTCTTCCTCCTTTCCTCCCCCCTTCCTCTTCTCCTTCTCTTCCTCCTCTTCCTCTTCTTCCTCTCCTCTCCTTTCTTCTCCTCTCTCCTCTTTTCCTCCTCTCCCCTTTTCTACCTTTTTGCTTTTCACTCTGCCGTCTCTATTCTCTTGTCTCTCTCTCCTGTCTGTCTCTATGTTTCATTTTCTGCTCTTTTATGTTCTCTCCTCTTTCTTTCTCTCTTCATTAACTGCAAATATGTACTGGTTATTGACCAAGTGCTAGGCATCACCCAGAGTTCTTAGGGTGCTCAAAAGAGCTCTGTAATCAAGTGTGCTTGTGATGGTCCCCATTTTTACCAAGGAGGATGCTGAGGCTCAGAGAGGCTCATGGCTGTCTCCAAAGCCAGACAGCAGTGCACAGCGCCATGGCACCCAGAACCTCTCAGTGGCTAGATCTGCATTGGCTCAGCCTTGCTTGTCCTCTCTTCCTCAGATCTTTCACTTGCTTTCCCTCCCCCTGGCTCGCACCCTCTCTCTGCCCCTCCTTCCTTCCCAAGTCCACGCAGGAGTGCTTTACTAACAGCTTCAAGGTAACACCGCCTGCCCGCGCATGCATGCTGTAACTCTTCTTGGCAATAAACTCTGGCTTCAGAGAGGCCATGTTCAGTTAGCTGTGGGCGGGGGGCCTCATGCTTACCCTGAGTTCAGTCCCCAAGAGAGCCAAGAAAGAGAAGAAGAAAGAGAGGGAGCAAGGGAGGGAGGGAGGGGGGAGCGAGGGAGGGAAGGAAGGGCAATGACTATGGAAAGTCCGCCATTGCTCATCATTGCTAACAGCCCACCCAGTGTGTCCAGAAGCACTTTTGCTGCAGGATAACGGTGACTTCCAGGAGCCTGGGACAATGGCTGCTGAGGCGACTCACAGGGAAACAGATAGTGACACCTGTGCCTTTCCAGGCCACAGTCACTGGAGAGATCTAATTTGCTGCAGGTGGGGAGGGACCTCGGGATCCCCCTTGGGGCTCAGGCCCAGCGTGGAGAGCATGCAGAGCGGCAGGTCCCAGCGATGCAGGGCACAGGCCCCACCTGAGCGTGGCTCTTAACGGTGCCCCTGCCCCCTCCCAGCCCCTCAGCCCCCAGGGATGCCAGGCCAAGAGTCCAGGGTCCCTGAAGTCACCATGTCACCCCACACTTGTCATCACTGTTGGTTAGGAAATGCCAAAGCTGTTGGGCCTGTTGAGTTCAGGACAGTGGGGGAGGGGGGGGAAAGCCCCTGGGACAGGGTGACTCACTCAGCCCCTCAGATCAGCTGTCTCCGGGTTTATTTTATGCTTCAAGCTCACTGTGGGCTTCTTGTTTGATCCTGACAATAACCTCAGCGAGGAGGGAGGCCCCATGATGGCTTCTGCCTCAGAGATAAAGAGCATGGTAAATAATAGGTCAAGGCCATTTACCAGTCATGGACCCAGGGAGGATTGAAAACCAGCTTTGCTTGACACCAACCACGGGGCTCTGAAACGCCAGGCCCCATATGTTACCAAAGATGCCAGTGTTCTTCTCTTCCTCCAATCATGAATGCAAGTCCAGAGCTGGCTAGGTCCTACAGAAGTGTTCTCTCTGGACTATGATGATAAGTCACAGGAGCGGACTGGGTACCAGACCTGTGGCAGGTACCGTCAGGCAGGCAGGATGCCAGGGGCTGTGAGAAATTATATACACATGTGTGTGTGCACACACGTATGTGTGTGTGAGAGAGAGTATGTGCACACATGTTCATGTAAGTGAACGTGTGCATTCTGCGCATGCGGGTGCAGATGCACACCCATACATACACAGAGAGAGAACAGTACAAGCAGACAATTTTTTTGTCTCCAGCCATCACCACAACTACTAGCCCAATTTCACCACACATTGATCAAAGCTCAGCCGAACATCTTGTGTAGGATCATAGGTAAGTAGAACTGATAGGTTGAGTCTGGAAATGTAGTTTTACTCTACTCCAAACTGTTGCTCTTGAAAGAAAATAAATAAAGAAAACCAAAGAAAACACCTCCACCATGCTTCTTCCTCATTTTCTAATTTATTTAATCCTTCTGAGCTACTCACTTCATGGAATTCTTACAGCCCTCTTAGCAAGAGCTACTAGCAACGGTGCTATGGAGCACTGGTGAACCCATCTTTGAGAGGTGATCGATTTAAGGCCCCAGAGGGTCTGTGACTTGTCTAGGGGACTTCGGCTGGCAGCAGGTGGCACTGGGAAGAGACACTTGGTGTCTGGCTCGTCCCACGGTCTCTCCCTTCCTCTACTTGGTGGCTGATGTCCTCCACACTGACAGCTTCCATCTGAGCAAACCGTGTGCATGCATTTCAATGCTCACAGCTGCACAAGACCAACACTTCGCCCCTGCGTGAATTCAGACTACACGTTCGATGTCAGCTCTGTCCTTGCTCATGCAAACAGCTTCACAAAGCACCTGGTAGCAACCCGCTTGTCACAGAATTGTCTCCAGAAACTGGAGAAAATGATGGGTTAAAGTCCCCCCCCAAGTCTCCAGACACCTAGGTATGTATTCTCCCACTGTTCTGTATGGAGGAGCCCCCCCCCACGCTGTGCAAAGAGCAAGGTGTGCACTCAAGATGACAGGCAAACGCTAGAAAGCTGGAAGGAAGAAATAAATCCTGACTCAACGAGGAGGATTCAAAAGTCACCTAGCATGAGGAGAATTCGCACTCCACAAATTTTTCTCGACTGAGTAAATTCAAAGAAATAAAACTAGATCGAGCATGTGTTTAATACTGGCTGCTCTCTTTTGCTCGGCCCCTGCTCAGTGGCTTGTTAAATATGAAAAGATTTGCCCTGCAAGGAGACACAGACAGAGGCAATGTCGGGGGGCACGCGGCGGGGTTGGGGGGGGGGAACTCAGGAACTCCTGGGCTCTCCTCTTCCAAAGCCAAGTAAAGAAGGTGGTTTCCTCCTCACCCCCTGTTTTTTTTTTAATCCCAACACGTGAATACCCCAGTCATGTGCATACAAATCTCCAAACACCCACCCTGGTGTCACAGAGGTCTCTTCATAGAAGGCACCATGTAAAATGCTCATTGGAGATCTTAGGAGCTTCCCTTTTCTGACCCTGGCTGCCTTAGAGGCAAATTGCATTAGAAAATGACATGCTATTCATCTCACGAGTACTTGCAGGAACATTTAGCTAATTAAATGATTAATAAATTTAACACTGCTTTATAATTTCATTTAGCTGTGTTGGAAATCACACGGTGAGCTGCGTCTCCACCAAATGAGATTAGGTGGGAGTGAGGGTTTCACGGGCTGCCCTGGTAATTGAGATTAGTCTATTACTACGGTGACCTTTTTAACTTTTATATTCTCTTGTTAAAGCGAAATAAAATTTTATTCACTTTTAAGGAATATTTACTTAGAGAAATTTACATGAAATTAAAGAAACACCAAGGCTGGGGAGCCTCGTGGGACTGAAATCCATGCACTATTTCTTTTGCTATTTTTTACAGCCTCGTCCGGGAACTCTGGTGGAGTTGGCTGGAAGACAGGGCGGTGAATGATGTGTTTGTAGCTGGTTCTTTTGTGCCTTTAGTCCACAAATGGAGAAATGGCGAGTTCCTCGGATCTAGGACCACAGCCCCCATCATGGCCCAGGTCTCGTTTTTCCAGAACCTGACTTGGTTTCCCTCACTTTTCCTCGTCTCCCTTCCAAACCTGTGCCTTTTCCAGTGGGAACTGTCTCTGTTGGTCTTGATTCTCTTTCTCTCTGTATGTTAAGTGCTCTGGGGCTCTACACACTGAAAATGGGTTTGGTAACCCCTTTCTTTGTGGTTCCCAATGACCGCAGACCCATAAGCATGAAATTCACGAGTAGGAAATCTTTTTACATTTCAGGAGGTCTCTTCTTGGTTTTCTTCTGTCTTAACCAAACCTTTTCTTGGCTGTTCTGGTGATCTGAAGGTGAGGCCTGCTATTCCCTGGTGAGTCAATCCCCAGAGTCTATAAAGGGCTCACCAGAGCACGCACCAACACTGTGGTGAGCTGTGGTCTCTCGTATGCCATCTGCTTTCCCCCTCCCCTCCAGGTCTGTATAAGTAAGAACATCCCTTACACCATATCAGAGCTTATGCAAATTATGCAAACTAGCCAATCCCCAGTCTGCGCTCTGCCTCAGTCTCTCCTTCCTGCACAAACTAGAGTCCTCCCCCCTCCTTCTTCCAACCCTGGACACCCCCCCCCACTCCTGACATATCCCCGTCTCTGGCCATCTGTGAACTTCCTGAGTGTAGGTGGATCACAACTATCACAGCCCACCTTTTCAAAACAGTAATTCCCTGATCCTCTCAAACATCTCCAGATACCCACTCTTGATAATAATAACAATCATTTCCAAGGTCCTTCTAAATACTGGATGAGTCGGAGACTGACTTAATTGATTATAGTTTAATCTTCTTGTATAGACTCTGTGATGAGAGTAGGTTGTGTTTTGGGGGTTTTGTAATGGTGTCAATGGCTTTCTTTCCTTTTCTTTCATTTTTATTTTTCATTTTTGGTGCCAGCTCACAAATGAGGAAACTAACACAGACTTTGGAGGCTTGACCCTAGTTCTAAACTGGGAAATAAATCCCCAAATAGTGACTTAACAGATTTTTGAATAATCCTATTTATTTATATTTGACTCATCCCATCAAAGTAGTTTGGGATTTAGATTGTCATTTCTTGCTTCATCGATTTCTTTCCTCCTGTTTTCCTGTTTTGCCTACTGGCTCATCCAAGCACATTTGCTTTGACTTCTTCTCTAAAATCAATATAAATACAACCCTCCTGAAAATTTGTACAGAAATGTGCAGTGAATTTTACCAGGCGTCTGTCCCATAGTATTCTTCCCAAATACTGACCACTTCCTTAGGGCACCAGAGACTTTGCTTTTCTGATGATAATTCACATTTTTGCAAATCTACATGATTGGCATTCACGGTTTTTCTGGTTTGGTTGTTTTTTGTGTGTTTGGGGGGGGGGTTGTTTGTTTGTTTTTGCCATCCACTAGCCCAGAGAGCAGCAGATGAAACTAAAAGTTCTCTTCAGGAAGTATGTCAACGGCAGTAGTTTCAATGACAAGGAGTTATGTACACATCCCCTGGGTCTTCTCCAGACTTTGAATACAGCCCTCTCCTACCCTTTACATTTGAAATCCTGTGATACCTGCTGTAAACCCTGAAATCTGAAATCTGTGAGCAATTACCTTTGTAAGCAATGTTTCTGGAAAATAACATCTGTGTGTGACTCACACTTCTTTTTTTTTTTTTTGGAAACTTGTTAATTGTTTAGCTGCTAGCTCTGATGCACAAATTTGTAAGCTTTCCTTCAATGTCTTTTACAATGTGCAAAATCTCAACCTACCTGTGTAATTAAGATAGTGTGTGTGTGTGTGTGTGTGTGTGTGTATTTAAAGACCCACATGCAATCACATTGGCATCTGTTAAGAGTAATGGATAGAGTTAGGAGCAGTGGGAAGATATACAGATTCCAGTTGTTGAAGAGGACACAAGCTGTCTGACTTCCTAGAAACTATACACTCAGTATTTTACTCTTTGAATGCAGCTATGACTATGGTGGTTAGTAGTGACCTTTGGGTGTGTTAATCCATCACCTTCCATAGGTGTTTAGAAATCAGCACAGAGACTTGGTTTTTCAGCTGTACTGCTTCCCCTTCTTCTCCTCCTCCCTTTTCCTTTCTCTTCTTTGTATCAGTCCACCATACCCTGACACCATACCAGGCATCAGTGATTTAGTCCAAGAAGAGACATCATAGCTGTCTGTAAAACGCCTTCCATTACAAAGCGGGTCCCTACACAATGAATGTCACCATCCCTTGGCAGCTTGATAGACATGCAGAAATCAGACTCTTTCCCAGTCTATCTACACCCAAATCTGATTTTTTATGAGGATCCCCAAGTGACCCCTGTGTGTATTTCAATTTACTAGGCATGAGTCTAGGTCAAAGTAGGCCAAACCAAGATACCTGGTTTATGTCGTGGTGGTTGGTTTAATTTTAAAGAAACTTTTATAGTCTCGGCGCTAAGAGTACGTTTTAAATGGCTATATGAATACTTCCAAAATCACTTCAATGTTCTCTCTTAGACTGCAAAGTCTAGAACGTTTTCTATCAGGCTATTTAAGCAAACGTTTACTGGCTAACCCTTGTTCTATGTCTTAGAGCCTACATATATCTGGGACCTCAAGTCTGGGTGAATTTGGAACCTCAAGTATGCATGACACCATGAACTTGGTCCACTGAAAATATCTGCCAAAGGAACACCTATGCTGTGGTTTTCCTCCGACAAAACCATGATGCTCAATCAATAGGAATGTTACTGCTAAAAGATACGAATGTGATATAAACGTGATAGGTCACCCCACACACCCATCAGGACTCCAAAGACACTTATCCTCAGACCCAGAAGATCTCAGAAAACATAGAAATCAGAACAACAGAATCTGTCCAAGTATGCTACAAAAGTGCCGAGTACGTCTACAGTGTCATCCCACACATCTATCTGTTCACATGCTGCCGATTATTTCATTTTTCCAAATAAGATGCAAAGTTCTTGTGTCAGAGCTCTGTATTTCACCAAAGAGTGGTTAGATTCTCTCCATCGAATTAATCAGATTGGGTGGGGGGGGCAGAATTTTTACCCGATTGGCACTTGCATATGTACATCTACTTTAGAGAGATGGACTAGCTGAGGAGATGCATGGAGCGGGGGCCGGCACTGGTGATGGGTGAGGCTGAGAAGAGGAAGAAGAAGAAGCAAGGTCAGAGTCGGAGAGGTGGGAGAAACACAGCAGGGCTGGCTCATGCTCAGCGGGGGAAGCGCGGATGGGATCAGTACGCAGCTATCTCCACACGATGATTGCTCAGGCTAATTCACAATCTGGGTTTGCAGAAGGCGCTGGATGGGCTGCAGAACCTATGTGCACTGTGGAAAACCCTTGTAATGTGCACAGAGGATTTGAGATGTCTTCTCATATCAGTGACAACCTGAGGCCACCACGGAATCCCCCCCCCTGAAATAAACACACCGCTGCACCGAGGGACCCCCTGGCCAGCTTCTCTCCCACTGAACAGCTGGATGGCCGAGGTGACTGGACGCCCTCCAGGGAAAGTGTCTGGAGCCTCTCCAGCTCCGGGAGATGTGAAGCCCGACGGGGTTGGGTTCACATCTGAGTCCTGATACATCTTAGCCAGCCACTCGAGACCTCTGCGCCTCCCTTTCTCCTTTCCTAAGTGAGGATGAAGAGCTTGCCCGCTGGGATGTTTTGGAAGCTGGAGTGGAACCACGGCATGATTCGTGATTTCTGGGTCCTCGGGCTCGGCTGTCCAGAAAGGATGCCCAGCAGGCTCCTTCACCAGCTGCGCCTCCACGGGCAACTCCTCTAACAGGCTTCTTGGGTACCTACCCCCACAACAGCTCCCCCTCCATCCTCTGTGTCGCAACCTAAGGTCCCCCTCCATACCTACTCTTCCCCAAGGAATGCAATGGAGTGCTCCTGATCCCCTCTCTGTCGCTCTGAGTGAGTCACAAGGACCACTCAGTCCCCACCCACCACTGGACCCCCCGAGCCACAGGCAGGCCTCTGGGTTCTCATGTGGTAAGCTGTGGATGGCTGGCTCTCTTTGGGTAGATAGCTTGGCTTGATTGTCTGCCTCTTGGCTCTACCCCAGGCTCCTCCTTTGCTTTTGATTGGCGGGGAATGGAAGGAGGGAGGGAGCCTGCTCAGCTCAGACTTGCTTTTGGCCCAGCTGGCCTGTGCCCTGCTCCATCACCATCCATCATCCCTTCTGTCAGCACAGGTCAGCAAACCCTGCTCCTCGGGACCTCTGGCCTTGCACAGTGTAAGGAAGGGTACAAACACTGCTTCCAAGGCAGCACTGACAAAAATAAAATTGTTAGTCATGCTTCATTCTTCAGGAAAAAAGAGGGGACAGTATTTCCTAGTAGTATTGGAGGAAATAACACTCTGGGTGAGATCAAGCTTTATCTGTTCCCCCACATCATGATTAATAAGGTGACAACAAAATCTACTTTTCCCCCCATAACAGAGGCTCTTGGTCACTTTTTTTTTGTGTCGGTCGTGGGGCTTGAACTCTGGGCCGGGCGCTGCCTCCTGAGTAGCTAGGATTACAGGTGTGAGCCACCAGTGCCCGGCCTCTGAGTGTTTATTGGAGATAAGAGTCTCATGGACTTTCCTGCCCAGGCTGGCCTTGAACCACGATCCTCAGATCTGAGGCTCCTGAGTAGCTAGGATTACAGGCGTGAGCCATCAGTGCCCAGCTCTTAGTCACTTTTTTAAATACCCTGGGCTATGTGGATGTGCTATTTCACCACTAAAATGACAACAAAAAAGATAAAGCCACCTCCTCCTCAATCACCGAGAATAGAATTTAATTGGATTGGAATGCAAACTTTAGCCTCAAAGTAACAGGCAGGGACTTTTCTTGTAGTTATAGGAATCCAGGTTCAAATAGACCTCGTAGGTGACTCTGGCTGTCAGATACTCTGGCAGGTGTTGTAAGGCCAGCAAACCCTGTGGCCATCTCCTTCTCACCTAACATCTGGCGCCCTGTCCTGCAGGAACAGCCTTCTCTCTCTTGCATCGTTTCGACGAGAGAGGTTTGCCGCTCATAAGTAGAATGAGCAGCCAGACTTCAAAATCCAAGCGTAATGATGGCACTGCTCCTTACTAGGGGCCTCAAGCAACCATCATACACACAACATGGCCACCTGCCAAACGGGTAGCCGGCAGCCTGAACACGTACCATGTGGAGGGATCAGGACCGGTTGCTTCCCCTTCCCACCCCAAAGTTGTGGAGTGACTAAGTTGTGGAGTTGTGGAGTTTCTGGCGCAGGGTGACCAGAGACATGCTCTTAGTGTTGGGAAGACAGGAGGGACAACAGATTTGAGGAAGTCCATGCTACACCTGCGTGTTAGTGACCTTCAGGACCTCACTGGAAAAGACAGTATCTCCACTCGGAAGAAACTTTAAAGACAGCGCGACAGCTAACGATCTAATATAAGGAAAGTGAGGTTACATTTTGTAGAGAAGTCAGCCTTTCCTGTTGAGTATAAAAGTGATAGATTGGTATGTTCAAGAGCTGTGAGCAAGCAGGGCTGGCTTCTGTGAGGGAGGGGCAATTCCTGTGGAATACGGTACAAAGCTTCAAAGCACAGAGGAATGGAAAGGGGTGGAAACTCGGTTGAAAAGCTCACCTACACTAGAAGAGCAATATGGTAGCCTGTGGTTGAATGAATCTGCCAATTGCTACATTTAATTTGCCTCACTCTGAGTTGGCTTATGCAATGGATTCAGGGGAACTGTTTTCAAACTGGATGGTTTCATATTTTAGAAAGTCATAAACATCTAGTTTCTCTAGAAAGTTGGAAATTCTGGCAAAATTGGGTTGAATTTCCATTTGGCAACCTTAATTATGCTTACCCCTTAGAGATGAGTCATGGATGCTCTGATTTATTTCCTTGTCTTCTCTAGATTGGGGACAAAGGTCCAGTAGCATGTATTACAACAGATAACATCATTCATTTATTCTCCCGGATAGCTACCTATGAGTGTCTGCCATTGTCCTACATTCCATAACCAGTCAAGTGTTCAAATAATGTTTTTACTTCCAATTTCATGATACACGACCCTGAGAGAAGCCACCGTGGCAAAATCCATGCCAATTTCCCTGTCAGTAACATGAAGATATTGAAGGACAAGGTTCAAAGCTCCTCTGTGCTAGTTCCCGTGAGTCCATGACTTGGGAAAAGATCTCTTTCATAAATAACACATGGAATTTTCACTTTAAATCTTCATCTATCAGTAGACTGGGCCAAGCTAACCTTGGCAAATTCAGATCTTCATTGCTGAATCAAATCTGTGACTCAGAGTATCTTAAAATGAAAAGCCTGGTCAGAAAAGGAAGCATTGGATCAAAAAAGTAAGTTTGCCTTCTTAGGTTCCGATAGCAAACATAAACGCACGCATTCAAGGCCCCCAGATGCCTCCCAGCCATTGGCACCTGAAGGTCTCCTTTTCGGTGGTGTGGACACATGGAAGGATGGATCTGACCCTCTTCCCTGAGCTCCACTGTGATTCCCCAGTGCCTATTTGTCCTGAAGACTATGTGAGTGAGGATGGAGCATCCGCATCGACAGAACGGACTGGTGCACGCTAAGCAAAGTGAGGCCAGGACCCCGACCTGGCCTTCTGCCCTAAGCCATTGGCGCAGGGCCTAAGTGCAGTCTGTGGCTACAAGCCAGCTCAGAGAGCAGCACAGATTATTCATGTGGAAAAATAAAAACCACTAAATGCTCATTGCTTTTTATGCAACTCAAACCGAGCTCCAGAATGGCTGGTGGGGACTCAGGTGACACCAGTGAGCAGACAAAGAGCTTCTGCTTCTCCAGCCACATACACAAAGGACAACTCACCCAACACATACTTACACTATCATCTTCTTGTTAGGGACTGGTCTAACATGAAAGATTCATGAGGAACAGCCAGTGGACTACAGATAACAGTAGAGTGAGTGAGGGAGGTATTTAAAAACAAAAGACACTTGTACACCATGACTGACTGGAATATATTTCTCAAGTCTCCAAAGCTGCTTCAGTATTTTAAGAAAATTAGTCAACAAAGCCTGCCATACCAACTACCTAGAGGAGAAGAATCATAATACAGTTGTGATTGGCTAACATAGAAAAACCAGTTGATGAAATTGAACACCCACTCAAAAATTTTTACAAGCTTCCAGACTTTCAGTGACTCACACCTGCAAGCCTAGCTACTCAGGAGGCTGAGATCTGAGGATCACAGTTCCAAGGTCAGCCTAGGTAAGAAACTCTATGAGACTCTTTTCTCCAATTAAACACCAGAATGCCCCAAGTGGAGTTGTGGCTCAGGTGGTAGAGTGCTAGCCTTGAGGAAAAATGCCCAGGGACAGTGCTCAGGTCCTGAGTTCAAGTCCCAAGACCAGCACAAATAGACAGAAAGAGAGAGAGAAAGAGAAGTTGGAAGGAAGAAAGAAAGAGAAAAGAACATTTGATAAAGAACATATAATAACTCCTCACGGCTGTCATTGTATTTAGTGGTGAGATATGTAATTTTTTTCATACAAAGATCACAATAAAGATAGGGCCTTTCTTAACATAATATTCAATGCGACAGGAAGCTCTAGCTATTACAATATGGCAAGAAAAAGAAATAAAAGGCATTCCTATTGGGAGGAGAGAAATAAAACTCTATTGAATATGACATGACCGACTGCATAGAAAATCCCAAGGCTCTCAAACAAACGACTCCTAGAACCAATAAGTGAGTTCAACAAGGTTACTAAATCAGGATGAACAGAAAACTCAAGCTTTGAACCCATAGCCACACACACATTAAAATTAAAACACAATGCAATTTACAGTCACTAAAAAAAAAAAAAAAGACTTAACTAAGTATGTACATGGCATACCATGTTCATGGACTAGAAAACTCCACATACTAAGGATATAAAACATCCAACCAAATTTAAATCAAGCTTTTTTTGTAACATTTATATAACTTTTGCTTCCAGAATTTAAAGTACAGGCTTTCAAAAGCCAAACCAATCAAATTTTAAAAAAGGAATAAAGTGAGAATTACTCTATTTGATATCAAGGCATATAGCCCATATAGTAATCACAGAGACAGATGCATAGGTCCATGCAACAGAATGGAAAACCCAGAAACAGACCCTCATGAATAGGCTTAACTAAATTTTAATAAAGATGAAAATAAAATTCAATGGGGGCAGAATATCTTTATATACACACAAGTGTGTGTGCGCGCACACACACACACACAGACCACACACACAATGGTTCTAAAGCAATTAGATATCCTCAGCCTTAACTTTACATCATATACAAAGATCAAAACCAAACAAAACTGAAAAAATACCACCAACATACAAGTAAAATGTAAACATTTCAAACGTTTATAAAAGAGACATGAGAGAGTCTTTGAAATCTATGGCTAGACAAAGCTCTTTAGACTTGATAACAAAAACAGGAAAATTATATCACACCATTGTTCTTTTATGATGGATTATTTATAGTGAATTATTTTTGCCTTCAACAAACTAAAAATACCTCCAGTCATATTCTAATTGCTCCTATAGATTTATACTTACATACTTTACACTTTTGTTAATATTTTCAATGTTTAACTAATTATGGCTAATATAGGAAAATGCCTATTGATTTGTGTGGATTTACCATATATCTGGCTACCCCTTCAACTTACATTATTGCCAGTGATTTTTTTTTTTTTTTGGTCGGTCGTGGGGCTTGAACTCTGGGCTTGGGTGCTGTCCCTCAGCTCTTCAGCTCAAGGCTAGCACTCTACCACTTGAGCCACAGCACCACTTCCAGTTTTCTGAGTGGTTTATTGCAGATAAGAGTCTCATGGACTTTTCCTGCCCAGGCTGGCTTTGAACCACGATCCCCAGATCTTAGCCTCCTGAGTAGGTAGGATTACAGGTGTGAGTCACCGGTACCTGGCTAGTGATTTTTTTTTTTACTAGATTATTTCAACTCTTTAGCTTCTCTGAGATTATTATGTCATCTTATTGTTTGTGTGTACCAATACTGTGACTTGAAATTAGGGCCTAGGAACTGTATTAGCTTTTTCACTGAAGGCCAGCACTTTACTACTTCTGCTTCTGCTTGCTGGTGGTTAATCAGATGTAACAGTCCCATGGACTTTTCTGCCTGGGCAGGCTTTCAACTACAATCCTCAGATATCAACCTCTTAAGTAGCTAGGATTACACAGTGTGAGCCACTAGTGCCCATAATAATCCTTTCATTCTAAGATGTAGGATATTTGTTTTTTTTCTTATTACTTAAGTCATTTTTGTCTTAGTACTATTTGTTAAAACATCTAAAAATATGTACACATTGATGATTATAGTAAAAATCCTTGTTTACTGTCCGGTGCTGTGTATAGTTGTATTTGAAGTATTATTTTTCCCTCTTTCCCTCCCTCCTTCCCTCTTTCCACCCAACCCTCCCTCCTTCTCTTCTCTCGTCTTTCTTTTTTGACAATATTAGGAGAGCCTCCTCTCTCTGTTTTACTCAAGAGGTATCTTTGCTGCCTGCTTGCTTTTAGTGACTGCTGAATTTGGGCTAATGCTTTTTTGGCATTATTGATAGAACTATAAAGTTATTCTTTAATTGGTTGCTATAATAAATTACATTGATAGAGAATAAAAACAATAAGTAAATAAAGAAATGACATGAAACTTTAATTACTTCTAGTAAATAATGTATTAATACTCTTTCAACAAGCTTCAACCCAGAGTAAGTGGCAACTTTCAACAAAAACTAGGAAAGCTCTTACTTCAAAGCAAATGCGTGTGTAGACCTTTATAATATAGATCAAGAAAATCTCTTTAAGAATCTAGAACATATATGATGAAAGAACTTAATGTTATACTATCAAAACTGGGCCAAGTGCTGGTGGCTCACGCCTGGAATCCTAGCTACTCAGGAGGCTGAGATCTGAGGATTGAGGTTCAAAGCCAGCCTGGGCAGGAAAGTCTGTGAGATTCTTATCTCCACTAAAATACCCCCCCAAAAAAAAGGCCCAAAGTTGAGCTCAAATGATAGAGCGCTAGCCTTGAGTTCAAAGAAGCCCAGAGATAGAACCCAGGCTCAGAGTTCAAGCCCCATGACTGGAAAAAAAAAAATCAAGTGTTCTTTTCTCCATAAGAAACATCACTTTTCCACTCAAGAACTTTTTTTAATATGTTTGGAAACACAGTAGCTTGGTGCCCACACCATGCTACCAGCGCTACCAGACTACCATCCCAGAGCTCCATCTGTGCCAGGTCCCTGTGGAGAATCTCTCCTTGGATCTTTAGAATATTTGGGGTCCCCCGCCTCTGTTGGTTGAAGGAACTGAACTTCAGAGAGGCCTAACTTATTATCCTAGCCCACACAGCTGGTAAATGACAGAGATGCAAGTCCTGGTGATAGATACATGTGGGCTCCAGGGTGGCCAGAGGCCAGAAGATAGGGGACATGAGCACCACCTGTGTGCTCTTGGGTCAGTTTCCTCAGTCCTCCATGCCCCAGTGTCTCATGGGTAGAATTAAGATGACCTTGTGTCAGTGGCACAGGCCTGCCTAAAAACATAGCCTGGAACACAGAAAGACACTTGATACCTATTGGCTAAGACTCTATTTGTTGTCATTATTATCCTAATTTTTAAATCATCATGAAAACTATTGTACCTAATGGCCCTGCGTGAATCATCATTGGTATCTAGAATATAACTCCAACTGAGGCCTTTCAACTGGCTCTCACTGTCTAACGAAGCCTATTAAACTCAAGGCCTTGGCCTGCCAAGCCGCAGGGCGGGCCGCTATTCAGGTAAGTCATAAAGTCTTCCCCGCAGTCGTTACAATGATGGATGCCCAGGTACAATTAAAATTCAAGAAATACACTGACATTTTAACAGAACAAATAATTTAAAATGCATTTAATGGGTTAGGCGGTAACCTTTTTTTTTTGAATATATACCGGCAGATTTGGGAAGTTCCCACCCCCCCAAAAAAATGTGTAGAGAAACACTTCAACTGGGAAGGCGGAGCAAGTGGAGGAAACAGACCTGATGTTCTTTGAAAGAAATCATACAAGTTTGTAATTACCTGGAATGGTGCGCTTAAATCCAAAGACCTGACCAGATGGAAAAGAGCCCCTTCAATCTATGCATGTTCATTCTTCTTTAGTTTTCTCCACCTTGCTATTAAAAACTAATTAATCAGGATAATCCTCACATTTCTTTTTTAAAGGGGAAAATGTGCCAGGCACTGGTGGCTCATGCCTGTAATCTAGCTACTTAGGAGGCTGAAATCTGAGGATTTTGGTTCAAAGCCAGCCTCGGCTAAAAAGTCCCTGTGAGATTCTTATCAATAAGTGCTCAAAAAAAAAAAAACCCTCAAAACAAAAAACAAACCCAGAAGTAATCCTGTGGCTCAGAGTGATAGAACACTAGCCTTGAGCAAAAGAGATCAGAGACAGTGCCCAGGCCCTGAGTTCAAGCCCCTAACCACCACCACCAACAACAAAAAACAGGGGGGTGGGTGTTTGAAAGTGTTGTTTTGAGACTAATTGATGCAAAGGGGACTTTTGAAAATAAGCCTCTGACTAGGTGCCAGTAGCTGCTCAGGAGGCTGAGATCTGAGGACCCCAGTTCCAAGCCATCTTGGGCAGGAAAGTTCCTGAGACTCTTATTTCTAATTAATCAGGCAAAAGCTGGAAGTGGAGTTGTGGTTCAAGTGGTATAGTACCATCCTTGATTTAAAAAAAAACACTAAGAGACAGTACCTAGGCCTTGAGTACAAACCCTACTATTAGCACCAAAACAGAGAGAAAGAGATGAGAGAGAGAGAGAAAGAGAGAGACACACACACAGAGAGAGAGAGTCTGATTGCCATGTTAAAACTCAAAATGAAAATTCTTTGCAGTTAAAAGTAAGAGCAATGTCAGCTTCTCACAGATGCCTTCCAGGATATCCAAGCAAGCAGTAGGCTCTGACGGGAGAAGGCAGCCAAGTTCAGCACATGCTAATTTCTACGATGTCAGAATTCCTCTGGGGTGAACCTGTAGCTATCAGTCTCTCATTGAGCATTGGAGACAGACCATGCCCACTTGCTGGTACTGAAGGTGCCATTACTACCAGAGACCTGCTGGGGACTTCCTCGCTGGCTGACTTGGCCTACACCCCACGGAAGCCCCACAACACGGCAGCTGAAGCAGACTTGGAGCCTCTTCTCAGTTCATCATCTGACACCCAGCAAGCGCTCAGGAATCATCCAGTGATAAACGGTAAGTGACAGGGAGGAGAAAGACAGAGAGGAGAGGAAGCAGAGGAAAAGGAGGCGGAGCTTGGCAGTTGACCAACCAGGACGTTGCCATCTCTTCCCCTCTAGGCCGGTGTATCGGAACAGCCAAGGAACACTGGGGACCTGGCTTCCTTCAGTCCATGTGCCGACCAGCAACCACCACCTGCCTTTTCATCCTACGTTTTTCTGAAGACCTTTACAATTTCAAGACTTTTATCTCCAGGACAAAAAAAATGTGGTAAAACTCCATTCTGATCAAGATGAGATTCTTGACCATGAGGCTGATTCCCCCCATGGTTCATGCACTCGGGTTCCGGCCCTTTAGAAGTATGTGCCCGTCCAATCAAACCTATTCCAAATCCCAGACACTGGTACTTTTTGTAATGCAGACACAGGAATTGCTGCTTGAAACTGATATATAGAGAACCTGGTGCCTGTGACCCACACCTGTAATCTTAGCTACTCCGGAGGCTGAGATCTGAGGATTGTGATTCGAAGCCAGCAAGGGCAGGAAAGGCCTTGAGACTCTTATCTCCTATATTCGACTCAGAAAAAGCCAGAAGTGGTGCTGTGGCTCAAGTGGTAGAGCGCTAGCCTTGAGTACAAAGAAGCTCAGGGATAGAACCCAGGCTCAGAGTTTAAGCCCCCAAAGCAGCAAACAACAACAAAACAAAACAAAAAACAGTTGAGTGGCAAGAGGGAGGTTTGGCTTGCCTTCAGATCACTATGGAGGGGAGCATCCCTAGAAGCTCAGATCTCAGCTTAATGACAAGCAGAGCCTGAGACTCTGTTGGCCCCTCTTGACCCAGCCTGAGGCCTTAGAGTCACCAGACAGAAGGCAATGTCCTGTGTTCTGAGCACGAGATGTTCTCTATAAATCTGAATGGGAAGAACGTTTGGTGGTATCTCTTCACGACCACGTGGAGGTCTGTCAAACCTCACGCTGCTCAGTGGCGTGGTGCTGTGATGCAGGGAGAGACGGTGGAGCATGGGGGAAGACCCAGAAGAGTCCATCATAGCTTTGTGCTGGTTCCCCAGAATGTAAGAATCTACAAACTGCAAAAGGATGTGGTTGGATGCTCACCATCATTGAAGAGGGAGTGGTTGTGAGGGCTGGGAGACTCGGGGCCGAGAGGCCAGATCTGAATCCTTCCATGCAAATGAAAGGAGATGCAGAGCACATCCACTGGGGGCAAAGAACACAGCAGGTCCAAGAAGCCAGCCACACCTCCCTCTATAACCCCCTCAGTTTTGGAGCATGTATCTTGAGGAAATGTTCCCAAGTTCATGTCTAAGTTGGGATAATACTGGATGAAATTGACACACTTGGTCAATTGTTTACATAAACTCTCTTACAAGGAAAGAAAGAAAGAAAGAAAGAAAGAAAGAAAGAAAGAAAGAAAGAAAGAAAGAAAGAAAGAAAGAAAGAAAGAAAGAAAGAGAAAACAGGTAAGGATTTAATGTCGCCAGCAATGCTGAGTCCAAAGGTCACTATGGGTAGGAGAAATCCGAAAGTGCTTTATCAGGTCCCATGGTGCCAATGGTACAGCAGCCAAGTCTGGCTGGAACTGTTGGTGCCTGCCAGGATTTGAATCAATCTGGGGACTAAAAGGACCAGAAATGGAAAAAAAAAAAAAGCCTGTTCGGGCAATCACAATTTTCTTTTCAATAGTTTATGAAGAAGGTCTTAGATATGTTCCAACATGCAAGAGAATGAACGTCAGTCTGAGTCACTATCTCTACAGTCCGTGGGACAAATGGCTGGGGACGTTTTCCAAGAGGCTTTTCTACTTCTTTCCCTTCTTATCCCTCTCCTCATGTTGGTGGAAAGTCAGCTCTCATAAGCAAACACCCGCAACTGATTCTCTTATTCTAAAATCTGCAATGACACTGTGATGAGTTCATCAGGATGCTCTGTGCCTTATCACTAAAATAATAATAATAATAATGATGATGATGATGATGATGATGATGATGATGATGGTCATGATGATGATGATGATGAAAAAGAGCTCAGCTCATTTTCACAGCTGAATTTAACAAGAGCGAGAGAGTCTATGAGCAGACATCAGTGAACAAGACAGACCAAACTTTTTTCTTTTTTGCAAATTTTTTCAACCTGCTTCACCTCAGAAGAAGAAAACACAGAAAAGGTGGCCCTCTGGCAGCAGATGTCACATTAATTGTAAGCAAAGTGCGTTATAGTAATTCAGTTGTCAGTTTACACAAAACCAAGAGAGCGACATTAAACCAGAGGCCTGGATGCCAACAGGGCACCCAGGCTTTGCATCTGTCGACGGAATTCAACTGTAAATCTTTCCTGCCTTAACTTGATCTGCGGCAGCTCAGCAAAGATCTGTCCTTCTCTCCGTGTTGTGCAAAATGGTTTACTTGCCCTCTTAGGAGCCACGCTGATATATAAATCCCAGGTATGATTATTATTATTTTGAACTATTATTATGAGTTACTATTATTACTTTCTTGAGACGCAGAGAATGGGGCATGGGAGGCTGGTGGAAGATAAGGAACGGCGTGAGGATGCTGAGGCGGGAGGGGGGGACATCGATCTTCGTTCAGGGCAGTTTCTGTAATATTTCAGGAGAGAAAGGTCATGAATACTAAAGGGAGTTAAGCGTACAGGTTGGGGAGGCTGTGCCGTGAATAGATTGCCTGTACGGCTTACCCTGGTTGAGTTATCTTTGGCATCCAGTTTGTTTTGCACTCAGTGACTGTGAACGGAATAATGTTGAAGGCATCTATGGGGAAGCTGGTTCTCGGATCCATTTCCAGAGCACCTACTGTGTGCTGGGGTCCGTGCTAGGATGATAGATTCTGAGGGTAATATGCTGCTTCACATTAGTTAAGAGCCGGGTGGAGACAGCTAAATGAGTGTGTTTTATAAAGCAAATCACCTACATGAAGGCTGTGACGGTGGTGAGGATTGGTAGGCCTCAGGTCACAGGGGACACCCACTGGACTCTCAGGTAAGCTCACCTCTCCAGGTCACCTTGATAAGGTGCAGACCCAGGGCCCCACGTTCTGTGACCTGTGGACATCATACTAGGGGTTCCCAGGTGTTGAGGGGTGTGGGAAGAGATAAGGAAAGGGTTGAGCAAGGTTCCCTCTGGGAGCTGATACTTAATGTGGGCCAGGAAAGCCAAGTCAAGGGGTAGAGGGGTGTGGATATGGCACTTGGGGCAAAAGGCCAGGTATCGGGCAAGGAATCAAAGGGTCCCCTTGTGAACTGCTCCCCGGCGGAGCCACAGACGATGCCCGCCACGCTCGCCAAGCGAATGGCTCATGACGAATGACACATTTTCCTATGAGTGCCGCACCTTGCTCTTAGCACATAAAACCTTCCCAAACTTTAATGACTCCCTGCAACAACTTCTGGCCTTTGGAAAGTAGGGCATCCAAGCAAAACAATCGGGGACCATTTGAAGGCACACACAGGATTCTGGGGGAATTATTTCTGGCCAGGGCCCCCGTCATGGATCACAGGCCTTGGGCTTTCAGTCACGAGGCTGAAAGATCTTCACAAGAGCCCGTGCTGTCTAGGGAGATCGTCTGCAGAGGAAACATTTTCCTTTCTTGGAACGTCAACGGGATCTGTCTTCATCTAGAATTATTATTATTATTATTGTTATTATTATTAAACCAATTTTCCTCCTCAAAACTTCAAAGTTTTTTTTTCTTCTCGTAATGTTGTGTTTCTGTCCCAGCCCTATCCCCTCCAACACGCCCTCCCCCCCCCCACTTTGGTCTTGTGTTTATGGAGGCAAAGACCCAACATCATCAGCATGGAGGCCAAGAGCCTGGTCCAACGGGCACACCTGGAAGCCATTAGGGATACAAGGAGGAGTGGGAGGCAGGGGGGAGGAGGGAGAGGGAAAGAAGGAAGTGGAAGGAGAGGGGGAAAGGGGGGGATGGATAAGAAGAACCCCTGTCCCACTGATGCTCTTTTTCCATTATGACGAGTCTGGGCCGAAGGTGAACCTATTCAAAACAAACATGGAAGAAACAAACACTTTCTAAAAATTCCAGAATGTTACTTGGGGTGAGTGTGGGGTGGGAGGGGAAGGGAGAGGAGAAGCAGAAGTTCCAAACACATCACTCTGAGAGAAAGGAAGCCATTTGAAGAACGTGCCCTAAACTTCCTGGTATTCTAGAACATTCTTAAGTGCTTTACATCAGTAAACGCCTGAGTGACCTGGCTGTCACCACGCTGTCAATGATGACGATGATGATGATAAGGAATTTGTGTAAAACCCAGGCGGACTGAAGACTAGCACCCATGAATTGCCCTTCGAGGAGACTTGCCAAGACAGCCGGGTCCCTTAGCATGTGTGGGCTCCATCTGCGCTCCTTGTTCCTGTCTGAGAGGAAGCATGGTGATTTTTATTAGCCCTATCGAGGAAATATAGGCCATCGGCGCTAATGCCACGGGATGGAATGGAAGTGCCGTATTACTCAAAGGGAAGCATTAGAGTTGCCGGTGCCTGCCTCAGAGATCCATAAAATTCGAGGAATTTCCTTCCTGAAGCGGGAGGATATTCATATTAATGAAATTGGAATTAGCCGGTGGAGAGGGAGCTGCAAATGACCCTTGGCAGTTTATGGTAATAAAATATCACAATAGCCTCTCCTCAATCCTCCCTCCACCTCCTTCTTCCTCAGGGCGCTCTCTTCCTTCTTTTCTTTAAGAAAAGGGGGCACGGATTAATTTAATTGATTATTAGCTATCTCTTACAGGCTGGAGAGTGTATCTATGTAATTTCGCATCAGGTATAGGACCCATAGGATCACACGCTTTTCAGAGACGCAGCAGGTTGTTGGCATCTACCTATGGGACACGGTTGCTTCTTCTGTTGGACTTAGGTGGCTGAGCTTAGCTATCTGCAGCCACTTTAAGGCTATACCTCCCACAGCAACTGCTTTCCATATTCCATGATCCCTGTGGTAGAGAGCAAATGACAAGACACCTGTCCCTGGAGCCCTCCTGGCTGCAATCCACAGCCCAGGACAGGGTGAATTTAGTCAAGGAATTTCCCTTCTCTGAGCCCTTTCCTCCATGAACTATCCACAAGAATACAGCCATGCGGAAATACTGACCTTAGTGTACAAATGATTGTGCAAGGTAACACACAGGCTCACTTCTCTTTACCAGACAAATTGAGTTGGGCTCTGGTGGCTCACACCTGTAATACTAGCCACTCAGGAAGTTGAGATCTGGAGGACAGGGCTGGAAAGCTCATTGAACTCATCTCCAAAATAACCAGAGGGGGTGGGGGGAAAGCAAGGCTGGAAGTGTAGCTCACAGGGTGGAGCACTAGCCTAGATGGTGCGGGACTCAGAGTTCAAACCTCAGCAGGGAAAGGAAGAAAGGGAAGAGGAGGGGAAGGGAGAGGCTGAGAGAAGAGAGAAGAGAGGAGGGGAGGAGAAGGAGGAGAGGGGAGGGGAAAGAAGGGTAGGAAGAAGAAGGAAGGGGGAACAGCAAACTATAAGTCCAAAGAGTCCTGCAGATAATGGCAGAATGGGGAACTGACTCTTTCAGCCTGTTCACACACACAGTGGATGCCCAAAGAAACCTATCCTTATGATTTTGTGTGTGTGTGTGTGTGTGTGTGTGTGTGTGTGTGTGGTGATTGTGGAAAGGAACACTTGCTGAGGACTGACGCATGGGCCTTCATTACTTCTCCATGGTTTACCCCAATCCTAGATGCCTAGTTAAGTCATACGTTTGATCAAGCCCTGTTAGGAAAATGTCCTGAAGCAAGAGAATATTTGTAGGATTTAAAAATTACTGATACAGGGGCTGGGAAGGTGGCTCAGTGGTAGAGCACTTGCCTTGCATGCCTGAGGCCCTGGGTTTGATTCCTCAGCATCACATAAGCAAAAAGAAAAAAAGCCGGAAGTGGCGCTGTGGCTCAAGCGGTAGAGTGCTAGCCTTGAGCTGAAGAGCTGAGGTACAGCGCCCAGGCCCAGAGTTCAGGCCCCATGACTGGACCCCCCAAAAAAATTACTGATACTGATATATGGCTCCCCAGCACGGGCCACAGGCAAGGCAAGGACAGTGGGAATATATAGCAGTTTGTAGCTTTTACAAGCCCGCATCACACACCAAAAAGACTGCACCTCACACTCCATTAAAATAGTGATGATGATGATGATGATGATGATGATGATGATGATGATAAGAGTAGAGTGTAGGAGAAAGAGGCACATTTAGAAACACCCATCTCTACCTTGGAAGAAACCGTACCCCTTCCACAGTGGGAGCTGGGGTTGCGGTGGGGGTCAGAGTTTAGTATCTATAGAAATCTTGTTTTATTCTCTACAGTCTCTGGAGTCCCCACGAAGCTTGGAGGGTACCTCAAATTTGGAGAAGTAGAAAGAGGTTTCAACAGGCTTCTCACTCCTAGAAAGTGAAGGGCATGGAGAAACCACGAAACGCCTCTCATCTGATCCATAAAAACGTATGACTTCACTCACTTAATTACATAAATAACGTGGTTAAAAGGAAAACAGACTCGGGCGTGCACCAGGTTAAACGAGCAGAGGTTTATGTAGAAGGGTAGAGCCCAGGGAGGTTCATCACACTTATCTCTGTGGGTTTCTTTATGAGTGCTTCAGTGCATAGCCAGATGGAGCATCGCGCTCAGACCTGCGCCTGCCAGCGTGGCTAACACCCCAGCTCCGGAGCACGGGAGACAGCAAAACACTGGATCCGCCAGGCAGCCCCACCCCCATCCCGCTCTCCACGCATCTGGTTTCAATTGGGATCCAAAGCATATTGATGTGATCAAGCATTAGAACGATTTCTCTTGGCCACTTAAGTAACTGGGCTACTCTCTTTTGGATACCCTGTGACAACGTTAGGGCAAGGGCTTCATTCAGCATGGAAGTTCAGTTTACAGAGGCTGAAGGGGCTTAACTTTTTAGAAGCATGCCAGAGTGTCCTTCCTGTGTGTGGTGTGTGTGTGTGTGTGTGTGCACGCAGGCATGTGGGTATACCTGAATGTGTGCATGCATTTTACAACAAGGTAAGTAATAACCTAGCTAGGTTGTAAAAGGTTTATTTTAAGAGAAAAGGGACCAAGAGATAGAGCAATTGCACAGACAGCAATGGTCAGAATGCTGGGGAAGAGAAGCACACTTAGGGCATTGTTGAATGGAGCCCTTCCCAACTCCAAGTCATGTGAAAGACAGCAGGTAACTGTCTTGAGTAAATACTTTGACTCTACAACACCTTTTTTTTTTTTTTAACCCTTCTGGGGCTCGTCTCTCATGAACTATCCTGAAAGGAGAGAATTATTCTTGAGCCAGACACATCAAGGAGAAGCACCAGTGAAGCTTCTAACATAATCTTTCCTAGGGAAAAAAAATAAGCAATTTTAATTTTACCATGATGCTTTTTAAAAATGTGTGTGTGTGTGTGTGTGTGTGTATGAGTGTGTCTGTGGTATGAACTCAGTGCATCAAGTCCTTGCTTAAACTTTTCTTTCAAGACTAGTGCTCTACCACTTAAACCATATCTCCACTTGAAGTTTTTTTTTTTTTTTGGGTCCGGCTGTGGGGCCTGAACTCTGGGCCTGGGCGCTGTCCCTCAGCTCTTCAGCTCAAGGCTAGCACTCTACCACTTGAGCCACAGCGCCACTTCCGGCTTTTTTTCTTTTTGCTTATGTGATGCTGAGGAATCAAACCCAGGGCCTCATGCATTGCAAGGCAAGCGCTCTACCACTGAGCCACCTTCCCAGCCCTCCACTTGAAGTTTTTTGTTGGTTACTTGGAGGTAAGAGTCTCGGGGACTTTCCTGCCTGGCCTGGCTTCAAACTTCAATCCTCAGATCTCAACCTCCTGAGTAGATAGGATTACAGCGTGAGCCAATCGAATCTGGCACCATGGTGCTTTTTTAAGATTCAAAATAAATGTAACTTTATAAAGGTGATTTAAAATGTGATTGCTTCCTCATTGCTGAGCTGAAGGTGTGCTCCCCAGGTGTGTGTGTGTGGGGGGGGTTGTGTGTGTGCTGTATGGAGCAATGGAGCAAAAGCAGCTTGATCACCCATGCCCAGTATTTTAAAAAGTTAAGGTCCCCCGTACCCCTGAAGGAATTCACAGGTGCCAAGATCCTGAAAGGAACAGATCCTCAAATGACAGTTACCACTGATGACATCATGATTTAGGAATTGATTTCTGGCTCTCTGTGTGTCCACTGTGGGCAAACCTACACATTCCTGAGCTCAGGACATTCAGGAACATCCCTCAAAACTTCATCAGTGGCTTAAATGTATTTTGTAGAACTCTTTTCTTCCTAAATCCTGCATCTATTTTTTTTTTTTTGGGTCCGGTCGTGGGGCCTGAACTCTGGGCCTGGGCGCTGTCCCTCTTCTCTTCAGCTCAAGGCTAGCCCTCTACCACCTGAGCCACAGCGCCACTTTCGACTTTTTCTTTTTGCTTATGTGGTGCTGAGGAATCGAACCCAGGGCCTCAAGCATGCAAGGCAAGCGCTCTACCACTGAGCCACCTTCCCAGCCCATGCATCTATTATTTTTTAATTCCTGCCCTTCTCCAAGTCTTGAGAGAGACTCGGTGCTGAACTGTCCCAAACCTTTCTTCTTTTGAGGTTCTCTTTGTTAACTCATTTACAAGTGAATTTTTCCCGGCAAGAATGACTTTCCCTCTCACTCCACAAGCTTCACCTGGTTGGAGGACAACTTCTGCTTTTGCTGCTGGCACTGTGTGCAATCCTAGCATCAGAAGAAAGGGAGAGCCTAAAGCAGCCGTGTAGAGTCTCCTTCCCTAGGTATTTACAGGGAAGAAGACAGCATCCTCTCCTGGATGGAAGACCAGGCAGGCAGGGGTGGGGCAGGGAGTCTAGTAGTCATCCAAAGGCTGTTTCTCAAGAGTGAAATCCAACAGAAAGATAATCCTACTGGCCATTGTGTGTGTTGGAATAGAACTTCTTCTTCCAAGTAAGGCTTATTATGCAAATGTATTTTTAAAAAATGATATCCTAGGAATCTCAGTGTTTTTCTGCTTAGACAAGAACGCAGTGGTCTCTTTGGCATGAGGCCCTCAGTGTCTTTCTGCAGGTTTTCCTAACCAGCACACCAGAGCAGTACATCACCATGCTGAGGTGGGTCAGGGCTGCCGGGGGCACATGAACTTGACCATGGCTGCAGGAGAGCCCCTGCCTCTCCCCTGTCAGTGATCGCCAGTCCAAGCTGGAAGAACCCCAGTCCTGGAGCACTTCATTAGGGTCTAATTGGCCGCTGTTTCTTGTTACCTTGAGTTAATTTATCCTAGGCTTCTTAAAAGACCAGCCATTGAGGCACTAACCTCTCTAGGGCAGCAGCGTCAATGTGTGGAGAGTGCCAACAGACTACTAGGACAGGAAACTTCCAGAAACTTCCTAGATATATTCTGGGATATCTCTAGGACGCCTTGACTGAACCTAGCTGTACCATAGACCTGATACCACCTTCGGCAAGACTCAGCTACACGGAGTACCATCGACATGATTTATTAGCATAATGCTATATTTTACTTTGTATTTACTTACCCAATGAAAATATTACCTCTTGAGGGCTGAGTGGAGGCCCTGTGTCAAGCACTTACTTCATTTACCTCTGCTCTAGAAAGGGCTAAAACAGAGCAGGCACTCCATGAATGCGTGAGATTTCAATTAAGTCTTCCACTTAGAAGAGAAAAACTGAGACTTGGAGGTAGAGTGACGTCAGATCACAAAGTCAGTGGGCAGCGACTTTCATCCCCCGACGCCGGGGACCCCACCCCTCCACGTCTGCACAGATCCCACCCCACTGTCCTTCTTTCCTCCTTCAGTGAGTTAAAGCACCGGTTGAGGGCTAACCTGGCCCCTGGTCTTTGAAGCAGGTATGGTCCCTGACATGGTGAAAGTACTTCACATAATTTAATGCATTGACTGAATAATTGATTCAACTGTGAGTGGTATTAGATTTTAGTTAAAAAGCCCAGTGCCAGGCATAGGAATTATTGGGGTAGGATGATGTTCCTTTGAGAGTTTTAATGAGCCGGGCGCTGGTGGCTCATGGCCTGTAATCCTAGCTACTCAGGAGGCTGAGGTCTGAGGGTCCTGGTGCAAAGCCAGCCTGGGCAGGACAGTCTGGGAGACTCTTATCTCCAATTAACCACCAGAAAGGTGCTGGAAGTGGAAACTCTGGCTCAAGTGGGAGAGCAAAGTACCTAAGGGATAGAACCCAGGCCCTGAGTTCAAGTCCTAGAACCAGCACAATTTAAAAAAGAAGAAAAGGAAGAAGCAGAGTTTTTGAGAGGACTATGAACTTGCACTGCTGATGACCAGCAAGTGCAAAGCAGCATGGCTAGCCAGCAAAGGGGCACTCGCCGCCCACCTGGCGACACCTTGGCCCCTCTGCATGGGTGACCTTGGGATCTTGTCCTGCGCTGGCCACTGAGTCACAGCCTGCATACCGGGAAACTCTCCCAGCTACACTGTGAACTAAGATAGAGCAGAGGGCTGGCCTCCACGCTCAGCCCCATCCCCCTTGACTTGATAACCTCCTGGCACACAGATGGACTTTTCCAAACTTGGCAAACTCACCCCCCGATGCTTTAAAGGAAAAGAAAAATGTAAGAAGCTGTTAAAAGATAAGAATTCTCCAGTCAGTTGAAATCAGGTTTTGGGGAAGAAATGCTCAGATTGTTCCATGTCACTGTATTTACCTACTGCGGTTAACTAGCTCTACCATCCAGGCTTTAAAGTTCACGCGAACCTAATCTGTGAACCATTACGCCATAACTGTGTGACACTAGGTGAGCCCGCTAGCCTCTCTGAACCTGAATTTTCTTCTTGTCACAGAGAAAAACTAATGATTCAACACAGTTGCTGGGAACATTGAAAAGATATGTTTGCTGGTATTATTATTTTTAACCTTGAATGTCTATGTAAGAAGATTTTTTTTAAAAAAAAGCAACTCTTTTGGCTATGAGGTGATTTTGGATTAACAAAATCAGGTGCTTGTGCAAACATGGATTGAGAGACATAGGAAATAGTTCTGAATGAGATTAGGGGGTGGGGAAAGATAAAGTTCTCAGAGCCAGGAATCCTCGTTTATTTCTTCTTCGTACAACTCCTCTGCTCCATTCTCATCAGATAAGAGCATCGGCAGGTGCCAGAATAATGGACAGCATCCTCCCGCCCCATTTCTCACCCGGCGCAGCGGGGAAGAACCTCTCCAAGGCCCTTTATGACCTCGAGCTTGCGCTGCACACTGCCCGGATGTGGGGCACTGACTCCAGTCTTCTCCATCTTGAGGTCATCTTTCACGGTCTACCAACATTTGGAAGGCATTTCTTTGCCCTAGGTCCTCAGGTCCATCTCCCCAGTGGGTTCCAAAGCGGGAGCCAGCAAGTGCCCCCTACCTGTCCTGTGTTGCTTCGTGGGGGTAGAAATCAGAGCAATCTTGGTGGTGTGTGTGTGGGGGGGGATCTGGCTCCTATCTGTGAAAATGATCAACACACTGACTCTTCTAGAACTCAGTCCTGCATATGCTGCTCTCAGGAGTGTGGGTAAGCCATACGCTTGCAAGGCTGCTGCTGGGGGCACAGTTTGCAATGGCAGAAGACCTGGATCCCCCCCCCCTCACATGCCTAGCAATAGGGAATCTGCTCCAAGAATTGTGAAACATAGCCCTGCCTCAACACACTCGGCAGCTGAAAAAGAAAACGCGGAAATCATTTATGTGTGGATTTGGAGGCATCTCTGAGATGCAGCACTGTGAAGTGCGAAGCGCAAGGTGTGTACACAGCACAGCACGGGGAAGGTAAGAGAACGTACAAATGTATTGTCCTAGAAGCACGGTCAAGTGTCTGCCCGCATACACAGAGAAATGATGACATGGGTTCGGGAGAGGAGTGAGAGGCTGGAGAATGGAGGTTTTTAAATAGATAAAGGGGGTAAGGAGGGAGGAATGATAGTACCACGTGTGTGTATGTCCATGTATATGTGTATAAAGAAAAGTAGATCTGTGTGTATGTAAGATGCATACATATGTATGAATACACACGTATACTCACTGTTTCCTATCTTCCACTTTGGATTTTTTTCTATCATATAAGAGTATCTCTATTTAAAACTAAATTTTTTAACATATGTTTCTCTGGATTCCCAGACCACCTTGGTTTCCATTCTTTACAATATCTACCACTTTTGGTACACTTTCCCAGTGGTTAACGGGATGATGAATCTCTTCATAGTTTCTATATGGGAAAGTCAAAAACTCATTCCACATACTATTGGTTTGGGAAGGCAACGCAGGGGGAAAACCAAACAACAACAGAAAACACTCTGTTGTTGTTGACCAAGGCTCTGGAGGTTAGGACACTGTGTCTGAATCCCAACACGGGTCCCAAGCCATGTGATCTCAGGTCAGCCCTGCTCCAGCTCAGCCCTGCTGAGGTCTGCAGAGGGCTCAGCCCTCCTTTTGACGATGGCATCTCAGTCATTGCAGGGCAGGGGGAAATAGCCCCAGTCTCTGTGAGGCAAAATCGCCCACTGGTGACAACAACAAATTCCTTAGTGTTTTAAAGTATCCCTTCCTTTCCTTCTCTTTCTGAGCTAACCTGGGGCTTGAACTCAGGGAGTGGGTGCTGTTCCTGAGCTTTGTTAACCAGTTGAGTCACAGCTCCACTTCTGGCTTTTTGGTGGATAACTGGAGAGTCTTGCAGACTTTCCTGTCTGGGCTGACTTTGAACCATGATCTTCAGCTCTCAGCCTTCTGAGTAGCTAGGATTATAAACCTGAGCCACTGGTGCCTGGCTCTTTAAAAAAAAAACAATTGTAGAAAAATTCAGTCAACATTTGGAAAATGAAAAAAGAAACCTGGGTACTGGAGAGAATGCTACCTTCCTGGCACAGACAGGATTAAAACACGAAACTGTGCTTACAATGTTCACACCCCCTCCCCGCCCCACCCTGCACGATAGATGCTCAGAACCTTTCTGTCTGCACAAGGGTTCCAGATATGCATTGCTTGAACTGTTCGGCATGATTTTCACTTCTATCCAATGGCTTATGCTTTGGGATCGCTGCTCGGGACCTGTTGCCTTGGTAGGACAAAGGATCCGTCTTCTAACCCAGGGTCAAGATGCTGCATTTGCCAAATGGATGAACTGAACTCCTGTCACAGCTGAGCTGGACACTCTGCACCTGGTTAAAAATCACATCATCTGAGTCGGGGAGTTCTGGGTCTTGTTTTTTTTTTTTTTTTTTTTAATACCTCAGCTGGGTGCTGGTGGCTCACACCTGTAATCCTAGCTACTCAGGAGGCTGAGATCCAAGGATCAAGATTCAAAGCCAGTCCAGGCAGGCAAATCTAACAGACTTTTATCTCTAATTAACCATCCAAAAACAGGAAGTAGAGATATGGCTCAAGTGGTTGGGTGCCAGCCAGGAGCGAAACTCTAGGCAAGAAGAGTGAGAGGCAGTACCGGCACTACAGTGATAATAATGCAGTAATAGATAATAAAGTCTTTTGGAAAACATCAATCCCATATCCCAAATAATCTTACCAAAGTATTTATCTCCACACACTATGGTAGCATTTGGGAGGTGTTCTCAGGGCGTTTGAAATCAATGAAGCAATTAGGTAGGTTTTAAAGGAATTAAAAATACAATCATTAATTCTTCGGAAACATCAATAGAGTTTTCCAGACTGTCAGACTAAGGCCAGAATGTATATGTGTAAGAAACTTTAAACATGATCTTAAATATGCATCATTTCAAATTCTAGAATTTGCTTTCCAACTGGAAGATGGAAAGAGTGCTAGGAAGTCTCTAGAAGAATTTTTCCCCATTTTTTTAAAGGATGGGAAAATAGATTTTGGAGTCAGACAGAAATGGATTACAATCCCAGCTGTGCAACAAAAGCCAAGTGATTTGGGGGGAAACTCATCATTTGGTATTGCGAGTTTTAAAACAAGGACAGTAATGCCATCTTAAATTAAAATATGTTAGCATTCAGCAAAGCATCTCTTCAAACCTCCATTCTATTCTTCAGTTCCTTTAGGGAATGGAGCAGGACTCATCGGTTTATATTTTTATAACACCTACAAAATTATTTACTAACCGATTTCATTCTTTCTTGACCACAATGCTTGAAGACACAAATGCTCCTCATCTGGGTTGTTTTAGTAAATAATACAAACCCCAGACACCCCATGGTCTCCATGAACCTATTCATCATTCCTCATTGAGTCTTGTTTGCAAAGGAAGGCATTCCCTTGGGGCTCAGGGAGGCTGTGGACCATTCTTGGGGTGTCTGATGGAAAGTGAGGAGGAATGGATTATAGCCTTCACGTGGCAGCTCAGACAGAGCCAACTTGGTGTGGCACCGAGCTCCTGCGCTGACATAGCATGATGAAGAAGCTCTGGTTGTGTTTCAAATAAGCATAATAATGAGTTACATTTTGCTAGGGTTTCCAATAAACCAGTATTGTTGTTGTTATTGTTGTTTTAAAAAGCCCATGAATAAAACAAACCCGGTCACCACTGGAGATGCATTTCCATGCCAGTGCAGATGCTTTTAAGACCATTTGCTGAGAGCTCTGCACCGTTTGACCAATTCTGGGGCAGGGGGCATGCTCTAATTACTGATTGTGGAGTTCCGTATCTATAGCAACAGGCAGAATTGACAACAGGAAGCTTCACCCTCTGGGGCACCATCTGAAGTTTATAAAATCAACTTGAGGCCAAGGCTATAGTTAATCAGGAGCTTTCGGGGCAGGAGAGCGCTGCATCCACACTTGAGAGGCAAAGAAATTATTTAATAAGACAATCACATGGGCTCTGGAAAGCAGGATTTGTTTAGCGTGGCTTTGCGGTGCCTCTTGTAGTAATTTATCCTAATGGTACTGATCTGCCGGTGATTTGCTACAACAGGAGACCCAGGCCATTGGTTTGATCAACCCTCCGTCACCGCTGCCTGTTCCTGAGCGACTGTTGCCATCTATCAATCAATTTTACTTGATTCACTAATCGGATAGCACTGGGGTATGAATTTTCTCGGGATTCAGGAATCGTGTTGACATAATTCTTCACAAAATGCCTGCTATTAGGGGTATTATTTCACTGCAATCATATTACTTCATGTTCCTACAGGTGACAGGAAAGTGCCCAGGTTCCAGCCGGCTATGTGTGAGACGCATAGCAGGAAAACACAGGAAGCCTCAGGCTCAAAGTATTCTCATTCACGTTTCCCATTAGACGTGACTGTGGACCCTCTAAGTCTGTGTCCCTAATCATCACATCAGGACAAGGTTTTATTCTTACAGAGCTATTTTGAGGACCTATTGGCTGGTATCTGAGTGAGCCTAACACAGTGCTGGCCAAACAGGAAAACAAATCTCAGATATGTTTTCTTTCTTTCTTCTTCTTTTTTTTTTGGAACTATTAGGGGTTGAATTGTTCATTGAAGATGTGAGTCTCACAGACATTTCTTTCCGGGCTTTGAAGCCTGATCCTCAGATCACAGCCTCCTGAGGAGCTAGGATTGCAGGCGTGAGCTGTCAGCACCCAGGGCTCAAGCACAGTTTCATTCTTCCTTCTGCCTGTTGTCGTTTCCATCTTTCCAGGGTAAAGGGCGGGTGGAGGATGGGTGCGTCTGGAGCATTTTAATAGAGTATGATGTTAAGCTTCATGGAGTTTTATGGGCCTAGTCGCACCTGCCTTGGTAATCCCAGGAAGTCCTCTACACTCATCTCCTTCCAAGCTCTTTGGGGATTCTCACCATGCATTCTGCCTTTGCTACAGGCCTGGCTGTCATGTATGTGTGTGTGGCGGGGGGCGGTGGTTATAGACCAAGACCCCCTCACGAGTGGGCACTTTGCTGCTTTTCTACCTGTGTCTTTCTTACATAAGTTTGGATCTGACTTAAGACACTAGCCAGGTTCATACAAAACAATGACAAGAAGGACGAGCCATAGGCCTCCCACCACTGGCTGGGCAGTGCATGTGGAGAGCCAAGGCCCTGTTTTATTCATGTAGTTCAAGAGAGAAAAAGACATCAGGGTCCCTTGAATCTAGGTGTCTCCCATGGAAGTGAAATAGCACAAGTATTCTGGTCCCTCTTAATAGGAGAGTTGAATCCAAGCCTTTTACCCCTCTGCTTGGCTGCTGGCATTTTGTGTCAACCATCCTAGCCTTAGGGATTTCCCTGCAGACAGACCTAAGGATAGCTGAGGTGCTATGGCCAGGCCTGAATGAAGGGCAAAAGCCTGCTGGGATTGGAACTGCTGGCCTTAGTAGAGGGCAGAAGAGCTAGGGATGCGAATTCTAGAGTAGACCTGAGAAGAAAGGCAGGGAGAGCTGGGCAGGAAGAAAATAAAAGAGTAAGAAGGGAAGGAAAGAAAGCGATAGAGGGAAGAGAGGGAGAGATGGAAGGAGGGAAGGAAAGAATGAGAGAATGAAGAACATAAGAGCTAGAAGGAGCCAGGAAAGGAAGGGCGAAGTAAGAGAGTGAGAGAAGAGAGTGGAAGAAAAAATAGGAAGAGCCAAGAAGGTAGGGAGAAAGAAGAGAGGAAATAGAGGAAGAGAGAGCAAGAAGGAAGGAAGGAAGAGAGGAAATGGAGTGAAGCAAGAAGTAAGGAAAGAAAAAGAGGGAGGGAGGAAAAAAGGGGGAGAAGGAAGGAAGGAGGCAAAGGAGGAAAAGAAGGAGGATGAGAGTGAAAGGGAGAGAGGGAGAGAAGGCGGGGAGAAAAGAGGAAGGGATGAATAAGCTCTGCTTCCTTGCATCTTCTCCAAGCTCCGGCCCCTTCCTAGCGTTGGCGACTGTGGCATCTGGAAGCTTTATTGTTTCAATAGCCGGGCTAAGGAGGTTAATGCTGCCTTAACAGGGGAGTCATTTCTTCCTCCCTCCCACTTTCTCCCTTTTCTTTTTTGGCTCAGTCTAAATTTCCAACACGACCTGATGAAATGTAGTATACAGCTTTTAATTGTACCCAGAGGCAGTACAACTTCATAGAGGGTTTGCAGTGAGTGGCGGAGGATTTGAGAAACAGCTGTGTTCCAGGCCTGTACGCTCCGAGGTGGAACAGTTCAGTCAGCACCTGTGCCCGCTGAGCACACACCCTCACACCCCACACCCCACGCGCGTGTGCACAGCTGGGCCCCAGCAGGCTGGTGAGGAATTAATACTCTTAACTTGGTATTTTATTGTACCTGGAGGAGCCCGATGCTATATTAAATCCGTAGTATATAAGTGGGATTTTCTTCGATCTTAAGAGTTACTGGGAGTGGGGACATGGTGGGCTGGGAAGGAAATTAAACCACACACACACACACACACACACACACACACACACACACAACCTCTTTTCTGATGCTGAGGACAAATTGTTTTAATATCCTGATGTTTGGTTTATTTATTTTTAGAGATGAGTGGCCACTTCTAAAGAATAGTGGTCTTGGCCCAGCCCTAACCTAGTTTTCCCGATTGAATCCTAGCACTGTCCAGAAAGAGGGTTCGCTTGTTCGCTTCTCTAAGTAACTTTTCAGCACTAGTCTTCCTGGGCTGCTTGTCTCAAAACACATCTCCCGCTTTGGGGAAAGTGTGTTGTATGTGTGTATGTGTGCATGTGTGTATAAGCACTAAACAAGCACTCTACAATTTAAGGCGCAACTATAGCTTGCTTTTCAGATGGGGTTTTCCACTTTTGCTCCATCCTACCTCTAGGAGAGATTCTGCTCCCTCCTCTTCCTGAGTAGCTGAGATTAAGGCATACATAGCCAGGCCCAGCCCTTAGAATTATTGATGTGATAATTTTCTTTATCTGATTGCAATGAGGTATTTTTTTAAAGTACAAATGTTAAATTCATGCTATTAGCAGTGAAAGTCAGTGTGTATAATGGTCGAAAAGGGGAAAAAAAGTTTTCCAAAAGCTATTCATACCATATCCCTGAAATCTGTGACCTTATTTGGACAAAAGGAATTCTGCAGATGTAATTATGTTATAAGTCCTGGATTTTCTAGGTGTGTTCTCAATGTAATGGTAAGTGTCCTTGTAAGAAAAAGGAAGAGAGACTTGGGCATGGTGGCTCATACTTGTAATCTCAGCTACTCAGGCATTAGAAAGAGGAGGATCATGAGTTCAAGGCCAAACTGGGCAAAGAAAGGGCAAGGGAGATTTACATTGGACAGTAAAGTAGAGGCAGAGTCCATGTGAGCGTGTTGGAATCAGGTAAGTGTCTCAATTTCACAGCTCTGGACTCTTAAACTGTGAGCAGCCAAATATCTGTTGTTCCAGGCTGCCCAGTGTGTGGGTATTTGCCCAGCAGCCATAGGAAACAATGGCAGCCTCTTTTGTTCTGAGTACCATGCTAGACAGATATTACTGCTCATTGTTGGCATGAGGGCATCTTAACCTCTGAACACTGAGGGAATGAAGGAAGGACAGCCTCTGGGAAGAACAGCCACATTCTATGCCAAGGACAGAGCATATCAGTGCCCTTGGAAGCCACACCCAGCAGCTGTTCTAGGCAGTGACAGGGAGATGGACAGTTTAGCAGCCTCCCCACCAGACACCCAAGTTTTCCTCCTAGTTAGATGCTTTTCTAGGAGTGTGTCTTTGATAGATGCCTCAGCAAAAAATGAGATCGATCCTCCATGTGAAACACACTTGGAAAATCAGGCACACACCTTACGAATGCAGACCCATTGCTCCAGCACCGGTTTGTAAATAATCTACAAAGACTGGGCAGATTGCAGGAGGTGCACTGATTCTAAGAGCATCTCCATCCAGCAGGCATTATTGTATTATTATTTCAGAGTCCTCCCATAATACATTTCTCTTAAGTACCTGCTAACCATCCACGAATACAGTGAAATCTCCTCAGAAACCATCTGATTCAAAATGCTACGTTCGTGTAGCCTACAAATTAAATTTCTGCTGTATTTCTCTAGATTCTCCAAATTTCCCTCTTTTAAGCATTGAACAATGCCCCCCCAAACCAACAATAAGATGTCATTTGTTTATTGTATTAGTAATGATTTCTTTCTTTCTTTCTTTTTTAAAAAAAGAGCACTCAACACTGGTTTGAAAAAAAACACTGGACTCTCAAATATAGCGTTTGATCATTTAAATTGCTACAACCCTTTTGGAGAGCAATTTGGCAAAATGTCTCAGGAACCTTTAAAAAAAATGTGCTCCACCTCTGACCCAGTAATTCCATTTCTGGGAATCTATCTTAAAGACATAATGGGAGCTATGGAAACTGCTTTATGCACCAAGATGTTTATCAGAACACACTCTTTCTGAAAGCAAAAGTATTTAAAATCATCTAAAAGCTCGACAACACCAGAGTGCAGGAACACACAGCCATGCATCTCCTGCACCAACCAGCAAGCAACAGCAAAGAATGGCAGTTAAGAAGCTTTTATAACAACACGATGAAATGTATAATGGCGGGAAAAATACGAAGCACAGTGCCAAATGGGTATATGGTGGTGATCTGATATGGTTCTATTACCACACAACACACAGGAAAAAAGACCCAAAGACGCACACATGCCAATTGTAGTTACTTATGGCTAGCAGAGTTAGAAGTGATTTCTTTGCTTCTTTTTTAACATTGTGTAAGAAAATAACTAGCAAAAATAGTAGGCTCAAGTGGTAGAGCACCAGCCTAGCAAACATAAAGCCCTGAGTTCAAGCCCCAAGTACTGCCCTGACCCAACAGACAAGTCCCCTACCTGCCTGTCCTGTCCGCCATGGGCTCTGTGCTGGTCCAAGGTGGGATTAGAAACTCCATCCACCCCACAGCACTATGGGAAGTCCTTTGCTCTCCTGTCACCATTAATCCCTTGTGAGAAGTTCCTGGCTTCTCCTGGCTTCCTGCTTATTGAGTCCGCAGCTTCTTCCAACTGTAGAACTCATGGTCTCTCCTAGTTTGTGGTGCCTACGAGGAGGCCAGAGACAAGTGTGTGGCTTCCTTGTTACAGGAATACCTGTGAGTTTCGGGGCCTCACCTGCCTTGGAGCTTCCCATCCACTGTCATACCCCAAGACTCACTCTTTTCTTACTGATCACCCTGTACCAAGTAAGTCCTGACCAGCTGCTTTCTGGTATGAGACCAAGAATACATTTCTAAACTATTTTTCTCCCTGGAAGAGGAACACAGAGGACACCAATCTAAATTATGCTTGCATTTATTGTTGGAGCGAATGTCACTGAAAAGAAAGTGAGAAGGGTGATACTAGAATCCGTGAGGAGCCAACAGATCTCCATTTGTCACAGGTGGAGGGTGAAGTAGGCATTCAGTCCCCATGGAACCCCGGCATTCAGGGGCCTGGTCTCTTCCTTCTTCACACGGGTCATCAGGGCCCCAAGAAATGGCATTTGACTTTGCAGTAACCATGGGGGAAAGCTGTCTACCCACTTGTGAGATGCATATTAACCCTGTCTGTAGCAGGGCACCTTCCTCTGTGTCACTGTGCGTAGTCCAGGAAAACCCACTATGCCCAACAAAGTGAACCTGTGAGCCACCTCCCACCCAAGGCCATGTTCCTTTCCTGAGCCATCTGGTAAAAGTAACAAAAGATCACGAGGAAGGTGGCTGACGTAAGGCTAAAGGTCTTTCCTCTCAAAGCACATTGCTTAAAAGGTCCTGCTTTAAGCCGGGTGCCAGTGGCTGACGCCTGCAATCCCAGCTACTCAGGAGGCTGAGATCTGAGGATCACAGTTCAAAGTCAGCCCAGGCAGGAAAGTCTGTGAGACTCTTATCTCCAATAAACCACTAGAAAACCAAAAGTGGTGCTGTGGCTCAAGTGGTAGAGCACTCGTCTTGAACTGAAGAGTGCAGGGACAGTGCCCAGGCCCAGAGTTCAAGCCCAGGCCTTACCAAAAAAAAAAAAAAAGTCCTGCCTTAGCTTGCTGGCTTGGCTCTTGTTAAGGAAAAGAGTAACTGCTTTGAGACAAGGAAGGTTTTGTCTTAAACTGGTTTTTTTTCCAAGACTGCTCAAGAAATAGCAGAGGGTGTGGGTATATTTTGAGATTACTTGCATACTGTTAAGCCTATTTCAAAGTCACCTTATGTAAATATGTACAATTCATCCTATTCATACTAGCCAGTGGCAAGCCCACTGTGAACCTGAGCTCAACCAATCTGAGCAGAGGGGCGGGCCCCGCTGGGTTGGGGATCAATATCTGAGTAGCCTGCTTGCTATGTGTGCTTGTTCTCTAGGTTTCTGGCTGATGGTGTGCCCTTCTGCATGCAAGTAAATTTTGCTTGGCTGAGATAATTCTTTGTTTTCACGTCTGTCCTTGTGACTCCAGGGGCTCTTGGAGAGCACTCAGGAGCCCAGAAGTTTGACATCCAGGCGACCACCCTCTCTCCCCCTCCCAGGGCCCTAGGGAATTGTCTCTGGCCTTTGTCACCTCCTGGTGGTAGATGGCAGTTCCTCAACATTCCTGAATCACTTTCACCTCTCCCATCATTGTGTGCCCTCTCATTGTGGGGTGTGTGTGTGTGTGTGTGTGTGTGTGTGCAGGCATGCACGTGTGCCCATGGGCTTGTATCTTTCCAACTCTCCCTTTCCTTTCCAATAGGAAAAAAACAAAACAAAACAAAAAACCACTTGTCACTGGAGTTAAAGCTGCTCTAATACAGTAAGACCTTGGATTTGATTATCTCTGAAATAACCTTGTTAAGGTCATATTCAAAGGTCTTCTTTTGGTAGAACACAATCCACCTCACAATATACGCACTTGATAATGAAGTAGGACCGAGGATCATGGCTCTGCAGTTATCTAGGTTCAGATCCTGGATCTGCTGCTCTCCACTCACTTGCAGTCCCTCTTCTTCTCCACCACAATAAGGCTGCATCCCATAATCCCCCAAGAGCTACTCTGAAGATCAAATAGGATCCTGTGCCATGCATGGTCATCACCAAACCCAGAGACACTGCTTGCTACATATGAGCTGAGGTCCAGCCTTCGGAGCAGCATTAGGCTCTTGCCTTCCAGTCATTTCCAAACATCGAAAGACCCTGGGGCCAAAATAACTGAGCAGACCCAGCTCTATCTACACAATACTCACTGTTCAGCTGGCCCAGAAGTCTTTCCTCTGGCCTCCGCTGCCCAGCCCCTCCTCTGTGACGAGCTGGCCCCCTTCCAGCCTCCGGCCTTGCGTTAATAGATATCTATCCTCAAAGCCCATCTTGGTGAGAGCAGTTTGGTTCAAGCTGTGATCAGCCTTTCCTCCAATAAGCAGTCGCTGTGTGGAAGACCTCTCTGGCAGCAGAGAGGGCCATGCAAAGGGGGCCTAGGGCACCCCATAACATAGAAGACGCCCAGCTTAATTTGAGTTTCAGAAATAACAGGTCTTATTCTTAGTAGCTGTATATTATATATCCTGAAGTATGGGGTTAGAAGACCCAGAAGACAGCCCCCTAGCTAGCAGTGACAGACCAGGAGTGAGTGGCTCAGTAGACAAGTGCCTTCATCCAATGGCGTCATCTTCCAGAGATTCCATGCACAGGACCTGCAGAGAGTATGCCCGAAAGCCCCATTCCATGCTTGCTTCTGTCTCCCTTCTCTTTTCTTGACTTCCTGGGATAATAAGTTGAAACTCCCCCCCACTCCCCTCCCTCCTACCCCCACCCCGGTCCTTGTACCGCTTCTGCATGCTAAACTTGTGTGTTTCCCTTGTTGCTTTTTTTTTTAAACCACAGTTATATACATGCATGTTTATCTTTTTGCCTGATGTATCCCCACCCCCAAAGATGGCAAGCTGAATCCCTGTATCTGATTCATTCGACATTGCTCTGTAGGGTCTAACTCTGGGCTGGCACTCAGAGCCTGCTGCGTGTGGAACGGCAAAGAGACGCTGAATGGCCACCCCGGGGGGTCTGCTCCAGCAAAAAGCAAGAGTGGTTTCCAGCTGTGCACAGCTGCAAGCCGCCATAGGCCATGTCACTGGGCTGTGGGTTCCAGGCTTCTTAGTGACACATCTTCAGAATCTGACCCTGGGCCACCTCCGAGTTCTTGTCACCCCAGTTTCCTCATCTGTGAAACAAGGAGTGGAAACTCCAAGATTTCTCTCATGCCTTTCTGCTCTAAAATTCTATGACTCTATAGTCCAGGTAATAAACTTTACGGCTATGAATACATTAATGGAAATGAATATTTAAATGGCATGCAAACATTCGTGCACATGCTTTCTTAGTCTTTTGCGAAGTGGGAGGGTGAGAAAACCAAGATCCAAAGGGCAGGAAACGTCTGCGCAGGTGCAAATGTGGGATTGTGCTCCTGTTTGTCTATAAGAAGTGCACACAAGGATATCCAAACACACTGCAGGTACACAGGTGGGTGAAGGTTCCAGGTTGGGCTATTTCTGAAAAAGGTTCTTGGGCCTAGAGAAGCAGCACAGGCAAGCGGGCCCCACATTGTTTTCATCTCTTGAGCTCCTGGGCTCTTCATGAGCGCCAGCAACGCTGAGCATCAAGGGTTGCTGACCTGACACCTGCGTGCTTCATTTATTTATGAAGGTAATCTTCTACCTGGCCATCAAGGGCGGGACCCTTCTCCCAGCTACTAGAGCTGAGCCAAGACGCTTGACTTTGACAAATGGAAGACTTAAGAGCAAAGGTAGACTAAACAATTACAGATGAGACTCCATAGCATCCCTTGAAAGAAGGTGCAAATTGCAAAGGTTGGAGAAAAGAGAGCATTCTCATGCTAAACTGGGGCTGTGTCTTGGTGGTGTCAGGGTATGGCAGAGAGGCTGGATGGGGTGTCCAGCAGAAAGAATCAGACTCGTGGATGGCACCTAAAAGGGTCTAATGAGTCAACTCATCATAAAGGAAGTAGCCTCTCTGAACTTGACCTAATTACAAAGCTTGTCTTGTTGGGCAGAGCTGGAATTTGAATTCAGGATGAAGGCTGTTATATAAACTCATTCCCTACCAACTCCAGGACACACACACACACACACACACACACACACACACACACACACACACACACACAGGCTCTTGCTGTCCATCTCATTCCTGTAGAGGAAAACAGAAAACATGACACCATGACAGTCACTGATTGCTGAAGGAAAGCCAATCCAGAACTCTGAGTACAGGATGTCAATTAGACTTAAATTTTCTATTCCTAACTGATGTAACCAGTAACTTCTTGTCAGTAAAATGATCAGGCAGAAGACCCTGTGCAAAGAAACAAAATCAAATTGGAAGAGAAGAAAACTATGCCCAGGGAAACAGTCTGCCCCAAGACCCAATGCCTGCACTGCTTACAGATCACAGACTTCTTCATATCGTGACACAAGGGACCCTCAGCCCTTCAAGCACCCTAAGTGTTTACCTAGCGCCTGATATTCTCATGGCCTGGTAACTTTAGAAAGTCTTCCCTTCTCTGAAGCGTCTCTTTGGCTGCTTGTGCTCCACACGATCTTTTTCTGATCAATACACTGTATAAGTATTTGCTGAGAATCTCTTATCTACAGGGGCAGAGAGATAGAAGGAGGCACGCTAGCATTTCTTGGCCATGAAAAAGCCAGCGTGCAGGTGCACCTCGGTACCTTATTCTTCTTAACAATCACTGAAGGCCGATGACGGTAACTGGACTTTGCGGGCAGAAAAACTCAGGGAATGTAGCTAACTTACTCAGCATCCGTCTCCAGAAATGTCTGCCTTTCTGCTCCAGCAACATACCCTCGTTGAAAGGGGCTCTTGGTTTTCTTGCTGACATGAGAATTAAATCTGAGCCTCACAGCCCTGTCAAGAGGAACAATCCAGACAAGAGTTGGGAGTGGGACAAATGCTGTTCCTGTCCCCTCACCCAGGGACCAGAATGACTGGAGGTACAAACTATTAAGTCTCTGTACCAGTCAGAACTGGGTCAGATATTCTAGCGGGGAGAACAGCTTGTGCTCTGCTCCAGCTGTTATCTGAGCTACACAGCTGGGGTGGGGGGAGTGAGCACTCGGAGGTGTTCCTTGGATGGCCCCTCCCAGCTGGAGGAGGAAGGGAGAGGGGGTGAGCGGAGAAAGCGGAGGAGGAGGAAGGGAGGGACACCCTCACTGTGACTTGTACGATTGATGACCTGCCTTACAGCTGACAATCCACAAAGTATTTCTTCCAGATGTTCATGGTCAAGAAGCTGAATTATATAAAAGGGAATCTGCCGGGCGCCGGTGGCCCATACCTGTCATCCTAGTTACTAGGGAGGCTGAGATCTGAGGATCATGGTTCAAAGCCAGCCCAGGCAGGAAAGTCTGTGAGACACTTATCTCCAATAACTCACTAGAAAATGGGAAATGGCGCTGTGGCTCAGGTGGTAGAGTGTTTACCTTGAGCTAAAGAGCTGAGGGACAGTGCCCAGGCCCAGAGTTTAAGCCCCACGACCGACAAAAAAACAAAAACAAAAACCCCAACAGCTGCAGGGAATGTTGGTGAAATGGGGAACGGGGCTCCCTGGGTTCACAATGGTTGATCTGTTAAAGTCTTAAAGAACATCTACGGGGTCATTTCTCACAGGCTATAGGCAAGTTGGAATTTCCTAAAGCCCTAGGGAATCAGTGCATTCATTTCCACAGAGCTGGGATTTTTTTTTTCTTTTTTGGTACTGGGACTTGAACTCAAAGCCTGGGCACTGTCCTTGAGCTTTTTTCATTCAAGGCCAGCACTCTGCTATTTGAGCCACACCTCCACAGCTTGTTCTTTAGCTAAAGGTAAGTCACAGACACTCCTTCCTGGTCTGGCTTCAAATCATGATCTGCAGATCTCGAGAGTAGCTAGAATTACAAGCTTGAGCCACTGGCGTCTGGATAGGATTTTTTAACTCATGGGCAATTCACAAGTTCTGTTTCTGAACAATCCTTGCGTGCGAGATGCTGAATCTCACATCCCAGCAATACCCTTGCTTGGAAAATTGTCTAGTCTGTTGTAAATGCAACAGAAAAAAAGCGACTCTGATTGCTCCCTACTTATCTAATACGGTGGTTTCTGAATTCTGGGTTCCTGGTGAAAAAAGAAAAAGCCAGGAATTGGTATGTTATATGAATTCCATAATTTAGAGATAAATAATGAACACCAAACTTGGAGGGTAATACCCTAGTGTTCATTTTATTTAATATTCTCCATTGGTGGAAATAAATTAAAAATGAACAAGGCTTGTTTATGCCTACCTCATATTGCCCTCCACTTTTGAATAGCAACCGCATATTAATTTGCCAAGATCCCATAAATTATAATTAGCCTGGAGGATTAACAACATAAATCCTTGAATTTAAAACCAACCTGCCCGGCTCTCTCCTCACTATGCCCTAAAGTAAAAAAGAGCCATAAAACCTATCACCATTCCTTGATCCATTAAACTCCGGAGACATTCTTATTTCAGCTTAGCTAGTGGAGGTAGTTTTTGTTAGAGATTTTTAAAGTTATAGTAGCTCAGAAGTGGGGAGCTTGGAGATGAGGATCTGTGTCAGCACCCAGTTGCAGTGCACGGTGGCTGTTGGTTGGGGATGCGGAAGAGTAAGAGAGATGACAGAAAGGAAACATTCCGGCTTAATATGGTTTGCGCAGGATCTGGACACCGCTGGGAAATGCAGAGTGCCCCGATTTTCCTTTGCGTGCCATTTATTGTCATGAAGAGCCTGTAGTATGTGGAAGATGCACCAGGTACCCACTGGGACAAATACACAACACAGCACAATGTCTATTTCATTAGGCCATTTTGGTTTTCTGATTGTAAGCCAATAAATGCCTGTGAGTAGAGAATAAGAAGAAAAGGAAAAATGTCAAAATTCAGTCTCCTTCCAGATAGGTTTATTACACAGCCTGTGTTGGGGACAAATATGTTTATATATCCTATACTTTCTGTCTGCCTACCACTGAACATAAATTGGTTTCATTATAAGAAGGAAAAAGTTACTTTCAGTTGTTGGAAATGGACACCGCACTGTCATTAATTAGAGGGTATGTGTACCCATCTTGCTCAGGTGCTTTGTTCGAATCCTGTCTGTCGAGTTCATAGAGAGACCCTGGGGAGGATGAAGGAAAACCACCTAAGGATCAACCATAGCAAGTAAGTGGTCACTTTCCGGTGCATTCACCCCCAGCTGAATTCGTGCTGTCTTCTCCACTTCTATTGAGACTATAAAGACTCAGCCACATGCTGGACCAAGGCTGCTGCCCGCCACTGAGAGTTCATGGGATGGGGGGAGGCAGGAGTACTATCAGGCACAGCCTCCTCTCCCCCATGACCTGCCTTGCTCAAAGACCATGAAACAGCTCTCTGAGAGCTACTGACCTTTGTTTCACCGATCAAAAGAGGAATAGGGATTAAAATTATGACATGCATATGTGTGTGCGCACATTTACATTGAGCATATGCATGCAAAGCTACAAAAGTATATAAATAGATTGACTTTTCTTGTGAATGACTCAAATTATGCCTTATTGGTTGGCATTAAAAGAGGACCTTTTAGGTGCCAGTGGCTCATGCCAATAAGCCTAGTTACTCAGGAGATTGAGATCTGAGGATTGCAGTTCAATACCAGCCTGGGCAGAAAAGTCCACCAGACTCTTATCTCCAATAAACTACTCCCCAAAAGTCAAAAGTGGAGCTGTGGCTTAAGTGGTAGAGCACTAGCCTTGAGCAAAAGAAACTAAAGGCTACTGCCCAGGCCCTGAGTTCAAGCCCCAGGACTGGTACAATAAAAGACAAGAAAAAAAGAAAAGGAGGATCTATTTTTTTAATGATGTAATGGATAAATGATGATGGATGGATGGGTGGACAGTCAAATAAATGATCAAGAATTATAGTACAATGTTAATGTCAGCTCATTATAAAATGCTCTCCACCTTTATGTATGTTTATAAATTCTCATGATTTACGTTTGGGGGCAAATGATTTGTCTTATGAAAAAATAGCCAAGTAGATGATAGCTGAAGGTTTTGTTTTTAATTGATGTTCATCTATAGCAGAAAATACAAGCAACCTGTACTACGGCATTTAGAATGTCATGATATTTCAAGGTTTAAAAGCCGGTGCCAAGAGTAGCCCCCATTTGTGGGCTCACGGGACTTCCTCCGAATCCAGCTTTAAAGCCTCTCAGGAGTGAGCTAGAAGAATCTTCATTGTCTTGGGCCATGAAATTAAGGATCTTCTTAATGAGCTTTTGTGAGAAACGAAGCTGTCCCTGCAAACTTCTCTCCGCCTCTCTCCTCGGGATGGGCTATTGGCTATGGTACCTTAATCCTCCCATCTCCCAATGTCTCCCTGGAAACTTCACACATCATTTTCCAAATGAAGCCACATCTTTGCCTAAAGGACAGGGCCACCTGCCACCTGGTCTGTCCTGCACAATGTGCGCAGACGGGCGCCAGAGGCCCCTCCAATGCCCGTGCTCCCACGGGCCACTCCAGCACCATTCTCTTCCGACCATTCTGACACTACAGAAGAGCAATGCCCTGGACGGATGGCGCTGTTTAGGTGACATGCCTGGCATTCAGAATGACTTTAAACCCTCTGTAAATGGGGAGCCTGTAGCTGGACTGGTCATTTTAAATGTCACCAGATGGGCTATGATCTTAAAATTTTAACTGTGCTAGAAAGTTGCGCTTCACAGAAAAGGAGGTAAAGAATAAGCTAGGCCCCAGTTTTCACTGTCACCAGTCCATACCAAAGCAGATGGCTTCCAGTGTAGGATTCCTAGAATTGAAGGGCAGGGGTTGAGGGGAGGGTAAGAGTCCCTGTGGTTTTCCACTCTGCCGCGAAGCATTTCCCATCATACTTTGGCTCTGTGATTCTCTGAGCGTTTTTTTGCTTAGCGAGGACTCCAAAAGGTACTTTAATACCTGTGCTGGGAGGAGAATGGTCACTTGGTGCAGAAATTAAATACATAAATTAATAGACACCTCTTCAGAAAACCTTTCAAAGAAGGAGTCCAGCTGCTTCGGGGACCCTGCAGTCAATAGGTGAAGGCCTCGGTTAATGGATAGGGAAAGGCAGAGCGGGGATCAAAACGGTCCAGGAGATTCAGCAGAGTTCAATGATTTCAGTCCCAGAATTAACCACTTAGGCAGCCACTTAAGAGAGTTCCACCGAGAACTTGCCAACGCCGAGACCCACAGGCCTGCCGGCCTTCTTGGTCAAGGCTCATCCATTCCCAAGCAAGCGGAGGAGGAAGAGGAACTGGATTGGATGTGGGTACCAGTCTGTGGAGAGATATGTTCTGACTCCTTCCCTCTTCAAAGATCAGAAGATCTTTGAGTGAGCGTCGGCCTTTGAGTGAGCTAGGACAGCCCTTGGTGTGGGCTAAGAAAATGCATTTAAGATGGTATGCTTTTCACTCCAGGGCCTGTGAGATCCAAGAATTCCATCTGAAAGGCTTGAAATCTTTACTTTATGTCCAGTTCTCTCTTATTTTTGCCCTGAGTTCCATCCCCAGTGCAGCCAAATAACAACAACAACAACAATAATAATAGTATGCACTTGTGAGACAAGCACTCTGACACTTGAGCCACATGCGCTGGTTTTTAGATAAAGTTTCAAGCTAACTCTGCCTGAGCTGGCCTCAAACTTCCATCCTCCTATCTCTACCTCTTGAGTAGCTGACAGTATAGGCAGGCTTCACCATGGCAGGTGGGAGGCTGAGACATAAGGATTGTGGTTTGAAGCCAGTCTGGGCAGAAAAGTATGAGAGACCCTTAGTTCCAGTTAGCCAGCAAAAACCAACAAGAACGGAGTGAAGGTGTGTCCTAAGTGGTAGAGTACCAGATGTGAATGAAAAAGCTAAAGCAAGAGTGTGAGGTCCTCAGTTCAAACCCCAGGTATAGCATTAAAAAAAACTCTCACCAAATGGCCTTGCCATGAAGTAATTTGGGGGAATTTAGTAAATTTCCATCTTCAAAATTACCATACTTGCCAAACTGAGACTCTCTAAAACTTGGGAACAATCTTGTTCTAGTAGCAGTATCATTCAAGCCAAGACAGATAGACAGACAGGCAGAGACAATCAAGTTCACTTCATGATACTGCACTGTTATCTGCTTCATCTGGGACTATGATTGCACACACACACACACACACACACACACACACACACACACACAATCTCCAAGGATCCCAAGACTCTTTCCATCGGGGACCAATCAATAGGAGGCCGATGTCCAGATCCATTTCTCTTTCCTCTACCAAACTCAGGCTGAAGGCTAACACTTCTGAGTTGCCATTTGGGAACAGGGCTTCTAAAAAAAGGCCCTCTCCCTTGTCTCCTCTACACCCCCCCCTCCCACTCTCCGGTTGACCTTTCTATAGGGGTCATGTCTACCAAAGAAACCATGCCTGTCCCTTAGGGAGAAAACCCTATGGGTACAACATGCAAGCACAGCCTCTTCTACCAGTGTCTGCCTTGTTAAGACCTCCCACGGTCCTCTGCTCTGAAAGCAAGATGTCTTCTCCGCAGGGGACAGGAAAATGCATGGTGTTCCAGAAGGAGTGGGGACTGTTTCTGCAAGACCAGCCCCAGTCCCCGAGTTATTTTAATTGCAGTCTGGTGGTGCCAAGGTGCTGAAGCACCCCCGGAGGCTGAGTGCTTAGCTAGGAGGTACTGAATTAAACTGTCAGAGGATGCAGGGGGGAAGAAAATCGCCAGGCGGCCTGTCAACAGGGTTTGTGAAGAGACATGGGTGAGGCCTGTGACTTGTGTAGGAAAAGAGCTGTCTGTGCAGAGCCATCAAAGCACAGCCTGGAACTAATGGGGTATTCAGAGGTCTTGTTCTACTTCATTGGTCAAAGCCAACACAAGTCTGGAAGATTTGGGCCCGTTTGCTGTTTATTACTATGGTAATAGAGGCCACTTAAAGATACAAGCCCATTTCTGTACTGGCTCAGACCCAGGGCAGCTGCTCTTCCAAATCGGATCGCTAAGGTCTTATTTGTCAGGATCTTTTAAAACAATCGCTCTGCATCTGTCCCTCTCCCCCACCATTTCTTTCTCCAGAAAGGAAATCTAGGAAAATTAAGACTCCTGTCAAAGGACAATACACTGTGGTCTTGATTTAATTGATTTCTTTTCTCTTCTCTACCCTGGGCGGGTCAGTGTGATACATGGCTAGGTCATAGGCCTCAGTTGTGCCAGGAGACCTGTGAGTCAGGGCACTACAGGGGAAGTTTCTTGTACATGTGATTGAAGCCCGTAGTCACTGGCCTATAATCCTAGCTCCTCGGGAGGCTGAGATCTGAGGATCACAGTGTGAAGCCAGCCAGGGCAAGAAAGTCTGTGAGGCACTTCATCTTCAATGAACAACCTAAAAAACCAGAAGGAGAGCTGTGTCTCAAGTGGCAGAGTGCTAGCCTTGAGTGGCAAAGCCAAGGGGCAGTGCCCTGAATTCAAGCCCTAAGTGCCTGAATTTAAGCCTTAAGAGCAGCATGAGAGAGAGACAGAGAGAGAGGGAGACAGAGATAGAGACAGAGAGACAGAGACAGAGACACAGAGAGACAGAGACAGAGAGACAGAGACAGAGAGAGTCAGAGAAAGAGACAGAGACAGAGAGACAGAGAATATAGCTTTTGCTGGAAAAATACCACCACCAACAACTGTGTCAGTAGACAGTGGCTTCAGCCCAGAGCATGCTGGGAGTTCCTGTCATTCTGCACAGTACTGATTTCCAACACTCACCAAGGCAGTCCACAACTGCATAAGCCAATTCCTTGCAATAAAGCTCTTAATAGATATCTCCCACTGGCTCTGTTTCTCACTGACCCCGGCCGCCTCGGGCCCCATGGAGTCCCTCGCCTCTCATACTTCATCCAAATGTCTTTTCGTTGGAAGACTCAAACTGAGGGCTGCAGGCCTTGTGTTCTGTAAAAGGTCCATGTTCTTTTTGGCCTATACCCATGTATTTGGCACGCTATGTTAAGAATAAAAATAAGTTGAATTGGTTGCCAATATTTAAGCCTCCTAAGCATCCATCTCTCTCCCTCTCTCTCTCTCTCCCTCTCTCTCTCTCTCTCTCTCTCTCTCTCTCTCTCTCTCTCTCTCACACACACACACACCTGCATGTTTCCAGTTCTTAGAAGAGAAAAGCAAAATCAGAGTACCTGTCCACTCTAGATCTATAGCCCTACTTGGGGTTTCCATTCATCCTGAATGGAAAATAAGTTGCTTAAAGCGTATGCTCCACAGTTAGCCACAGTCCAGATATCTCCTTTACTCTACCAAAAGTAGGGAATTATAAAGAGTGAAAGGGCTATGTGTTTTAAGAAGCAAACAAACAAAAAAGTGAACTGGAGCTAGTGGCTCACACCTGTAATCCTAGCTATTCAGGAGGCTGAGACCTGAAGATCATCGCTCAAAGCCAGGCTGAGCAGACAAGTCTCCAAGACTCTTACTTCCAATGAACCACCAAAAATCTGGAAATGGAGCTGTGGCTCAAGTGGTAGAGCACTGTCCTTGGGCAAAACAAGGGAGAGGACAGTGCCTGGGTCATGAGTTCAATCTCAGTATCTGTACCATGAGAAAGAAGAAAAAAGGTAGGAGGTATATATTGTTTTGTAGGAATGAAGCCTATTTCTCTACATTCAGTTTTCCAGCATGGCATACCAGACTTACCTCCTTCTTGCTCACTTAACATGATTTTCTCGGTGGGCACATATTGCATACAAATTCCTTCTAAAGATCGTGTAGATTTTAGGGAAATTTTCACAATTCTTTTTCCTCTCTAACAAAATAACCCCTGCAGCCTACCCCTTCCCCCATCCCCCTCAGTGATCACAGTGGAAGATTTCTCAAGCCAGGAGTACTGTGATAATTGCTTTTGGAAAAATTCACTGAAATGGAACCAGGGACTCCAAGAAAGGGGCGGTAAGGGCCCCAAAGCCCTCCCTCCAGCTGGGCCTCAAGTGCATCCTTTGGTCCCTGGTGGTCCTTGGTAGGTCTATTAATGAGGATTCTCCTGGCTAAGGAGCACAGGTGTTCGAATTCACCCCCTACTCCCCACTGGGGGAGTTTGAGACTTCGGTTTCCTCCCTTACAAAATAAGACAGGTTCCTGGATGTAATCTACCTCTGCCGGGAACCTAGAGACTCCACTCTTCTGTCGAATCTATGCACCTCTCTGGAAGGAGAAGTACAGGAATCTGTATTTTATTCTATGTTTTTGAAGTTCCCAGGTGATTTCCCATGAGCGGCCAGCTTTAGAATTTGCTGGAGTAGAAAGAATCTCCCGTTTCTTCCAGCTCAAAAACTCCATGTACCGAGCAATCACCTTCTGCGGGCGCCGCTCAGGACAGCGAACAGGCATGGTTCCAAACGTATTAATGCTTTGGGGCCGCTGTGGTATGGTTTTAAAGACAAAGTTGAAGCTTTGCCATGCTGTCAGAGCCACCTGGCAGGACCTGACTTACCGTTTTGCCTCTAATTTATGTGGCCTGGTGGTTTGGAAATTCACTCAAAGTTTGGGTCCGAAGTAAGAGTCAATGGTCAAAATCAATACATCGGGATTGAGGTGGACAGATAAAGATAAACTCCCCCCCCCCCATTCAGAGCCTCCTACCCTCTTAATGCCTTGGTGCCAACTGCTTCTGGCTAAGACACTCAGAAAAGAAAACATGATCTCTTCCCTAAATTCAGGACGGAAAGTACTCTTTCTTTTCCAGAGATCATTCGGAATCAGAATCCACTGACACACTGTCCATCTTCAAACCTGACCGAGTGCACTTTTGAAAGTCATCTTGGTGAAAGCCAAAGGGGCTGTTTCTGGTTCTCAGTGGGAGAAGCGTATGTTTTCTTCTCTTAATGAAAACAAAAGACATTAGAAAGCTTGTGAACCCTACGATAGCACGGCGGTGCCACAGAGGGAAAAAAATTAATATGAATTTTGCTTTTGTAATGTGTGACTATTAGATCACAGTGTCATTTGCAATAAATTATCACTTTCAGTTCCTGCTAATTGCTAAGAATCTGCTGCTAGGGGATGCAGGAATACTGGCCAAAAAAAAAAAAAAAAAGTGTGGAGCCAGATACAAAATATGCATCCTGCTAGATTGTAAATGGTATCTCGGGTCTTGAATAAATGCCTAAGGAAACAGCTGGGGATGAGAGCCTGGGAATCAAAGTCGTCATTAGGCAATTATTGAAGAAAAGCCGGCTCTTTATGAAAGGGAATTCTGACTTCTCTGCCAATCTGACCACCCAGGGCAGCTTCTCCTGTACAAATATCCCGTAGGTAATGAGTACCACCAGGGGCTTGATGAGAACAGGTACATTAACTCTCGTTTAAAATATTTTTAAAGATATAATGTGTGTGTGTGTGTGTGTGTTTGTGTGTGGTCTCCACGCTGACCCTTCACATGAAGAGTTTTCAATCCTTCAGTACCACAGAGGGCAAAACCTAGGAAGGCAGCTATTGGCTCCAGGCTTCACCCTGGTCTCTTCCTACACTATAGCTGCCCTTGCCCAACCCCGAACCTTTGTCCTCTCCAATGAAATCTTCCCCCTCCCCGTGAAATCTTCCAGGCATCCATCTCTGTTTGGGGCTGCTTCGCATTTGTTGAGACTCAAATATCTGCAGAGCGTCTACTAGGGCTGTGGTCCAGGAAATCCCTGACCTTCTGGAGTCTGAGCTCTCGTGGAAGGGAGAGAGAATGATGCCAGTCTGTGAACTCTCAGAGTCCTGCCCCACAGAGATGCCCCTGAAAAGAGTCCAATGGTGTCCTCTTAGAGGGTGGTGATTACAGTGTGGGGGTTCCTCCCTGTCTCCTCCCCTGGCTTGGGCAGACCATCATCCCAGCTCATTCCATGGTTGGGCACCCAGAGCATTATGGGAAGAGGACACATCTGAGCCAGAGCCCAGGCACTATGGGAACAGGAAATGCCCAACGGGACACATGTTATCAGTCACATGTTGCATCTGCCACTTTTTATTCCAATCTACCTAACGGTTCTCCTTCGCCTCTCTCATTCTCCTTCCACCCTCAGCTGCAAACCCTAACTTCTGAAAGGGGCGAGGCCATGATGACCCTAGGCCACATAAATTAGAGGTGTGAGTCATACTGGCATCCAGGTTATTTTATTTTTTAATTTTTAATAAAACAAGATTATAGATGGATTCTTGAAAGGAAGACCTGCCCAAAGCACATTGTTTGCTTTTTCCTTCTGAAGACTTCAGAAATGTAGACCAAAGACTAGGCCAAAACTATAACAAGATTTTAACCCACGATAAACTCCTCTAAGCAATACCATCAGGCAGTTATTGATAAACATAAATGAGGAAGCTTGTGAGAGACAGGATGAGTTATGTGGGCAACTTATCTGTCTAAATTATCATTACTGCTGAATGACCTTTGGGGCACTCATTCATTCATTCCTTCGTTCATTCATTCACAAAACCACTCATTCATTCATTCCATAGCATTTGCTTATCTCTTGCACAACGCAATACTGACAGTGAGAATGTTCTAGGTGTTCTTTCCTTTCTCTCTTGAAAAGATAGCATGAACAGGGCAGCCAGGAAGCTGCGGCCAGGCCTGTTGTGGCTGAGTCACCCAACTTCCCCTTTTTCTATGTCTTGACGCCTGTCACTCGCTGAAGAAGAGCAGGGGTAGGAGAAGAAGAGGGACAAAAAAAGAAACTACCCATGATCTGAGAATGAGGAACAGGATTAACTAATAGCTGATATTCTTTCCGTGTTCATTCAAGGAGCCTGCAATTCCCCTCACCCTCACCCCAGGCCTCTTGACAGGAAGTCTGGGGTAAAAGCAATGTCATGGCGTTTGTTGTGGGTTTAGCTGCTTTGCCGTGGCATTGGGCGATGGGGCACCAAGAGCTCAGAAGGTGAGCCACACCCTGCTTAGGGGTGGGAGGGGGCTGAGAAGCTGTGATTGTGAAAATGACTCTTTTGTACTGCGGGGGGGGGGGGAGGAGTCATCATGCACACAGCAAGCACAATTATATGTGAATAACAGTGTCATCTAAATTAAACAGAAAACAAATCTGGCTACCAAAATCCATTGAACATTCCTTTTTGAATTGAAAGGACTTAACAAAAATTATTTCTAGGAGAAAATACAAAGATAAATACATCCGGGGCCCATCCTCCAAATACAACTATTATAAACAAATTGGTAGTTGACGTTGTAGTATTTTTTTTTTCTTCTGCTCTACTATCTATCTGCCTCCTCACCTCCTCTCACGCTTGCAATCTTAGCTTCTCAGGAGGCTGAGAGCTCAGGATCATAGTTTAAATCCAGTGCGGGCAGACAAGTCTGGGAGACTCATTTATCTCTAGTTAACTGGTATGATGCTGGAATGTGAGCTGTGGCTCCAGTGGTAGAGCACCAGTCTTGAGCAAAAAGGCAGTTAACAGCACCAGGGCCCTGAATTCAAGCTCCAGGACCAACACACACACACACATACACACACACATACACACACACACACACACACAAGAAATATGTGGGGGTTTTCTTTAGTAGAATAGTCCACTAAATGGCTTGTGTATAACAGCTTAGCTGTGAACTGCTAAGTAGAAAGTATAAGGTAGTATTCGTTTTATGGAGCAAAAGTCCTATGTCCAGCTGGGCCTGTGGGCGCACATCTGCAGCTACTGGGGACAGAGGCAGGAGTTGAAGACCAGCACCAGCAAAGTGAGGGTGATATTATCTCAAAAACGAAATCAACCAAAGCGGGGTGGGGAAGGGTGAGAGCTCAAATGGTAGAGTGCTTGTCTAGCAAGAACGAGGCTCTGGGTTCAATCCCCACATCCACTCCAGAGTGGGGGCTGAGGGGTCTGGCCAGCCAGTGCCGAGGAACCACTGAAGAGTGTGTCCTAAACACTGCCATGGGCTCTAGAGCAATCTCCCATCAACCCCGTGGCTGTGTCCGGTCCCGGGGGAGCTCCGCCCCTGGAGGGCAGGGATGAATCTGCTTCTGGCTCCATCTCGATTCAGGACCCACTCACCATTTCTTCTATTGGAGAAAAAGACCGTCACTAGATTGAATCAGAACAGACTGAAGAGCAATTATACAATATAGCGGCAAGACTGCTGGGCTCCCTCCTGCTCAGAACCAGCTCCTGGGGTGGGCAGCCCGGCCCTGCGAGGTGCAGACGGGCTGTGGGCAAGGGGGATTCTGATGAGCAGAGCTTCCAGTCCCCATCAGATGACTGAGCAGTCATATGGAGACGTGAACGTGACAGTGCCTTTGGCTGCATGACCATGTAGAGAGGTCCACGGGGCCAGCAGCTGCCATTTTACAGCTGATTTCCATGCGAGCCAGCACAATTGATTTTTGGATCCCAAAGGCTTCCTTCCCTGCATCTACGCAGATTTTAATATTGTTAAAGCTTTAATAATGGGCAATCTGAACACACATGTAATGAATCCTATTAGTCATGAATAGCTCCCCCACCTCACCCCCCCCCCAAGGAACTGAAGGAAGAAAACCTTTTCTCGTACACAGAAGTTGACCCTAATTCAGGCTACTTAGATCTGAGAGTGATCTGAATTATGCATTTCTTAGAAAAAAAAATCTGTCAAGCTTGTGCAGAAGCCCTCTTCAGAAAACAAACTTTGATCTAGCAGAGTCCTTTAGGTAGCTGCTTAAACAAACAGGTAAGAATATTCTTGAGTCAAGTAGGTACTTCTGAAATGCCTGAGGGTTCTTGAAAAGTGCTCTCTTGCAAAGAACAAGCTTCTCTGAGTTCTTCTACAGATTGTCCCCCGAGTAAGCCCTTTTTTCCAAGGTGAGCGCACAGGTGCCCAGCCCGAAGAACACAGATTTCAGGTCCTCTGGGAGGAGTGGAGCAGACGGGCAGTGGAGAGCAGCAGGCGGAGCTGCTTCAAGTTGATCTGTGCTCACAGAAGCTATGGAAGGAGTCAGGTGCCTGGCATCCTAGCTGTTCAGGAGGCTGAGATCTGAGGATTGTGGTTTGAAGCTAGCCTGAGCAGGAAAGTCATGAGACTCTTAGCTCCCGTTAACCACCAAAAAACTGGAAGTGGAGGCGTGACTCAAGTGGTACAGCATTAGGCTTGAGCACAAAAGCTAAGGCACAGTGGCCCAGCCCTGAGTTCAAGTCCCAGTGATTGTAAAAAAAACAAAAAAACCCAAAGCATAGAAGGGCTTCAAAGCCAAACCATCACAGAAACATGTCTAACATTGCATTTGGTCCATGTAAGAGGGAGGGGATCTCTCTAACTACTCATTTGGGGGCTTTCGGTGTTTGCTTTTGTTTGTTTGTTTGTTTGCATTGCTTGTTTTGGTTTAGGAACAAGCTGGAAAGTCTGGGAAGAATGCTGTTTTGGAATCGGTGGCCTGTCACTTGGCAGATAGACACAGCATCCCCAGGACCCCCTGTCTCAATCACAGCCAAGTCCATAGTCATCCTCGAAACTTCCAAAGCTGGCTGCGGCTCAGACTCCTCCCCAGTGGGACAGGGCCAGGCCAGCCCCTTGGGACACTGCACTTGTTTCCTCTTCCTTCCCATTCTTGCCTCTCCAGGCAGGCCCTCGTTTACCCACCACGCCTCAGGGAAAGGCCTAAGTCACACCCCATAGTTCTGCCCTCTTAGCTGGATTCTCCTGCCCCACCTCTAGCAATACCTTTCTCATCTCTTTCCTCTGTTAGAGTGGAGGCTGCCAGGGATAGGGCAGGGCTTGCTCTGGCTCTCACTTCTGGGTCCCAGGGGCTGCTCATGGAGGGCTCCGAATAAACAGAGGTCAAGGAATGGAAGTCTGAATGAATGAACCAATGCATGAGCCTCAGATCCACTTGCTGAGGGTATCTTTAGACATCTGTGGATCTCTCTGTCTCTGTCTCTCTGTCTCCATCTCTGTCTCTGTCTGTCTGTCTGTCTGTCTGCCTCTCTCTCTCTCTTCTCTCTCTCTCTCTCTCTCACACACACACACACAGAGGAATGGGCAGGAATAGCATCCCCAAGAGGCCCAAGTCTTACCCTCTCAATGGCCCACTGAGGGCCACCAAGTCAAGAATTGGCTTTTTTATGTGTCTTCCAGTAACATTAATTGTTGGTCATAAAACTTCAAAGAAACAGATATTTATAGCTTGATTAAAACCCTATTTTCCACACATCCTCACCACAGTTCTTTCCAGCTCAGTTCCCATGAGCACACTGAAAACAGCCCTCTGCCCACTTCCTGCCGAAGCCAGGCCCTTAACCACTCTGGTCCTGAAGCTCACTGGCCCTTTTTTCTTTCTTTCTTTTACTTTTCTTCTTTTTTTTTTCCAGTGTGTCGTCTTTCAGTTTCTCTTGGGGTTTCTCAGTAGGGTTTTTCGCTCCTTTTCTCAGGCACCGAGTCACCACTGAACCGCCCCCATATGCAGTTTGCCAATAGGAGCCAATGCACAAACAATAACCCTGCGGCACAGATGAGTCCCCAAAACATCCTCCGAGAGAGACTTCTCACAAGGTCCCAGACACCGAACTCGTAATCTGTTTACCCAGCCTAAAAACTTGAGGGGTTGGAAAAATCTTTAGTCTATGTACCGATTCCAAGAAGTAATCCTGTTTGTGTTTTATAAAGATGGCCTTGATGATGATTGACTTATCTGATCATTTGTCAGCAACGTTGTCAACATGATTTCTGTACATTTTAATGGGTCTCATGGAGACATTTGTTATACATTTATATAATGCCATACTCATGCTGCCAAACAAATAGTATTTTTCATCAAGTCAAAAATCTTGTAATGCGAATACATCTCTAGGTGACATGTTAGTAAAGAGATCCATAGGGGCATTAATAGCTGAGTTCTGTGGCTACATCATGGCAGAGCTAGCTCCATACCTATCTTCTGGATGATGTCTGGTTATCACAGACTTGGTACCTTAGCTTCAGGGGTTTCGGTAGAGCAGATACCATGGCATCTTACTTGGGTTGAGTGGGCTCAGCTCCCTTCATGCCCACAGCTATATTCAAGGTACACTGAGGTCATCCTATGCTCCCCCCCCCACCCCCCGCCATCACATTAAACGCTAGGAAACAAGGGAAATCTATTTTAAGAGTACATTCTGACAGGAGGTAATCCTGTGGGGAAGGAAGGGATCGACCCATCCATTTCTCCCAAAAGAAAGGAGTGGGGAGATGACATAGGTTTCTACGGAGGTTGCCCATTGCTTGAGCAAGAGCGTATCTGAGGTCTCAGCAGCTCATAATAGGCCCTCCTTGTGGTAATTAGTAAGTATCGGGTGCTTTTAAATATGGACCACATACTTGAGGATGTGCTATCTGTGGGAGGAACCCCCCTAAAGATATTATCACCTGAGAAAGATGGAAACTCAAGTGGTCTCTTCAGGGCTAGGCTAGAAAACCCCTTTTAGTTTCAAGAAGAAACCCCCAAAGACATTGCCGCATTTCTGATTCTGTCTTTCTTCCGAGTGGCCTTGGGACCACTCACAGATCGGGTCTGGACACCAAACGCTCTGCTAATCTTGTCTTTTGCCAGATCTGGACCTGAAACTCTAGAACTTGGGAGTGGGGTGTGGGTAGCAGAATTCCTGGTGTGATATCGATTTTGGATGAATGCGCTAAAGGAAAATGCCAAAGGACAACAATGGTCTGTTTTCTGTTCTTGAAAATGTACCAGCCACGGGCTTAGGACAGCAAGTCTGGGAACCAATGGAATGGCAGAGGAAGGTAAGCTAATTCCATCAGATTTTTCTTTCTTTGGGGAAATCTAGGGCTGTCAGTTGTAGCGGAGGAGGCCATATTATAGAAAAGGGGCCAATGAAGAGCCAAGGTCAGCATGGGTGAGTCTGATTTGAAAGGAAGCAGAAAAGCAGAAGTGATAGACAAGCAGGAGGATCGCAGATGTTGGAGAGAAGCCAGAGAGAGCTGGGTCACCGCACAGTGGTCACACTGGACTGAAGATCTGTGCACACAGCCAGGTCCTAGAATCCAGAACATCCCTCCATGGGAACTTTCCTCTTTCTGAGCCTGGGCTGCCTGGCCCTTCCTGGTCTCCTTGAGCAAGTGTATTTATTCAGGGCTGCCTGCCACATCAGGTAAGGTAACTTGTGTGCCTTCTTCGCAACCAGGAGAGCCACTGAGAACAGAGAACTTGCCAAGTTCTAGAGTGGGTGCCAGAGGTCCCAAGTGTTTAAGTTCTACTCTATTAGCAGGACCAGGAACTTGAGAATTTCAGGGCCTGCCTCAGGAGCGTGGCCACAGAGAGCTAATCCTCTCCATCCAGCACGAAAACAAATTCCCATCATCCAGACTTGTTCAGCAAAGGATTCTGTTCAGGCTTTGTCCCTTGACCAACTTCGTGTTGGCCTGCGTAGCTCTGAAAACCAGGAGGAACTTATACACCATCCAGCCTGCCTTGTTGAATATACTCCTGTTTGGACGGGGCATGGTATACGGCTGTAATCCCAGTGCCCAGGAGGCCAAGGCAAAAGGATCATGAGTTCTAGGCCATCTTTCATTTCTCACGAAAGAAAGAAAGAAAAAGAAAAAAGAGCAGAGTCATGTTCGAGGAGATGGCTCTCTTTGATGTGTGATTGGCTTTCTTCCGCCTCCCCCGCCCCCTTCCATTCTCGTTTCGTTCCCACCCTATTCCTCTGAACATAGGAAGGAGCAAGTTTTTTTTTTCTTTCCTTCTGAGAACATTCGAGATGCCTACTTGCTTCTCACACTTGGTTGGGGAGGAAGAAGCATCAACCAGTGTCACTCTGAAAGACTCACTCAAAGGTGATAGCATGGTGGAATTTTCCCCCAGTGCTCAGAAAACATTACAGTCACTACTCACGGGGGCATCTGTACACTTTCTTCTCTGCCCACCTCCATCTCCTGGGGGACGGAAGGTCTCTGGGTCTCTATGCTACCTGTGGGGAGAGGAGATGAGCCCCCGAGTCTCCTTTTTTGGCTGTTACTCTCCATTTCCCTTTTGGACAGGGGATTTCTCAAGGATCTGTCCTATCCTCTGTCTTTTTGGATCTTCACCCTAGTGCCGGCCGACCTACACCCCTCCAGGAAGAGAGCCTCTCCTCACATAAGAATTTGGTGATCAAATCCTGCTTCTGCCACAAGTTCTAATCAATTCGCTTTCCTTTAAAAGATGAAGTTCGTTAAATTGCCACACATCAGCTAACAATCCTCCAGACCCTTCTCTCTACCTCTCAGATTGTGGTTCCTTGCACCCATGTGCTCTGCATACACCACTGGGATTAAAGAATAACTATAACAATTTAAAATAAGAAACAATTGCAAGAAGAAACTTTTACCTTTGCTATGTACTTTTGACATTTTGCAGCTAAACTTGGACGAGTACAAAAGGTGTATCAGTTTCTCCAAAGGCATTAACATTTATTGAGCTTCTAACGCATGCTGCAAGTTTTCACACACACACACACACACACGTTCACACACACGTTCACACATGCACACAGAAACCAACCAGAACATAGAATTTGGTTTCCTTCTTTCTGTTTTTTGTTGTTGTTGTTGTTGTTGATCATGGGGCTTGAACTCTGGGCCTGAGTGCTGTCCCTCAGCTCTTCAGGTCAAGGCAAGTGCTCTACCACTTCAGCCACAGTGCCACAGTGCCACTTCCAATTTTCTGGTGGTTTATTGCAGGTAAGAGTTTCAAGGCTTTTCTTGCCTGGGCTGGCCTTGAGCCACGATCCTTAGATCTCAGCCTCCTGAGTAGCTAGGATTACAGGCGAGAGCCTCTAAGGGGCACCCAGCTTAGAATTTGGTTTCTTTGTGACCCTATTTCTGCTCATGTTTCCCCTCCTGAGTGCTATGGAGCTGTTGTTCACAAATAATAAAATATTGGAGATAATAACTTTTCCCAGGTAACAGTTGTCATAAAGATGATGTCCCTTTTTTAAAAAATGGAGACACTGGTTTTGCATTTGGATTGCTTTGACTAGTCGGGAAACACTAGGTTTCCATTGGAATTTTCTGTTCATTTTCAGGCCCAGGCCCGAGCCTGGGCCCACATCTTCCTGGTGGATTGGGAAGCAGAGAAGCTCCAAGTTCAGCAAAGCAAATTCCCAGTGAGAACCTTCCTGACCAGCAGAGATCATCATTTACACCCTGAGGATCAGCTCCATAGCTGTATTGGCGAATATTACCACCATCACAATTGTGACAGCGGTTCTCTGGTGCTGCTTTGAGACTCAAGACTTGAAGGGTGGTTTTGAAATAGAAAAACAAAAAAACAACAGCATAGCTCTGTGTGTACAAACAGAGAATGAGAGGAGGGGGGATGGTTGGGGGAGGGGGAAGAAAGGCAGGGCTAGATAGAGAGCAGGACAGAGAGAAATGTAGAGACAGAGAGAAAGGGAGGGAAAGACAGAGAGAGAGAGGAAGAAAGAGACAAAGAGATGTGCACTTCTGGGTTTGTATTACACATTACAAATTAGCATATGAACAAATGAATGTCTTAAGCTAGTAAATTAATACATATTTGGCTTTGCAGCAATTAAAATATATTTCTTTATTCTTTGTCTAAAGTAAACCCTAACCTATGGGGCTGTTGTAAGAATTAAGAGAAGGAACAGTCTTTATAAATTGCTTTGATGCAATATATCACTGTTAATTTTAGAAACGATTGATTGAATGACTGTAATATTGAGGACTAAGCCCAATAACTTCTTGACCTTTTGTATCAGGAAGTATTTTTAGCTTGCGACCGAGTCTCTTGATGTAGCTTAGGCTGACTTTGAACTCGTGATCTTCCTGTCTTGGTCTCCCAAGCAGCTTGGATTACAGGTGTCTACCACCATAGCTGCCTAGGAATTAGTTACTTTGTTTTGATTATGTACACTTGGCATTTCACTACTCATTTTGGCACTACTTAGGAACCTTTACACATGACCCATGTTCCGCTTGATACCTCTACCGACACGGCGCCCCGCGGTCCTCTCTGGTCACCTTCGGCAGAAACAAGCACCCGGTGGCAATCACGCACCTCTTCCTCGCCTCAGTCTTGTGGCTTTGCTTGCTAGTTTGGGTTCCTGAATCAGGCCCTTCCTGTTTTTCTCTGACTTCTCAAATACTCTCTACCACAATGTAAATCAAGAAGTTTGTGATAGCCTGGCCCAGCCTGAGGCGCCTTCAAACCAATGTGGAGTGGTTAACCAAGAAAGCCCCCACAGAAACTGCAAGGGTGGGCTCCCCGAGGGAGGCTCACATTCTTTCTATGAAAAATGCAAAGCACGATCTCATAAAAGGAACCCACCGCAGGAGCATGAAGAAATGTCAGTTTGCATTCAAACGACATGGGAGGATGTTCATTTCCACCATCTGGCCAATGCGCCTCCTATACCAAGGAAGAAAAGCTGGCAAGGAGAAAGAACTCAGAAGAGAATTCCAGAAAGCCATGTGCCTCCCGCCGTGTGCCTGCATCCAAATCCAGAGCAAATTCAAGGATGGGTGTTTGTGGTGCCTTTCCTGGCCCGTTGTGCCATGCAGGTGTCTCAGCCTGGCTTTGAACCTGAGTGTATCACAGAGTCATCCACATGCACAAGCCTACGGATAAGATACAGGCTTCCCGTTTTGTGGAAAGGAAAGGCTCGTGTGAGGCGGGACAGGCTAGGCTCTGCTCCAATAACTAACAGTTCCCAAATTCACTGTCCACACAGCATTGAATCAGTGTCGGCAGCAAAGCGCTGGGAGACTGTGGTCACTCAGGACTCAGGGGGACAGAGGCTCTGTGTGGATGTGGCTTTCCTGCATGCTGGGATGTGACAAGGGCTCAGGATGAACCCTCAACACTGGCTGTTCAATCACGGAACTGTTGCTTACATTTGATTGGCCAAAGCAAATCACATGACGAGGCCGGACTCCCAGGTACAGATTGCATCATATGTTCCAACACTTCATTCATTGTACCATCTAAACCAAGATGGAACTGGCCAAACACACAGTTTTCTGATGCAAAGTTCAGAATTACAGAGATGTCTTCCAGTATCCTGGTCTCCCAAACTGAAGTTGTAAACCTGCCACCAATTCATGGACAATTCAGTCTCTATGAACTTGGCATACTTCCATATTTCAAGATGAAATGCAGGGCTAACAACCCAAAGTAAACAATAAATTCCAGCTCCTTCCCAATTCTCACCACACCTCCCATATCCAAGTTTTTTTTTTAAATCCACTCTTGTTTTATTGACAGAAGAATTATCCACACGGGCTAGCAGAACTCAAATACTCAACTATAGATCTTAACTGCCTTATGCCTGTAGTTATATGGCAAAATTAAAACATTTCTCTATTGGGCAGAGTTCACGAAAGAGTCATACACCCCATGTTGATGCATCCTATAAAGGTGGGCTACCTCCAACAACTCTACAAGTCTAGATCATGGCCAAAGAACCATTCCTGGGAACCTGTTTCTCCCAGCCCAATGCAGAAGGACCATATATTCCCCACAAAGATTGAGCATGTAATCCATTTTCTATTTTTATTTCTGGTATCTGCCTTTAACAGATAAAGATATGGAAGCTCTAGAGCTCAGCTGAGCCCATGATGACTATTTACTGAGAAGCAATTACTATTGAGTTACTTTATTATTGCTTTGCTATTGTTTTAGATGATTGATAGATGTACCACACTCTCCTGTGCTTAAGTGACACTGACATCAAGGGATAAAGGGGACATGTTATGTTTTCACCTGGCCCAGAATGGCTTTACTCCAACAGAACGATTGTGACATAAACCACTGTTCTGTGCGTGTGGAATTTCTCACGAGTGGTCTTTGGGTGCTGGGCTTTGAATCTGATACCAGCCATGCCTTTGCAGTTGGGCCAAACCTTGAGGTTTTGCTATGGTTTCGCTCTGAGTGAAGTTGCCAATCAGAGTGAAACTAGGATAGAGAAAGGGGTCTGAACCCACACAAGTGGGAGGAAGCAATCTGCTCTGTCACTTGAACAGAAAGAGGGAGAGGTGTCTGCCACAGGCCAGAGAGAGGTAGCCAGAGGAGTCCCCATGACACGCAGGCCAAGCTTGGCATGACCTAAAGTCCTTCAGCTTTGTTTTGTGATCAAAGAACAGGATTCAACAATTCCTCTGGGGTTCTGAGAGCCTCCATCCATGGATCCATAGAGTTCCCATTAAATGGCATGTGGGGAGAAAAGCCTGGATCATTGAGGAGTAAAGTTCAGAAAGACTATTATTTTTGTCCAGGGTTAGTCCCCCGCTACCCCACCCCACACGGTAGGAATCAGGAATGTCTGATCCCAATGTACGGAGTCCAGCTCACATTGATGTAGAAATGATGGTGGGAGATGATTTGAGGGTAACCTGACCGCAGGAGACTTCACCTTAGGAAAAGCAGGCTGGTCCTGGCCTCTGGGTCTTTGAGCTATGGGAATCATGGGCCCTGCGGACAGCACCAACAACTTCCCTGAAGTAACAGTGGTTTCCAAATCTCTGTGCAAGGAACTGAGGAAAAATGTGAATGCGTGTGTGCATGTACTCATGTTATCTATCTATCTATCTATCTATCTATCTATCTATCTATCTATCTATCTAGATTACATATATATTATAGAGAGAGAATGAGAGATTTGAAAGTAGAAAAATCCCTTTCATCCCTATAGAACCATACTAGAAGAGTTTTTTTTTATCAGAATAAATTACTTTTGTGATGCCATCTTTTGGGCTATCTTTCCAATTTACAACAGCTCCTTTCTCTTACAATTGCTCACTAAGACCCTGACTCAGGATACAAAGTACTGGGCCAAAGGCAGATGCCTGGATCGATGTGGATTTTATGCGAATCTTACTCCCAAAATTGTGGCCTTGAGATTCCATGCCAGGCAACTTTGTTCAAGGTTATGCTTGAATATCATGTGGAAAAGTTTGAGTCTTTTGCAATGAGAATCAAGAAATATGAAAAAAACAAAACCCCTGATTAGGGTAGAGAGAATAAATAAACCAGATAAAGCCTAGCGGGAGACAGAGGCCATCCTGGGAGGGTTTCTTCCACCACCCCTGCCCCAGCCCCTGGGCTCACCCCGCTGTGAGACCTGGCTGCATGACTGTGGGACCCTCATTCACCTCCTCCACAGCACCCAGCTTGCATTTTTTTCTTAGCTGAAAGGTTTCTGTTAGATGCTACCGAAAGAATGCAGGAAGACAATGGCATTTATGTCCTTCACCCTGCTGTATGCCAGTGTTTACAACAGTGCCTGGCACAGTAAGGCAAAAAATAAAAATACTCGACAAATACCTGTGGGATAAATAAAATCAGGACTCTTAACTTAATCAGCCTCCCCGGCGGGTGGAAGGAACAGCTTGGGACTCTCTTTCGGCTTACTTCAGCCTGCCAGATTTTCTGTATCCTGCAATGGGGCAAAGCTTTGCCCAGAGACACATATGTCGTGATTGCGTTTTTGTCCACCCCCTCCTTCTCCCCCATTCCAAAGACATGGGCTTGCAGATTACGTTGTATCCGCAAAATAATGATCTAGTTCCCTGTTGCAAAAGGCTAGGTTAGACATAAGGGGGTTGCGATCATAATTGCAATCATTACATTGGTGAAATGAGATAAGGGAAGGAAGGTGGAGTGAATGGATGGGACGGTCAAGGCCAAGCAGCCAAGGAACGTTTCGGATGGTTACAGTCAAACGTTAAGACCCCAGGTGATGGGAGGGGGCAGGAACGTGGGGCCACGTGATGTAAGAATGGAGAAGGAGCGAATACCATGGAAGGAAGGCAGTCTCCAGATATCACAGGGATGAGTAGGTGGGTCGATGGTGGATGAATGGATGGTTGGATAAATGGATGGATGGGTTGAGTGGGATAATGGATGGATGGATGGGTGGTATGTCTTTCTTATTTTCTTAGACAATTCAAGGTGTGTGTGTGTGTGTGTGTGTGTGTGTGTGTGTGTGTGTGTGAACGAGAAAGAGAGAACCACTGAAATGACAGGAAGCAATAATCAACTCTGATAGGCAGGATTAGGTTGAGTTATGCTTCTAGGAGGAATGACCCATGATGTGGAATACAATGAGTTTTATGAGGGCCAGGGTCACTGAATGAGTCTTACCCTACCATACTCCTTCGTACTTATTGTACAAGAGTCACAAAATCTGCGGCATTTCATGAAATAATTAAATATGCTTAAAATTAATGACTCTGACCATTGCTACCCTTGTGGATGAAGAAAAAAAAAACTAGCTTGCTAAATATTTTTCTTTTGTCAGTTGTGGGGCTCGAACTCTGGGCCTGGCCCTGTCCCTGAGCTCTTTTGCTCAAGGCTAGCACTCTACCCCTTTGAACCACAGCTCCACTTTGGATTTTTGGGTGGTTAATTGGAGATAAGTCTTATAGACTTTCCTTCCCAGGCTGTATTCAGACTATAATCCTCAGATCTCAGCCTCCTGAACAGCTAGGATTACAGGCATTTTTTTTAAAGTTTCTGTTGCACTTGTGTCAGAGATGGCTAGCAGCCTCTTGAGAATGGAGGCTTCTCTTCCAGAAACTAGAGATGCTGCTTCCCAACCAGGCTGCAAACTTCTTAGTTCTTGGATATAAATTGGGCCATGCAACTACTTCTGGTCATTGTAAAATCATGAGAAATAACGTGGGTGATTTCTTGGACGAGGTGGTTAAATATTCACAATCATTTCTATCTGTCATTCTACTATTGTCAAGACAATGGGTGGCAATTTTTTTTATATGTCAATAATAAAGGATGCAAGGAATCTGTGTTCCTAAGTCTACTTCCAGTGGGGTATATTGACCCTGGATGTTCTAAGAGCAAGAGATAATGTGCTGTTAACATTATGTTACACAACTCATTATACAGTTGGGTTTCATTTTTTTTTATTAGCCTGCCTTAATGAATGTTATATGTGACCATCTCTATAGATAACATTATGGTTGAAAGAGGGTTAAGAAGGAACTAATAGAGGAATGCAGTGGAACACCTATTGTCATTTGGAATTTGAACAAAGCAGTTGGCACTTAACCCTTAGGGACCAGTCTCATTATCACCACATCGGGGAATGAAAGCCAGGAGAAGTTAAACAATTTACGGGGCATCTGAGAGCTCAGCGATGGGTTTAGAAGGTGTAGCTACACTGGTAGTTCTGTTCTGAGAGACAGAACAGGACTCGTTGCACACTGGACCATAAACTCTTCAATCCCCCCTTCATCCATCACAGTGTTTAAACACTTCCACCAAATTCAGTTCAGCAAACACTCATGCTGTTTATCTTCAAAGCCAGGAACAGTGGTAGAAGCTGGAGTTTGCCTTTTGAGAAGGCCAATCCTGGCTTCTAAGGGGCTCAGAGTTCTTCATGGTGGGAGAGGTGAGTGGTCACTTGACATTGATGTGGTACTACGCCATCACTGCAAACATTGGAGCTCTGGATACTGTGCCTACATGAAGATAGGTTGGTAGCTATTTGTGGGACTCCTGACTTCAGTCACCCCATGAATGAACACACACACACACACACACACACACACACACACACACACACAGTCTCCTTCTAAGCTGTATCTGAGAAGTGTTCCAAAGCTATGTCTGACTAGGAGCAGATCTATGATGGCTGGTTTGCAAGGGACAAAAACCCCATCTAGATTCAGTAGAATTTGTCAATCTACAGATAAATTCAAGAAAGTCAGATAAGCAGACTGTGGAAGGTTAGTGGAGAAATACCAGAGCCAGGGACTTAACCTGTGCATATCTGTTATGTCCTGCTCTCTTCAACAGTTATAACCTAGATTTCCTGGCTGTGGAAGGAACCGGAAGCTTCTGGTCCCAAAGTGCTAGGGACAAGATGCATCTTGATTGAGCCTATAGGCAGGTCTTAAATGGACTAATCAGATGAGAATTATCTCTCAAGACAGCCACAAGATAATAGGTAGGGACAAGATCAGGGAGAAGGGAGGGTAATAGTTTCCAGAAAACAACATTATCCACATCTCTAGCACCTCTTGCTCAAGGCCACTGTAAAGAGAAAGGTCAGGAGCCCTGGGGAACAATCTTTGTACAGGGAGTCTTTGCAGGATTTTCAGGAGAGTGCAAACTTTAATATCTGACCTATTAATATCCTATTAACAAATGATAATAAAACCAAAGAATTTGGGTGGGGGGCAGAATCACTGTTACATTTAATACATATATTGTGGGGATTCCAATGTATGCTGAGAGAGATGTGATCCTGGGGGTTAAAAAAAATGGGACCATTTAAGGACATTGGGTGAGGCCCGTAGGCAACAATGGAACTTTAAGTACTCGACAATTTGTATGCTGTGGGTATGTGAGCGTTGAGCCTCACAAATGCCACAGCTGCATGTTTACAGTTGAGACCATCTCTGTGAATTGCATCCTTATGTTCTGTATTTTAAAAGGCCATTTGCAGCTCCTACTTAGCTTCCACTCAGAAATAACCATTTAAGGTCTCTGTGCATGTGTGCTTTTTTTCTTTTTTCAATCCACACATTGTAGAGACCAGCCGCGGCAATTTTCCCCCTTTGTGTTGCCTCCAGATTCCTTGTTCCATGGTGAAATTCAGAACTCTGGTATTTGTCAAGATGTAGAGGTCCTGCTTGATCTCAAGGCTCTGGTACGTGTGTGTGGGGGTGGGGTCGGGGGTGCATCAGGGTGGGCAGGAAAACAAGAATAGAAACTAACAGGTTTTAGGGCCTCAATTTGTGACAGGCACCGTGCCAAAGCACACACAAATTCATTTTAATACCACAAAGCACAGGTGTAGGTAAAATCCTTGTCTTTTGTGATGGGGCCTGGGCCAGTGGTTAAGTTGAACCACATGAAACTGTTGATAGGCTAAAAGTTTTTGCTTATATATATATATAAAGATTTAGCAATTGCATACAGTTCAATTGAATAGTTCCCCTCGGAAGGCCTCATGGACACAGGTGAATAATACCTCCTATCGCTCGGAATCACACAATGAGCAAGAAACAGAACTCTGTGTATAAAACGATCATTGCCAAGTTTGGCACCAAGGCCCCTCCTGCAGTCAACCACCACCATTGTCATTTGCATATGTTAAAGAATATCATCTTCGTAACAACCCTGTGTGCTAAGTGTCATAGGCTTGCCTTGCAGGTCAGGAAGTGGAAAGCAGGTGATTGCCTATCATTTGACCGCAGGTACCCAACTCACGGAGGGGGAAGCGAAGGGCCTGGTATGATTGGTTTGACTAAAGTTCATGATCATCTCCCTTTGCCTAATGTGTCTGAGCTGCTGACAACATGAATGAGATGGAGGCCATAAAGAGAACTCGGGCTGCTTGAGCCACCATGCACTGTGCAGGTGGTTTGGCCAGCTGTGAAAGCCCGGGGAATGGCCAGCCTGTGTTAGAGCCTCACAGCTCAGGGAGCCCACCATACACCTTTGAAGTCTCCGAGAGAGGTGTGCTCGTGAATCTTTCGTGCACTGACAGTGGCATCCTGGAATTCTGAGGCAGGAGAGAGGTGAGAAAGAACACTGTGTGAAGGAACACAAAGGGGTGACATTCTGGGGTTTCCAAGGCCACCTGCTAGATAGTGAGAAGTCAAGTCACCCTGCTACTAGGAAACCGTGGCTCTTTCGCTTAGATTCCCGTGAAGGGAGCAAATACGATACTGTGTGTGGTCTTGCCTCACCCACAGATTTCACTAGGATCTGAGAGCCTGGTCCCCAATTTGAAGCCGAGAAGTACTTCATCATATCACCTTGAGAAAATGACACTGAGTTTTGGTTAGTGGAATTCTTGCCGATCTCATCGATTTATATCATCAGTGGCTCAAATCTTCTGCCTACACTTTAGACTTTTGTTTTCTTTTTCTTGTCGGTTGTGGGGCTTGAACTCAGGGCCTTGGCACTGCCCCTGAGCTTTTTTTCCCCCAAGACTAGTGCTCTAGTACTTGAGCCACAGAGCCATTTCTGGTTTTTTAGTGGTTTGTTGGAGATAAGAGTTTCATGGGGGATTTTTCTGCTCAGGCTGGCTTTGAACTATGATCCTCAGATCTCAGCTTCCTGAGTTAACAGGGTTATAGGCATGAGCAGCCAGCACCCAGCTCCTAAGATTTAGACTTTAGATGCATTTTCGAGAAACTAGGTCTGCACATGGAGAGAAAAACAAACACTTGAACTAGGAATTTCATGCATGATCAATGTTAGACCTCAAGCCGACTAAAGGCTAACTGTATTGTCCAAAGCATCAAGAAAAAGGGAAATGATGATGAAAGACAGGTTCATTTGGTTTGAGACACATTTGTAAAGGAGGGAATTGTTGGTGGAGGTGATCCAATGACCTGTATGCAAATTCCTTCTTGGCTCAGTGTCCTTAACTCAGAAGGCGGATTTAATGAGACTAACTGGGAGAGGTTATTATATAGATGAAGTTATTTAACACGTGCAAATAACAACAAGGGTCACAATTAAATACTATTATACCTCAACTCTTACCTCTAATCGGCTAGAGGAGTGGTTCAAGTGGTAGAACCCCAGCAGAGAAAGGGCTGAGTTCAAACCATCAGATGAGGAAAATTTGCTTTGTACTCGAAAGAACCCAGCCAAACTTGGAAAGCGGTCTTCAAAACAATGGGTTTCAATGATCTGTCTGAATGTCATCCCACTGATCGAACTCATATCCCAGCTCCCTGGATGGTAAGATGTCCTTCCCTTTTCCTATCAGAACCAAACCTTCCTTACTCCCTCGCCACCGCCTTCCTACTGCGCTGGTCCAAAGCCGGAGGCGTGGAAGCTTCTTCTGAGGTAAGTGAAAGTCTTACTGGCTCTTGTACATGGCTCTTGTATCTGGAAGTCATCCCCTGGTAGGCCATTCACACAGACAGACCAGAGAAGCGTTCGGCTGAGAGATATTTTTGTTTGCTTCTCAGAAATTATCGTTTCCTAGTTGGTTAAAAATCCAAATCAAGGAAAGAGCAAAAGCAGTCTCTAATTCCTAATAGCCAACAGCTGCTCTCTTAGAACAAATATGGGGATCAATGTCCATGGATTTTATAAACTCCAGACATGGCTGCTGAACCCCACTGACATACCACAAGGAATACATGTCACTCTTTGAAGTCAACTTGCTTTATTTGGTCTTTTTATATTTTCTAAATTTATTTGGTTAGTTATTTGCAGAGCTGAAGACTAAACTCAGGGCCCTTGTGTTTACTAGGCAAGTGCTCTTGCCCCGAGCTCAATCCCCAACTTCAATTTGGAATGATTCTTTGTTGCTGTTGTTGTTGGATACTGGAGTTTGAACTTAGAGCCTCACACTTGCTTAGCTTGTTTACTAATGGCTGGCACTTGACCACTTGGGCCATGCCTCCAGCTCTGCTTTTTGCTGATCATTTTGGAGACAGAACGTCAAGGATGTCTCTGTTCAGGCTAGCTTCACCACCATGTTCCTCCAGTTCTCAGTGTTCTGAGTAGCTAAGATTACAGGCATGAGCTGCCAGTGCCTGCCGGGGATGGTAAGTCTTGAGGAGAACAATGCAGAGCTATCAGCATCATGCTTCATTTCTCTTTGGGGACAGAAACCAGCTTCTTTTTCATAGATGTTTTGAGATAATTCCAGATGAATCATGATCAACTGACTATTAATCATTGCCTTAGATAATTAATGCAAAGCTTGGGGAAAGTGGGACAAAAACATTGAATCAAGAGGATAGTCAATGAATTTATCGGGTACTTTTGGCCACAATGGGTTTATACAGACCTCTTCCTGAAGAGCAGCTCACTTATTAACGTTGAGAGGATGGGCGGGGCTGGGAGAATGGGGGCAATGATGAAGGGGTGACATTGATCAACGTGCCTACTACTTCGAAACTGACACGCTGAATTGAAACCCCTTTGTACAACAGCTTAAAGGTAATAATTTTTTTTTAAAGCTGATGCAAGTTTCCTCTTTTTTCTAATAGCACAGACTGTCCGCTTTGCAGGTTTCACACTGCCTAGGTTAATTAACCACTGTTTTCTATTGTACGTTGACATTTAGTTTTCTTTTTTTTTTTCTTTTCATCTCAGAAACCTATTTACCTCATAATGGTTGATAATGTGGTAATCCCTATTAGCTGCTTAATAGCTTTAAAAAAAACTCAGATAAAGAGTCTTTTTTAAAATGTGACCCTTTTCCTGCCAATAGGTTGTGATAAATAATCTAAGAGGCTCACATTTCCCAGGTTTACATAAATATGAATGGCTACCTTAATGTGTGAACGAGACAGAGATGTAAAAGGTTTTTAAACCAGAGTTTAACAAAAAGGTCCTGTCTGTCAAGGAAATAAAGCTGTTTTGAATTTGTTCCCAATCACTTGGCTCTCTTGCTGGAAGCCCGTGTTTGCTTGGTGGTGATTAATGCGATGTGCGCGTGGCCTTCGCCGAGTGCTTACAAGAACTGGCAACTCGAAATGGCATTCATCATCCTCCCGTCCGGCAGGTGCTACACGCTCGAGTTTTCCTTATTCCCCGCCCCCCCCATAGGTGGAGGCGGCCCTGGCTGTCTCAGCCTCCGTCCAGGGTGGCACAGACCCCCCCCCCCCCGAAGCACCACATCATGCATGGAAGAACCTGCTTCCTTCCGGCTAGTTTATCCGCTCTGCATCTCACACTGCTCCCAAACCCAACAAGTGGAGCTGTGGCATTTGTGAGTAACTGACTTGTGAGTGCACTTCAAGACAGATGGAGATCCTCCCCAGGCATAAAAGAACCAAGAAGCATTATCTTGGTGATTGGTGAGGTGCAGCCATCCCTGACACCCCCCTCCCCCAAAGAACCACTTTGCTTTATGTTTTTATTTTATCTTGTGTGTGCCAGTAGTGGGGCTTGGTCTCCGGGGCTCACGCTCTCGCTTAGCTTCTTCACTCAAGGCTGCCTCGCTACCGCCTGAGACACAGCTCTACTTTCAGAGGTTTGCTGGATAACTAGGAGATAAGAGTCTTGCAGGCTTTTCTGCTTGGATTGGTTTTGGACAGCGACCCTCAGATCTCCTGAGTCACTCGGATTACAGGCCCAGGCTGACACAGCTGCTGTCAGGTATGTGGGATGAGCTGTTTAGCACAGAATGACTCTGACAAATCTGGACACATTGCTACCTCAGTTTCCCCAACCCTATCCTAAGGCAATATCATTGTCTCCTCCCCTTCCCCACTCCCCAAGGTAGTTTTAGGCTTATGTGAGTGAAGCTATGGAACTCTTCTGGAATATTCTTAGGCAGTTCATAAATGCCAGTGCTTATTCTTGGTATTGCTTTTACAAGGATCACAGAGTCGTTCACCCAGTGATCTTTCCTTTATCAGATTCCCAGAACACTAATGGTTTCTCCATACCAGGATGGGAATCTTCCACTATGTTCTGCTCCAGCACCTGGGTACTGCTATAGACTGCAGAGTATCCTCACAGGACCAGTAGCAGTGGCTAGTTCTAAGATCAGCAAGAAAATTTGTGAATTCTGCTTTTCTAGATGCTTCTGTCTTGAGGCGAATGATTTCTTGGCTAACTTAAGGTCTTTTGCCTGGATCTCAGGGACTCCCAGGAGAGGTCATCTGTTGATATTAGCTTTGTTGGAAAATGCCAGCAGGGAAGAGAAGGAAGGAGTCATTTCCAGGTGACCATGGAGCACTACGTCAGCAGTACTGCCTTTATTCCATTCAGCCAACCAAGTCTTTGCTAAGTACAGTGTGTCTGCCTGGCTGGGCTGGCAGAGGATGGAAGAGAAATGAAGCTGTGAAGAAGATGACCCACTAGAGGAGGGGACCAGCCCAACGAAACAAGATCTACCAGACAGAAAAAGAAAGCAGGGCAGGGAGTAGAGCAGGATGGCAAACGACAGTGTTCCTTCCTTCCTTCCTTCCTTCCTTCCTTCCTTCCTTCCTTCCTTTCTTCCTTCCTCTGGGGAGTAAGGTCTTTCTGGTGAGGGCCTGGTGGCCTCTGGGGGCAGCAGCACCATGATACAGACCCCAGCGAAGATGAATTTCCCTCTTAAAATAAAGAGGTACCTGAATGCTTGGTAGTTTCACCCCACTGTTCGTGTCTGCTGGTCTGGAAAGCTGCAGAGGGCAGAGCCTTTGAGAAGGGGGGAAAATCCCATAATGCTTCCCAGGTGTCATTCCTTCACCCAGCAAATCCAACGTGACTAATGATGCGCTTGACAAGGAGGTGAAAATAGTGACCAAGGCAGATCCCTTCCCGAGCCTGATGGAAACTATTAGATTCCACCAGATGACCCAGTCGATAATTAAAACAATGACTGAGTGTGGTAAAGAAAATAGGGTGCAGATAAGGGAGCTAAAAAAATAGAATGGAAGAAAGACAGCCTCTTCAGTAAATGGTGCTAGCAAAATTGGTTAACAACTTGTAGAAAACTAAAGCTACATCCTTCTATATCACCCTGCACCAGAATCAACTCCAAATGGATCAAAGACCTCAGAGTCAAAGCAGACACTCTGAAAACATTACAGGATGGAATAGGAGAAACCCTAGGTCTCGTTGGCGCAGGCTGAAATTTTCTTAATAGAGACCCAGAAACACAACAAATCAAAGAAAGGTTGGACAAATGGGATTGCATGAAGTTGCAGAGCTTCTGCATAGCAAAGGACATAGCTAGCAAGATCAATAGAAAGCCCATGGATTGGGAGAAGATCTTCACTAGCCATATAACAGACAAGGGTCTCATATCTAAAATATACCTGGAACTTAAAAAATTAAATCCCCCAACAACAAATCCTCAAAGAAACAACTGCCCAATAAATAAGTGGGCTAAAGACTTAAAGAGAAACTTCTCTGAAGAGGAAAAAAGGATGGCCAATAGACACATGAAGAAATGCTCAACATCCCTAGCCATAAAAGAAATGCAAATCAAAACAACATTAAGATACCACCTCACCCCAGTTAGAATGGCTATAATCACGAACTCTAATAACAACAGATGCTGGAGGGGAAGTGGACAGAAGGGAACCTTACTGCATTGTTGGTGGGGTGTGAACTTGTTCAACCACTTTGGAAAGTAGTATGGAGGTTCTTCAAAAGACTCCACATAGAGCTCCCCTATGACCCAGCAATCCCACTTTTGGGCACTTACCCAAATGTTTACAAACAAGACCACACTAAAGCTACCAGCACAACTATGTTTATTGCAGCATTATTTACTATAGCTAAGATATGGAACCAACCCAGATGCCCCTCAGTAGATGAATGGATCAAGAAAATGTGGTATATATACACAATGGACTTCTATGCCTCCATCAGAAAGAATGACACTGCCCCATTTGTTAGGAAATGAAAAGGCTTGGAAAAAATTATATTAAGTGAAGTAAGCCAGGCCCAAAGAAACATAGGTCCCATGGTTTCCCTTATTTGCAATATCTAGTATATGTCTGAGTCAAGCCTAAAAGGTCAGATAAAGTAATGTTAGGGAAATGAACCCTAAGATATGTATTCAAATGTTTTTTTTTCTTTCATGTGATTGTTTCTAACACATAAGATTATTTCTTTGTTGCTTTGTATGCCCCTCCCCCACAGTATAACCCCTGCTTTCACTGTATTTGATGTCAGTATAATTTGTGGAGGGGAAGGGGAAAAACAAGTCGTTTAAATAGGGATACAGGTGGACCCATTGTAACAATGAGATGTACAAGTCGTTATGTGGAAAAACGAACTTTACAACTTTGGTGGGGGGGAGGGCGGGGAGGAGTGGGGGTGGGTGGGAGGGAGGCTGGGAAGGGATGGGAAGGGGAAACAAAGGAGGAGGCCACAATGCTTGATAAGAAATGTATTCATTATCTTGCCCATGTAATTGTAACCCCTCTGTACAGTATTTTCACAATAAAAAAGAAAGAAAATAGGGTGCAGGGACTGAGAATGACTAGAGAAATCCAGACATGCAGTTCGGAAGGGTCAGGAGGGGATATGCCTGAAGAGGTACCGGCGCGTTCACAGGTTAGCAGACGAAAGGAACCTTGGTCCTTCCACAGAGAGGAAAGGAGGGAACAGGAAACAGGCCTGAAGGGGAAGTTGGGATGGATTATCATGAAGAAAAGACTTGGATTTGATTGTAGAGCAAGAGACAGATGGCAGATAGTGGTAGCACGGGAGTTGCTAGCTCAGGCGATATTCTCAGGGCTTGCGGAACAATGGTTGTACGAAGTACGGGAGATGATGGGGCTTTTATGAACCATCTGATTTTTACTGTTCTGCATTTCCACATAGAAATGAAAAATAAAAAAAAACCTCTTAGAAGAAGCAAGACAATAGGCTGGAGGTGTGCCTAGCAAGTGTGAAGGCCCCCATTCAAACCCTAGTACCATCCAACAAAAAGCAAGATGGCGCTCAAGCGTTTGTCTAAATATCACACCAATCCCTTCACTGCTCCCAACAATGCCTTTGTCCTTTGCACACATGGATATAGGTCCACATGTTCGCATAGATCTTCCTCCTATAAAAACACAGACCCCTTTCGCATTGGTGATGAGATTCCTATTGTTCCTCCCTCCAATATAAATTAAGTGTCCTCTGAGCCTTTGTCTCTCTACTAAGTTTGAATGCCAGGCTAGGGGAGATCATACATAAATAAATAGGATAGAAATTTGTAAATAGGTGACGCGGCCCTTTATCTTTCCAAATACATTTCCTCATCACATCTGAATAATAGTAGCCTAGATTGTCAGGGCTGACTTTCCTGCTCTCCCTCAGAAGTGGGCAGTGCCCAGCTGTGACCAAACAGCTGTTTCACTGGAAGTCTTGTATCAAAGAAAGGGACTGTATACTTGACGAGTCACAAGAGACTGAGCAGCAAGGGGTCCTGAAGTGAGCCTGGTGTTTCTACGCGTGTGTCCCTGGGCGTACCTCACTCAAGTCTATGGCTGTAAGGACTGCATCTTTCCCTTTCTTTTGCTTTTTTTTTTCTTTGTTCCTGTGCTGGTACCGAGGCTTGCAATCAGGGCCTCATACTTTTGCTTGGCTTTTTTACTCAAGGGCTGGTGCTCTACTACGTGAACCACAGTTCCACTTCCAGCTTTTTGCTGGCTAATTGGAAATAAGAATCTCATGAAATGTTCTGCCTAGGCTGGCTTCCAATCATGATCCTCAGATCTCAGCCTCTTGAGTAGCTGAGATTGTAGGCACGCGCCACCAGGGAACACATCGTTGCTATCGGTGCAATGGGATATGAGCTCATTTGATCGTCAAGACAACCTTTAGGATGAGATGTTCTATGTCAGAGACAGAGTAGAACCCGCTAGAGACTCCAGCCGGCACCCTTAACCACCAGTTTGTATTCTTCCCAACCCTGATATCGTTCTAACCGACATGAGGGCGTGGCCATGTCTTCTGGCCTTCTACGAAGACCCCGCTCTTGTGTGCCAGTCTTTCACAAAGTGCATCTTATCCAATATGTTTGTCTCTGGTGAATGAAACCTCTTATCATCTATAAAGACGATTAACATAAACACTAGACAAGTTACTGGGCTGCCTGATAGAGAGCTAGAAATTGGTGCCCACTTCTGAGACTTGTTGAAAATCCACATTTATTTGGCAACTTGTGGAGAGCAGGCCTGGCTAGAAGCATCTCCAGGAGCCCAAGGGTTTGGAATTCTCAAATATTCTAGATCATTGAGAATTGCCAGTCCTTCCCTCGGTATTCATCTTGTTACCTTTGACAAATCCAACTTAACAACTGATTCCAGCATTTCAAGCACAAATCACCTCATTCCGGTTTAAGTTTTTCTGAGTTCTTGGCTCCTAGACAATACAACTTTGCTGTCTTAGAGAAGTATTTTTATTCTGTTTTTCTGGGGGGAGAGGCTGGCTCTTAGAAGCTTGTGGACTCAGTAGTTTTTTTTTTTGAGGTGATGGTATTGTCCGTCCTGAAGAAAAGGAAAAACAGTACCGTAGTAGGCAAGGTTTGATTTTTCTAACCATGGTTTACAGGCCAAAGTACACCCAAGCTTGCTTCTTAGTCAGTTCTTGGAATTCTCTATTTAGTTTCCCGAACATCTCAGAGTGGGGCCCAAACCCTTCAGGCTCTTGATTGATTTTGCTGTTATTTCTTGCGTTTGTTTTGTAGTTATTATCCCTCCTATTGCTCAAGTTAAACGACATAATCTCAACACTGTGTACCCATTGGCAACCTGTAAGACAGAATCTGGCCCAACTGAGGGGCCAGGACACGCACACCAGGAAACCTTCAGCCTTTGAAAAGAGAAATCAGAACACTCTGGAATGCACTCGAAGGAGCTGCTGGATGGCAGCTCAGGCTGGGTAAATCTGTCTGAAAGGCAAATGTTGCTTCTTATCCCAAATACCTTGAGTTTCACCTCACAAAATGTGAGCAACATGAATATTTCCTATCTCATTCACCTTGCCCAAATACATCCTTCCTCATCAGAAGCGAGGGAATTACCCCAAAGCTCTGGGTAGGCTGGGGGCTGGGCTTCGGCTCGCCCGCCAGTTTCAAACAGTGAGATGGTTTATCAACCTCCCCAAACACTTCCTCCTCCTTTACCCCATTGGACAAGCAAGGTACCTGCCAAGATGCAGCTAAAAATGCCCTTTGCATCTGTATCCCATTGTCCATCTCTGGCTGATGTGGATGGGTGATTGACCTTGGAGCAGGTGAAAGCCAGAAATTTATCTTTTCCTGGATTGAGTCTAAGCTGACTTAAAACAGATGCTCCCTCTGGCTGATTCAACGGCTATAAGGGAAATACTCCGGAGCGCCGCTGGTGGGGCTGCGCGAAGCCAGTCATCCTGGAGGGCTGGGGCTGAAGGAGTTAAGTCCAGCCACCTTTCTGCTCCAGCTGAAAAAATCCAGAGGTACCTTTTTGCCCAGAGAAATCTGGAAGAGGAGCTGTCACTTTATATTTTCAGGTTTGTAGAAAAGCCTTTTTCTTCTTCTTCTTTTTTTTTTAGTGTAAACATTCATTAAACTAATTTGAAGTTGTCATTACTCTCCACCCCTGCTGTTTTATATCAGATTATTCCTAAGTGCTTGGTGACGGAGTCCCATAAAGCCACACTCGATTCCTCTGCAGGGGCTAATCGCATAGTTTGTACTGTGATTTACACCGTGTGGTACTCACTGCAGAAGTATCTGCAACTTTGCAAGGCCTTGGCTCCCTGGCCAACCGTCCCTGCCTTCCCCACGGAAATAAAATTCCAATGGTCCCTCCACGACCATTATGCCACCCCCATTACCTCCCCTCCATCCAAGTGAAGATAATTAAAAGCAGTTCAAAGCGCACGCCAGAAGGTATGGGGCATTTTATTAATAAATGGAGAAGCAAAGAAGACGATGTGATGCATTTAAACCGAGGACCCGTTTCTGATCTAGGTGTGCCTTCTCTTTCTCCCCTCCCCACGGAAGCCAGCTGTTCTGAGCTGGAATCTGATGTGGGCGTGAGGGAAGAGCTCCCCTCTCCCCGCTGGGAGCCGCAGCCCCTGCTCGGGTGGACATCCAAAGCTTTCTGGCTTTTCAGACAACCCAGTTCCAAGGCAGCAGGTGCCAGGAAGAGTGGAGGCACCGAAGGTGGAGGCTGGTGTCTGAAGTCCAGTGTTCCAGGAAGAAGGGGACCTCAGCTACCTCCCTGCCCATGCACGTGATGGGGGTGTCGGGGCCTCCCGTGAGGGGTGGCGGTGTCCCCCGTAGGAGAAGGGCAGGGCACCCTGTTTTCAGTGCAAGCTAAATCTTCCTTGTTTATCCTCCTCCTCCTCCTCTCCTCCCTCCTCCTCCTCCTCTCCTCCCTCCTCCTCCTCTCTCCCCCCCCCTCCTCCTCCTCCTCCCCCTCCTCCTCCTCCTCCTCCTCGGCCTCCTCCGCCTCTTCCTCCTTTCTTTCTTTGCCACTGTTGGGTGCTCCTGGCTCCCGGAAGCCAATGCTGCCATATTTCAACCAACACACCTAGCCTCCAAGCCCGATCCTCGTCTCCAGACCTTACATTCCAAGTGAACAGGCCCCAGGGCAGGCTGCTGCTGCTGTGGCTCTCAGGTAAAGTCTGAGTTTTCTTGGCAATTCGGATGCTTTCAGGCAGGCACGGTGAAGGTGTAAAGCACACCGGGACTGACTCCTCCGTGCCCTACAGGGCCCCCCCAAGCCCTTTCGAACACTACAGGCGCCCAAAGCAAATCTACTTATCATTTTCCCCAGAATCTCAAGTAAGGAGAGGCTGTCAGTCATGGGTGACTCAGGGCATCGCCCTGCACCCAAACGGCATGTACCCGGAGAGTCCTACAGCAATGGGAGTGTGCAAGTCTGAACTCCAGTCTGAATGCTCTGCTGTGTGACCACCAGCACATCCCTCAGCCTCTCTGTCCTTGTTCTTTCTCAACAGTAAAATAATCACATCTATCGTATTATGTTTAGGGGTGGATATGTCTTTAGACTCCTCAATGGTACACACTAAGCTCTGATCAACCATTGTTACTTATAACAATTATGGACCACTATCCCACAAGTCATAGCAAAGACCTAGTTCTCCAAAGATACTTATTAGGCATTGACAATCATTTCTCTCTGTCTCTCTGTCTCTGTCTCTGTCTCTCTCTCTCGTGCCAGTACTGAGGCCTGAACTCAAACTCTTGTTCTTGGCTTCTTTGCTTTAGGCTGGTGCTCTACTACTTGAGCCTTACCTCCACTCTTTGCTACTTAATTGGAGATAAAAGTCTCATGGACTTTTCTGCCGGGGCTGGCTTTGAACCGTGATCCTCCTATCTCATTCGCAGCTCAGGCGTGAGCCACCAGCACCTGGCCTCCGTGTCTTCATGAAACAAAGGTGGTGACTCAGTTTCGAATTTAGGTTACAAAATGGGACCAGGAAAAAGTCCTCAGGTGCCCAGGTGCCTCAGAAGAGGCAAGACACATTTGTCTTGTTTTGTCAAACTTAAGAGAGTCAAAGAAGTGACCCTACTATCGATTACCAGGAAGTACAAGCAGACATAATGAGTTTCCACCAATCACAAATTGGGGGAAAAAAATCCAGGCCATAAACCTGAGCCTTCGTCCATTGAGAGTGGCGTTAGAGATCATGGCTGGCCACCTCTCATCACTGGGCAGCTTTTCCACATACTCCCTGCCAGTGGCACGATGTCTTCCCAGAAAAGGGGAAATGGCTGGTGAAAATCACGACTTGAGTCTTTCTGCATCTTGCAAAGTGGTTGTTGGGGAATGGCTGCAGATAACATCTTAGCAAGTTCCAGGAAGTAAACTGTCAGAAAAGCCAGGCTGGGGGTAGCTTGCCTTCCAGGGACAGGTGAGGGCCGGGTAGAGAAAGCGGTACATCCATGGTGAGCCACACGGCTGGCTCACAGCCAGAACCACAATCAGTGTGTGCCTGTCTGGTCTGTTATTTATCAGCTTTGTATTTGAAAAAAGAAAAGAATAATAAAATGGAACTTGTTCACTAAAGAATTGCCAAGGACAAACTTCAAATGAGTGAACTCTCAGTGCACCCAAAGTAACATTTCTGAGAAGAGAAATATTGAAAAAAATAAGCAAGAAAGAATGAAAAGAAATGGGACGCGACTGAAGTTGTCAGCAAAAGGTACGCATGTGTGTGTGCACATGTGTGTGCATGTGTGCGCGTGTGTGTGCTCATCAAACCAAAGTTTTTTTAAAAGTTACTCAATGTTAATGTTGTGTTCAATAAATGTCAAGATTACTAAAGGGATAACTTGTTAGAATGTCTCAGGCATACAAATTCCTCAAGGTCTCCCTTTTTCCCTTGATTAAAATAAATAAAAACAGAAACCAGACACCTGGGTGCTGGAAATTCACATCTGTAATCCCAGCTACTTCGGAGGCTGAGATCTGACGATCCTGGTTTGAAACTACCCTGGGCAGAAAAATCCATGACATGTTTACCACCAATTAACCAGAAAAAAAAAAAAAGCCACACTGGAGGTGTAGCTCAAGTGGCAGAGCCCCAGCCAAGAGTGAAAAAGCTAAACAAGAACACAAGGTCATGAGTTCAAAACCTAGTAATACCAGTAACAGTGTGTGCATGGACACACACACACACACACACACACACACACACACACACACACACACACACAGATAGAGATATTACAGCCTGTACTCAGCCACCACCAAGCTTTTATTTTTATGTTGCAAATGTCAACTCTGAGTCTTCCTGGTAGTTCAGGTGTTTGCACACAGGTAGTTGACAATATAGTTAATGTACTGATTTCTCCAATTACACACTAGATTAAAGACTTGATCGTGAATGTGTCTTCACACTGTACTTTATAGTTAAATGGTGCATTTAGGGAATGACAGCAACTGTCGCAGAATATTCATGCAATTTTGGGGTAAAATCAATTTCTTGTAAACAACAATTATTGTTACATAATTTGCCCACCTGTTTATGACTCCTCATGAACTAAATTAAAACAGAACTTCACATTAATTTAAAATGTCATTTTCAAAAGGAGGTGCACCTTCTAAAGCCTCTCGCTGACAACCATCTCCAGAGATCAGTTAGAAGTTAGAAGTTAGAAGTTATTGACAGCAGATGATAAGTTGGCTCCATAGTCACTGTTTGAAGTCAGTTTAGGGATGCTCTTTACCCAACTCCCCTGCTCAGCATTTCTGGATTTTAACGTGTCCAAAGAGTGTGAAAAAAATAATAAGTCCATCTATATTATTCTCTACAATTGTCAGAACTAGCAAACAAAAACACAAGACCTCCAGTGAAACTTGAATTTCAGACATGACATGCCTTTCCTCCCTCCCTTCCTCCCTTCCTCCCTCCCTTCCTCCCTTCCTCCCTTCCTTCCTTCCTTCCTTCCTCCCTCCCTCCATCCCTCCCTCCCTCTCTTCCTCCCAGAACAAGTTTTAGCAATTTCAAATACTGCCAATATGCTCACAGGCATGGTAAGTAAATCCAGAGGTAGAAGTTTAGCTTGGTCCAAATAAGATCTAGTTGATTGAGTACAGAAATCCTGTCCCCAAGGAAGTATTTTTCACCTTCTAGTCATTGGAACAAGTTCATAAAGTTCATAAAGTTACTTACAGTCACCACAAAGAGGCATGGATTTCTTTTCAACTCCATCTGTCAGAGCTAAATTCTCTCTCTCCTCTCTCCATCTCTGTCTCCCCACCCCCCTTTTCCCTCTCTACCTCTCCGTCACATTTATAGACCACTTACTCAGTGTTAAACATGATACTAAGGTTAACTTGTTTTATAGCAACACTGAAAATGAGGAATACCTTTATTTTTCTACTTGGTATGGAGAAAATGTGCACATGGAAAGCCAACATCTCTATCTGCCTGACTCTCTTGCTCTGGGTATCGATTTTGGAACTCTATCCACTGAAGAAGAAAGAAGACAAAATGTTATTTGTTCCCTAGCCAGAGTGTGTTTCCCACCCTGGCTAGGCTCACAGATGAGTGTGGGAAAGAAGGATATTTTCACAAGTCACTTTTATTAAGGCTGAGATTTGTATGCTCACTATGTAAATATCACCATGAAAATGATATAAGAGCCTAAGAAGATGCAAATGGAAATCTGGACGGTCTGGCTGATTTTTGACAATGAAGTGCTTGTCTTTTTAATAATGAGGACAGGTATCTATCCCACATCATGACATGGAACAAGTTCAGAGGACAGGACAGGAGAGGAAACGGAGCCTCAGTGGAACTCAGCGAGTTGGAATGGAGGAGCGTCACCATGGAAGGCCAGGGACTAATGACTGGTTTGCTTAACCATCGCTTGTCTCATCTTGCAACCAGGTTATCTGTCAAGGATCTAAGGACTTTCCCTAGTGCCTTTGAGAATCACCGAGTACTCGATGGCCAGGAAGGAGTTAATGTGGCTCCAAATCTCTGAGTTAGATTCTGCTCAGCCACAGGAAACACAGCAGCAATAATAATGGTATTTACAGAAAAACTCTGATGAGAAGGGCCTGAGAATTGAACCTATCATACTAAACTAACGCTTAGCAAAAGCAGTTGGTAAAAATGCTATGCCCAGTGAATTACAGTGGTCTTCCTTTCTCTTTGATAATTTGGAGCAATTGCATCCAAATGCGAGTCCATTGATTTCCACTCCAATTCGTGCCCCCATGCTGGGGCTAGCCGCCTGGCATGCATGTAAGTTGGCCGTTGGAAGAGTGGCACTGTACTCTGAAAGAGATCCAGGCAATTCTTTGCTCGGCCATTAACAGCAGAACTATAGCACTGCTGCACGCTACCCTCCAAAGAGCTCTCTGGACGCGTGTCGGAGAGCCTGGGCTACTGCTCCCCAAGTGGCCATAACAGATTAGTGGGTTAAGCACTTCAATTCTACCACACGTCTTCAAGAGTCATTTCTGGCTTTTTCTAAAACTCTGTCATATTTTTTTTCCTCCTTCATATTTGGAATGTTGAACGATGATGCTTGCAATAACATGTTCAAAAGTTAATAGATAATCAACATCTGGATCCTTGAAACTCACTACCGTATTGTCCTGAATGTGAGCACCACATTATTTTGTGCAGGTTTGAAGTGTCGGGTTCACATCAAGGCTCTTTTATCTCAGGGGTAGTTTATAATAAATGGTGAGTTATAAGAAGTCCCCGAGTATCATTTCTGCCATATTCTGTTGGTTAAGCAAACTACCAAGTGAAGCCAAGATCCACAACCAAGTTATAGGCTAGACCCAAGAGAGGACGGATTCAACTCTGTCTCTCAGTAGGAAGAGCAACAATGCCTTTATATTCATCCTTAATCTCACATAATGAGAACTCACCTAAGGCATGATGCTAAGCAGAGAGGCTGGCTAAGTACACAGCCTACACCAAAACAATACTGGTCTGGTCATCTTTGTTATAGTTGGGGTTATTCCATTTCAAGTCAATGACATGTATCCAAGAGGAATTTTTTTCCTCTTTCTGTTTCATCTCATACTAACTATTCGCTGGCTGATGGCAATAGGTACTTTAACTGCTTTTGCTGAAAAGTATCAATTCTTTACTTGGACCCCTAACTTAACAAAATACGGGAGAATATCTTGGCATCTCTGTCTCCGTATCTGTATGTAGCCCAGCTCAGAGCCATTTACCTTGAATTTGCCTTGTGATCCAGGAAGGACAGGGTTGGCTAATAACATCCTTGTGGAAAGAACAATCCTGGAACCTAAACTCTGGTTTCACAGTGTGTACGTGCATGCCATTTTAGGTCTCCAATTAAATGTATCAAATCCTCAGGAAGCTTACCATGGAGGAGGGGACCACACAGGTTCTGAGAGGAAGCATGATCCTGTAGTTGGAATGTCCTGATTGACAGGTGACCTCAGTTCTATAGACAGGCCCCAGGGACAGGAATTTGTCACAGGCCATCTCTGGGAGAACCCACATCCCCAAACATGAATGTTTTTGTTGTTCTCACACGACAGACAAGCCACTTCCAGTGTTTTGACAATGTCTCTGTCACAGGTACTTAAACTGGTTTTTCTGGCCTGAATTAATAAAAGCGCAAGAGAAGTCTTGGCATCTCTGCCGCCATTTTGCATTTGTCTCTGCTCTAAGCCATTCTTTCCCACAGGCACTTTGCAATCACCTTGAATTTCCAGAAAGACAGGCCTGACAGATCCCTTACTTCCCCCTCAGGACCAGCAGAGCCTTTCAGGACAGGAAACCCCCACCCCCAACACACACACACACACACACACACAAATGAGGACAATGACCTGGAGTATGAACTGAACCCTAGAGTGAGAAGACTCATCTTGTGGGAACCAGATTGTCCCCATGGAGTGAAGACACCAATCATGGCTTCTCAAGAACTGAACCAGGAGACCCCAGAACAGAGCGAGTGACCAGCCAGCCCTCAACTGCAATGAGGTCTCTTCATGCAGACGTGGTTCTCTGTTCTTCATCCCTCCTTGATTAAATCTAACACTCGTTCTATACCTGAAAAGTGGCCACAGAATAAATCTCTTCCCTACCACTCTCACTGAGTTTCCAGTCTACCTCAATTCTTGGCTTGCCAAATATTAGGCCCAAGATGGAGACAGCTGTGCGAGCTTTCAGGTAACAATGGGAAAACCAGTGTGGGGGAACTTTCCGTGCAATCTATGAAATTTCTATGAAATACTATACAGATACTCTGTCAAACTATGGAAAATCTCACTTGATAGGTGTTGGAACTGTTAATAATGTATTAATTTAATGTAACTTAATATAATTTTGTTGGTTGAATTTTTTGTCCATCACCCTTTTAAAATCAGTAGTTAGTAAAAAAAAAATGTACCTTGCTTATCAAATGTGAAGCTCCAGCCAGCACCCCTGGGAAAAGTTGCTCGCGCTGTCATTGTGGAATGGTAACCAGCACAAGGGGATTTTCTTTCCTTCTCTAGCAAACAACTGAACAATCTGTACAAAAGTCTGAGATTTCTGAAATGCGTGGCAAGAGAAAGAAGACTGGAAGAGCCGGGGGACATGTTTTGCAGGCCTAACTACAACAATAGCGATTTAAGTAGCTATCATATGGACACTTGGTGAATCCCTTTATTATCTCAGGAAGATTCCCCGATGTGGCATGCTTTTGTGGGTAAAGAGCTAGGTACTGGCACACGCAGCAGCTCATAATTATGTCAGCCTAGCCACGGCCAACACTGACAGCCTAACACATTAAAGATTTTATACAGCTAGTGCAGAATACGGCTTCTTTTATTGGCTCAGAGAGCAGGTATCAATTATAATGAGGTAATAAAATTTGCAAGCACCGTTCATACCCCCTTGCTCTTGATATTTTTTCTCCTTTCCTGGAGGTAATAACAGCTGGGAAAAAAAAGGAGAGGGAGAAAAAAATCTCTTAAGTTCTAACTTAACACTGATTCTTTGACAGCACTCACTTTTGGATCCTATAGAGTGGTTTGCTTACTTGAGTTTTTGTGCTTGCAATCTCTTCCTACTGTAGTTTCCAGAAGCATACCTTGTAAGTCCAAAGGCTAAAGGTCCAGGATTAATGATTTGCATTTGCATAACTATAAACCTATGGTAGCTTCCTTCCAGGCTGTATCCTCTAAATTGCACTTATAGATGAGATGCAAAATCACCTAAAAGGCTCTCCAACCTAAACCAATTTGTAAAGTTGTTCTGTTATTTAAAACATTAAAGAAATTAAAGTGATCAGAATATAATTAGATTAATATTCATATCTTCCAAGTTGCTTTAATTCTAATATTAAAAAGATTAAATATCCACTCAGAGGATTAAGCAAAAAGTCAAGCTGTAGCAACACATTTACATTACCTTACTGTGCAAATTATAAACCTAATTAATCTAAAGTTTCCTACAAATTGAATTGGAGATTCATTCACAGTCTCACACAACTTCAGGTACTTAAGATTCACTGCAATGTTGTTTCTTTAGGTGCACATTGAGAGGTAAGGTACCACGGCTGTGATGCAGAAATCACATTACAATGGCTTCATTTGGGTCCTAATGGGTGGAAATTAAATCTTAACATAAATTCGTGTAGGGGAGGGAATCTAAAGACTTTATGTACATGTACAATATAAAACACACCTTCGCCTCCCCATCCAGCCCGTGGAGATAAAGTAGAAAGAGCGATCCAGTCGCTTCTTCTTAAAAGCTTCAGTTCCAACTGCCCCTATTATACCGCAAAGTACATGACAAAAAGGGTTTGCCCTTTTTGCATGATTCACAAATTAAGGGTCTATCTAGTTTCTGGGCTCTGCCCCTGTGTCTCCACCTGTGTCTGCCACTTCCATACCCCCTTTCATACACAGACTCACAGGATCACTCAGAATCAGTGAGGTCAACTGCGCAGATTTCAATCGGTCCCACTCTGCTACATCAGAATTCTCTTTTGGTCGTACTAGCCTCTTGCAATTGAATGGTGGGTGATAAGATTTAGGCACCTCCTGTTTTCCTTAGGGTTATGAGATGCCCTAATCAACTTTAGAATTCCTTCCAAGCATATGGCGAGAGTTCATTGACTGCCCATTTGAGTGAGGTATATATAAACTACATTTCCCAGCCCCCCATGCACTTAGGCATGGTCATGTGACCAATCTGTAGCCAATGAAATATAACTGGAAGTGACAAGTGACAAGCTATTGAGCTAAGTTGTACTGATAAAGTATATACGTCTTTGTCGATCATGTTGAAGACATAAAGTCAAAGAAGCTTGAGTCCCTGGAGTACCATTGGAGGAGAGTGTATTGCCAATCAGAACACCTCTTTGGGATATTTTGTTAATGATAATCAAGCTTTTATTGTACTTTAGATACTACGTGCATAGATTTTCCTACAGTTTTTCCCTGCATTATATAGAAAGAATTGGTGTATCTATTTCTCCCCCACCCCACCCCTAAAAAACAACTTTTCTCAAGGTAATCAAAAAATATATTTTATTAAAGTAGGTTTTCCTCCCAATAGCTTCAAACCTCAAGCCACATATATATGAACTGAGCAGCAGGAAAGCTGGGCTGGAATTCACACCGGGTTTATTTTAGTGTGATGGTAACGGACATCATGGGAACGATCCTGCTATTAGCATTTATGGATAAAGGGCTGTGAGGTGTGATCTGGGTGAGCTCCCTGAAATCAGGAGGAGCACTCAGGGGTGGTAAGCTGGGCTGTAATTCCTCATTTCTCCTCCAAGGCATCAGTTCTTATGGGGCCTGTATTGATGGATGCAGGCAATAACTGTCAGTTCACCCGGGAAAGCCCAGCAGGAGAGGTTTACCAGTGCATCTCATCTTTCCCAAAGACGATGACCCTGGACCTTCCACAGTTTTGACCCACCCTGTTCTGTCTACTTCCTCTCCTGTTTCCTCTCTCCAACCTATTCTGCTCCACACATTTTGCCAGGTTAATATTTTATAACTAATTGCAATGTAAGTCACTTTGCTCCTGTTCTAAAAATGCTTCCCCTGCTTCTTATCTAATTCAGGTACAAGCAAAAAAGTCTTATGATGCTCTTCGTTCTTCTCCTTTCCTGAACCCATATATTTTACTGTGGAACTTTCCAGTGTCCTCTAACTCTGAGCTTAGTCAGGTGAAAGGTTTTGGGAAACTGAGTATGGCGGAGCTATGGTATACCACATTCTATTTATTGGTATGTCCTGAGTCTCATGTGTTCTGATTCTCTTTATTTCCATCTGTGGATGTCATGAGAAATCCACTTCTGGGTCGACCCTACTGGTCTATGGAGGGGGTGAGAACAACCCCTGGGGAAGAGCTACCCAGCTCAAGATTCTTATTATGCCAGGCACAGATGGCTCACACCTGTCATCCTAGCAACTCAGGAGGCTGAGATCTGAGGATCATGGTTCAAAGCCAGCCAGGGCAAGGAGAGGCTGTGAGACTCTTTAGCTCCATTAATTGCTAGAAAACAGGGAGTGGTGCTGTGGCTCAAAGTGGTAGAGTGCAAGAGCTCAGGGACAGTGCCCAGATCCTGAGTTTAAGCCATACAGCCAACAACAACAACAAAAGAATCTTATTATGGCCCTGCCTAGGGTCGAACCCCCAATGTATGCGAAGATGTGTGGACAAAACAGCTGATCCACAGACACAGAAAGAAGCCCACAATCCCAGTGCAAGTTAGCCCAGCCGAGCAGTACGTGCTGACTGATAGAGGCTACTACAGTGTTGGGGGACAGCTTGTTACACAGCAGCAACAACCAAGATTCACTTTTTAAACTCCAATGATCTGATTAAGCTCATCCCACTCCCAGACTCCAGTGTGTTCTCTCTTCTTTCCAATGACACAGGCTTCTCTTTGATTCCAAACATGGCGTGCATTTTCTTTCTGGACCTTTTCCCCATAACAGCATAAGCTTCCCATCATACGCTCTTTCCCGTATTTCAGCTCTGGTGCAATCCAAGAGAAACCCACAGAGCTCGCCATCTAACTACACCTCCCAGCCAACACGCCCTGATGGCCCCAGGTGTCTGCAGGTGGGTTACAAGGTGCCCAGACAGACATTCTCCTTAGGGTCTTGAATCCTCCAGGCACCAAAGCCAGAAGGTCTCATCTTTGAAACTGGTTGTACTGAACACATTTTCAGCGTGCATCCTGTTATACGAAAGTGAGCAAGTGGTTAGACTAGCGTACTTCCTTTTCTTTTTTTACTGCCAGTCCTGGGCCTTGAACTCATGGCCTGGGCACTGCTCCTGAGCGTCTCTTGCTCAAGGCTAGTACTCTTCATTTTGAGCCACAGAGCCACTTCTGGCCTTTTCTGTGTATGTGGCACTGAGGAATCGAACCCAGGGCTTCATGCGTGCTAGGCAAGCATTCTACCACTGAGCCACCTTCCCAGCCTCACACTTCCTTCTAATCATCAGCACATAGAAAGTGTCCTTTGGCCTTAAAAATCTCTATTATTGTATATACCCTCTTGCCTTGACCTTCTGGATTGAGAGTTGGCAAAATTCAGCCCACTTCCTGCTTTTGTAAATACAGTTAGATTAGCACGGGGCCACTGTTCTTTTTCATTGCCTATAACTGCTTTTGAGTTATACTGGCAGAGTTAAGTCATCGGGATAGAGATTGCATAGTCCACATAGCCTGAAACATTTGTTTTCCAGCCCTTTAGAAAGTTTGCTGGATTCCCGTATGAGATAGGAGATTATAAAGTGTTGGAGGACAGAAACCATGTCAGATTGGGTGCTTCTGTGTCTCCTGTGTCTGGCAGAGTGCCTGCCACCTACGGACGGCCCAGTGACTATTTGTCAGGTGCCTTTGCTTTGGCGTAGTAACACGGCGGTGCACCAGATCACAGCTCAGCCCGGAGCCTCGGGCAGCTCGGATGCTGGTGGCTGCAACGTGGCCCCCCTCTGTCTCAGCAAGAGAAGAACTGGGCCACCACAGCCGGCAGCCGGAGGACTGCTTGCTCTGCATCTACAGCAGGGGAGACAGTTTCAAAGTTTGAAGAAACAAGAAAAAAAAAAGCCCAAGTTTAATTTACTTGAATAAGCAATTGATGCTTTAGAGTATAATTATCAGGGAAAAAAAAAAAAGGAAACGGGGAGGGGACTCACAACACATTGTTTAGCATACGTGATGTTAATGGCAGGTGAGGCTGGCCCACTGTGCATAATTTAGCCAAACCATTGATACCAAATTTTAATATATATATATGATTACTGCTACAGAAAGACGCACCAAGACAAAACACAAGAGAGTTTATAATAGGCACCCGTGAACTCTGAAGCCCTAATTACATCACGGGGGAGGGTAAACAGTTGCTGCTGAACCAAGCAGAAAAGCGGGGTAATTTGTATCCAGGTAGAGAGTGCGGTCCAGGTGCGTACCATGTGCGGACGGCCGCTGGGCTGCGGCCCGAGGCCTCCACCTGATCTTCACAGGGATGCAAACCTCACTTTTCTCAGCTGAAAACACCACCTCTACACTCTAGACAGGTCAGCGCCCCTGGCCTGGCCGCCAGGGGTTGAACACACAGGATGTGGAAGACGACCTTTGCCAAGGAAGCATCTCCACGCTCTGAGAAATCTAAGGAAAATATAATTTTTTTTTAAAAAAAGACTCTTTTCCATGTGTGTGGTCTGAGGTGTTTGTTTCCTGCTGTCTTTGCCCCATCTACCTTGAAGATGCAGGCCCCTGACATTTTAGGGAGCCCAAAGAAGCCAGTTGGTAGCTGCCCCAAACTCAGGACTGACATCCCCAGAAGCAGTATAGAGCTCAGATGATCTGGAATGTGAGATATCGGGGGAATCTCTCGCCCACGAGTCCTCTAGAGAGGAAACACACGGAGTCAGGTGATGGTGCAGGTACATCCTAGCTGAGAAGACAGCCTGGGCCAGAAATCAGTGGGGGTTGGAGGCTTTTCCCCCTTATTTATGTGGTCCTGGGGCTCTGCTGACATCGCGGCACCCTGTGCGCCCGTCAGCACCGTGTCAGGGAATGTTATTGGGTATCTGGCTTCGAGCTGCTGCGGACGGTATTTTCATCTGTGTCCACAAGACAGACCAATGATCCAAAACTAAAATTGGGACAGGAATAAGAAAAAGTGAACAAGCCCTACCTCTCTTTTCTAAGTCCTTTTGTTCCCTAAGATGTAGAGGGAATTTCTGCCTGTCAGTGGTGGTCCTGGGTGGCACAGAACCCCCCCCCAAAGGGGCGTCCCAGCCCCCTGCTCCTTGGTGATGATGTGGGCAGTAGGCACACCATTCCCAGCTAGCATGATCTCATGAACCTCACAGCCTAGGCTGACGTAGCTTAACTCATCCAACAATGAACCCACCAACCAATGGATCAGTCTTCATCTGGTTTATTTCTGGCCTTGTCCAATTCATTTTCAAAACGGCCATAAGCTTTCCAAGTGCTTCTGTTTGTGAAACTCGAAAGGAACAGTGCTGCCAGGCACCTGGGGGGGGGGGGCGGGGCAGGGTCATGATTATAATCATGACTGCTCAGGAGACTGAAGCCCGAGGATCTGAAGGTCTGAAATCAGCCCAGGCAGAAGAGTCGGTGAGGCTCCATCTCTCAAATAACCAGTAAGTGGAGAAGGGAACTCAAGTGGTAGAATGGCAGCGCTGAGCAGAAAGAGCCAAGTGAGCCAAGAGGCTGTGAGTTCAAGCCCAAGCACCAGTACATACACACAGAAAAAGAGGGGAGGAGAGAAGAGATGAAAGGAGAGGAGAGGAGCAGGAAGGAGGAGGAGAAGGAGAAGAAAGGGAAGGGGAAGAGGAAGGGAAAGGAAGGAAGGAAGGAAGGAAGGAAGGAAGGAAGGAAGGAAGGAAGGAAGGAAGGAAGGAAGGCCCACAATGGTTCCATCAGTGTTACATGGTATGAAGGCAGTGAAATGGGGAGCCAAGAGGTAAACTGAGGTGCCTTCTCCACACCAATCTTTTTTTTATTGGTGGATTATATACTCCAGTTCACGGCAGCGTTAAGGTCTGCCCCTGTGTCCTCTTGGGATACTTGGGTCCTTGGAGGCAAGTCATAACATAGCATAGCATAGCATAACAGCGTGACTCAGGCGAGGTTAGGGGCAGCTCTGCCATGTGGAGAGCCTGCTCTCACCCACGTGGGTCATGAAGCCCGGGTCTCAGGGGGGAAAGCCAGGCTGCGCTCTGAGCTGTGTCTGTATGACTGCGCTAGTCTTGGTCGATGACGATGGTTAGGCTACTACCTGCTCCCCATTTGGGTCAAAGGTCAGTGAGTCTTAGGGGCTGCAGATTTAACTTCCTGCAGCTTCAGGAAGCTCCTTCTAGAATGAAGCACACACGCGTTCATTACCTGAGTACTTGGTTCTGCTGTGTGATTTGGGGAGGCCGTAGGAATCTCTCTAAATATCAGAATTTGAGTGAAGAAGAACAAAAAGTCACCGTGTCAAAACCAGAAGATCTTTCCACAGAGCTCTGCATTTTCCGGAGCTCTTGGGGGTGCACCTGGCCACCTCTGCCCTGAGCTGCCAGTGCCGCTATGCAAATCCTCACACGCATGCCGTCACCGCTCACCTTACCAGCGCACGAAATGGGCAGAACGACCAGTTTCATTTCACCCACCTGAAGACGGAGGCCTTCAGGAGGCGAAGTTGTGTTATCCGGGTCACACACAGTTGGTGAGGGGAAACACTGGGATTTGAACTCAAGTCTGCCACTCTCCAAACCCCATGTTCTCTGCAAATATCAGACCCCCACTCACACACGCCCCCTCTGGCTGCCCTGCTAATGGATTCTCCCATGGGAACATCACACATTCTCAGTAGAAAATTTTCTTTGTCCTTCAGAGGTGTGCGTTAGATGACTGAACTGTTGCCTTGACACTGCATACACTGCATACACTGGATGTTTGGTGTTTGGATCCCCAGTACCCATTGTCCCTCTCTTGCTGACAGTGCTCTGTACTCCCTGCAGGGGTGGGGGGCAGGGGGTATCATTGCTGTGACTCTCAGGCCGTGTTTTAGTGTGGGGCTGGTGCCATTTCTGGTCCCTGGGAATGAACATCGAACCTGGAACTCTTCAGTTGAAGAGTTTCATGGCTCCTGGTCACAGTGACTGGAACACAGGGACAAATCCACAATGTCCCAGGCAGAGGCAATGAGTGGCAAGCTGTCCTTCTGCTGAGTGTCCAGGGGCACCTTGTTTCTAGAGTATTCCATCTCAGTCTCCTAGAATACACTAACACTGAAAAAAAATCAAACTTGAGCCATGGAGATTATTTTCTGATATCATTTAAGCACCTGGAGCCAGCAATTCCTGAAGTTAGTACTACTAATGTCTGTCCTTCCTTCTTTCCTTCCTCCCTCCCCTCCCTCCCTCCCTCCCTTCCTTCCTTCCTTCCTTCCTTCCTTTTTTCCTCCTTCCCTCCCCCGCTCCCTTCCTCCTATTTTTAGCTGAGTTTAGTCCATTTCAAAAGTCCCTAGTCTTTGGTCTTAGTTTTGTCCTCAGATTCCACAACAAATAAGTCAAATGCTCTACAGAAAAACTTGGTGTAACCTCTCCCGACCCCACGGCAATAATGATTGCCATCTAGTTTCTATGACATGCTACCACTCCTATTTACTCTAATTCATCCATTTCATTGTCATGTTTCCCGGCACCCTCATAGGAAACAAATGCTACAGAGATGTTTTTCACTTTCTTTTAAACTTGCCAAAGCTCGGCCTCTCTCACAATCAGATGCCAGCAACTGAAGTGAGAACCTCTCACCTGCCCACGGGGTCCGGAAAGCACAGCCACAGAAAAGATGGCACTGCCCAGGTGTGACGGGAACTCTCTACGACAGGAGAAACTGTCCCATGATGCCACCGGGCAGAAAAGCTCCAAAAAGCGATCGAAAGTGGGCACCTTCGCAGATGGGCGGGGCAGGAGGAGTGAGGGAGTCCTGGGTTTGTTCCACGTGGAATTCGAACTCAGCATTCCAAAATCCAGGAATATGTGGCTGGGTACATTAAGACTTATTTTAATGGAATTTGATTTGTAATTTTGGGCTTCTTGGTTTGGATTTTGTTGTTGTTGTTGTTGCTTTTGTGATTTCAGTGCTTATGAGACAAACATGCTCTTGAGAAATTCAGATTAAGGAGAAGAAGAAGATGAAGAAAAAATGGGGTGGGGGCATTCCATTCCTCTTCCACAAGGTCTTTTTGAAAGACTTGCAAAGCTCCTGCTCCCTGGAACACGGGTGTATGATTAACTGCACACGAGCCAACAGCTTGCATGTGTAGTTAATTTGCTCCAAATTTCCATGCTGCATTATAACCCTAATGATCACTAATAATAGACAAACCCACATTTTATTGAGTAAGTAATTTGAGACATTATGATTTTTATCATGCGAATAGGATCAGGCTGACCAATTTACACTGGGCAGAGGAAGATAAATAACCAGGGAATCAATCTCTCCACAGCAGACTCCTGTCTCTGGCAAAAGGATCTGCATTGATTAGGTTAGAAGGTAGCTCCAAGCCCTGCTTGGCGATGGAGTCAATGAACTGCCACGCTCCAGCTGAAAGGGCAGACACAGATCTCAGGGCCAACCATAGCTGCAGGCAAAGCTATGGCTCTGGGGAAGACTGCAGGGCAGTGTGGGGTTTTCAGTCCACAGACAAGGGTTCTAGCCCAGGTCCAGGCCTTCAGTTACTGCCTGTGGTGGACCCTCCACATCTGGAAACCCTTGGAAAGAACGGGCGCACAGTTCACCTGGAAGACACAGACAGAAGCTCCTGACACATAGAACGCAGAGGGTGAATCAGGCTCTTTCCCAAAGTCTTGCACATAAAAACTACAAAGAAAGCCGGGTGTCAGGGACTTGTACCCAGCATCCTAGGCACACAGGAGGCTGAGATCTGAGGAAGACAGTTCGAAGCCAGTGAGGGCAGGAAAGCCTGTGAGAGTCTTATCTCCAATGAAAGCTGGAAGTGGAGCTGTGGCTCAAGTGGTAGAACTGTCAGCCTTGAGCGAAAATGCCAAGTAAGAGATAGATGCAAAACTAAGTAACCAGCCAACCAAACCACCGACAAAGAAAGAAAGAAAGAAAGAAAGGAAGGAAGGAAGAAAGAAAGAAAGAAAGGAAGAAAGGAAGGAACGAAGGAACGAAGGAACGAAGGAAGGAAAAAAGAGAGAGAAAGAGAAAGAAACAGAGAGAGAGAGAAAGGAAGGAAGGAAGGAAGGAAAGAAAATGAAAGGAAAGAAGGAAGGAAGGAAGGAAGGAACGAAGGAAGGAACGAAGGAAGGAACGAAGGAAGGAAAAAAGAGAAAGAGAGAAAGAGAAAGAAAGAAAGACAGAAAGAAAAAAAAGAAAGAAAGAAAGAGAGAGAGCAAGCCCAGACAGGATCAGGTCTCCTATTGGAGCTTTGGGGTCTGGGTCTGAGTACCAGCAGGTGCTGTGCAAGCCTTCCTCCCTCCCTGGCTTGATGCTGTGTGTATGGATGGAGAGGAGGGATGAGAGTGAGCATGGGAAATCAGTCAAAGCAGCCCACTTCACAGTCAGGACATGGAGAAAAGAGAGGAAGAGGCCCAATACCAGCTTCCATGGCTATGGAATCCCTGAGGTTCCGTGAACCCCGAGGGTCCCAAATACAATGAACACAAGCTTTTTTTCTACCTGCCCCAAGAACATGATTGACGGGACCCAAATGATGCTTGGGACAGCCTCCAAGGGAGGGACCAGCGTCCCACTGGTTTTCACAGATGAAGATATCCGCACAGCAAGGGGTCCAAGGCCACACGGCTAGTAATGGAGCAGCTCAGGGACAAATATTTATAATAATACATCACACCCCCAATGTGCTCCAGATAGCCTCAGGTCTATCGGTCCATCAGAGGTGGCTTCCTGGAAGAGGCGCTTCCTCCCGGGGGAAGTGAGTCAGACTGTAAGTAGAGGAAAGGGGACTTCCGGCAGAAAGTAGATGAACAGACAAATATCCAGAGGAGGGTGAGAAGAATGTGAAGAAACTGATACCCCAGTGGGAGACATCTGCCAGCGACACCGAAAGAGCCAGGGTTTTATTTTCATTATTATTTTCTTTAAAGCTACAGCAAGTTCAAGAATGCCCAGGTCGTAGCTGAATACCAACTCACATTAATTATCTGCCATTCACCCACTTTGCAGAAGGCATTCGATTTGCAAAAAAAAACATTCACACCGGAAATTATACAACAGAAATCGGTAGTCGCAAAAACGTTATTGCAAATTACTGTCTCTACAAAACTACCTTATTTTAAAAATTATTTTTCTAATGGAGGAGGTATCTAAAATCATACCTTCAAAAACTGTAATTACTCCACCATCAGACTAGTAATATCTCAGCGAAACTTCCAGTCTTTTTTTTTCTGTACATGTTTTATTCTCTCTTTCTCCTCCCCATCTCTCCCTCTCTCATTCAAAGTTGGGGTACAGGGGTCTTACTATGGAGCCCAGGCTGGCCTTGAGTTTGCAATTCTCTTGTCTCAGACTCCAGAGCACAGGATCTACAGGCTCGCGCCACTCTGCTCGCCCTGAGAAAGAACAAATATTAGCAGAGGGCCAACAGAGTACCAGGAGGACACCCCACCACCGGCAGACGGCCTTTACCCTGCCCTGGGTTCACAGGGGGACAGATCCATTCGAGCTGGAATCCGTGCCCACCGATCCCTCATCGGAGTTCATTGTTGGAAGGGAGGCTGAGCGAATGCTAAAGAGGGCTCTTCACAAGGGAGCTGGCAGAGACTACAGCCGGCCGCCACCATCCTGCCTTGATTAGCTTTCTTCTTGTTCCGTAGGGGAGGGACTGTACCAGAAAAGTGCTGCGAGGCCTCGTGCCTTGCGCTGGGAGCGGCCCGGTCCTTCCAGCCGCAGCTGGCGTTTCTGTTGGCACAGCCAGGCACTCAGGGGATGGGCGGGAGGCAGGCAGCATTGCAGGCTGTAGTAGAAACAACGATGGTGATGGAGGTTGGAGCTAAAAATGTCTGGCTGACCTTGCAGGGGTAAAACACCTCAGCCTGACCAGGCACACAGACAGCCAACTTCTGCCAAAAGCCAGAACAACTCTCCTGAGATTCTAGGACCTCTGGAATCACCTTTTGCTCGCAAGGGCGGTGGCAGAGGGCTAGGGGAGGAGCCAGTGTGTGTCCTGCCCTAGCTCCCGAGGGGTGGCAGGATATGGTCACATGGACCTTAGACATGGCTGGATCGTAGCGTGGCTTCTGCTGTTTATCAGCACTGTGAGTGCAGGCGGATAACAATGACAGCGTCCCAATGTCCATCACCAAAGTCCACTCCCCAGACCTGTCAGCCTTTCCATAAAGCACCTCTAGAGCAAGCCTAGCATGGTGGTACACACCTGTAATCCCAACACTCAAAAGGCTTAATTAAGCAGGAAGTTCTTGAGTCTAACCTGGGCAATATAGTAAAAGTTCTGCACAGAGTTGAGATAAAAAAGATCTGGTTTCAAAAAAAAACAAAACAAAACAAAAGAAAGAAAGGAATACCAAAAATAATCGTCCCTGTGATTCCGGACGTTGAAAATCAGGAGGCGAATGTTAATGTGAATGCATCTTAATCAATAAAGCAGGACATGATGGCACATGCCTGGCTTCCCAGCTACATGGCAGAACAAATAGGAGGATCATGGTCCAGGATGGCCTGAATATCAATTTGAGACCCTAGTCAAAAAGCAACTAAACAGCGAAAAGGGATGGGGGTCTGGCTCAAATGGTCAAGCCCCTATCTAGTAAGGATGAGGCCTTGACTTCAAAGCCCAGGAACGATCCAAAATTATATAAAATAAAATGAAGCCACTAGGATCTCACCCATCCCGATAGTCAGGGTTGGGAAAGGCTGCCCCTCTCACCAACCCGGGGCAGACAGCGCAGCCGGGAACGTGCGCTCAGTGACTCGGGACAAGGGATGCGGTCCTCTTTCTGAGGGTCCTGTCTGTCATTTACCTCATGCTCCTCTCCTGTCCTTGTCTGTCGTCATAAACTGAACGCCACTGATGTATATCCCCAGGCTTTGTCTGGACCTGAAGAGGTCCCCTGAATTCTCAATGGAAATTCTGTGCTTCTCTGAGAAGCAGAGACAAGAAACACAGGGAACATATAAGCTGTGAGGGACACGTCACCAAGCTCATGTCTGTAAGACCTCACGGAGCCCGGAAAAATGAATTGAGAGAAGGAGACTATAAAATCCCACTTACTACTGCATGGAACAAACCCTGTGTCATTATCATTGAATCTGACTGTCTTCGGAGTCTAGATCACTGACAGTGAGATCTTTAAGGCAAAGTTCAACACGGTCTCTTCTGATCTTGGGTAAACACCCAGCCTTGATAGCAGATGAAAACCAGCATATGTATTGTTCCGAGGCAGACATTGATAATCGATCCCAGAGTCCTTCACCAAACAGCGTTTCCTTTAGTCCCTCCCCATTTAATGGACTTGGTAGATGTCTCGTCAAAGTGTATCATGCCAAGTGTATTCAATATTCTTGGATGCCAAAGGCTCCAATATTTAGGCAGAGGGAGGCCCTGGAGCTGGCACACCCAGAGGCACTACTGGAAGAAAGTTGCACAGAAGAAAGGTTTGTCAAGAGCCTAGTGCAATATTAATAATGCAGAAATCCCAGACATTTATACGGAGATCAATTGGCAATAATTCTGTGGGGCAAGACTGAGACTTAAATTGCAAAGTTGCATGTGAAGGGCATCATCTGATTAATCGCAAGAACAGTGCTAATAACTCAGCGAGAGACAGTATCCTCCGATAGGAATAGCCCGGTGGGAGTCAGGCCAGGGCCAGGGCCGCTCTGCAGTGTGGCCAACGGGGTGAGCAGGAGACGCGCTGCTGTGTTTGGGAGTCCAACTTCAGAAACTTGAGCCATGGGGACCTACATATGCTAGGGATCTTCCAAAGAGCAAAGTGGCTGCGAATATGGCGAGAGAGCGGAGAGAGGAGGAAGATGGGGAGAGGGACCTGTGGCACTGTTGTGGTGGGAAAGCAGCACCGTACTGGGCAGGCTGGATGCACAGCAGGGAAAAGACGGATGGGCCATCCAAGCTACAAGCCAAGGGATGCTGGCAGCATTGTAGGGGATGGCCTCCAAGGCCCATGCAACACCAAAGAGGCTCTTTAAGAAGTCATGGCACCAAGTGCTGGTGGCTCACGCCTATAATCCTAGCTGAGATCTGAGGGTCACAGTTCAAAGCCAGCCTGGGCAGGAAAGCCCATGAGACTCTTATCTCCAATAAACCAGTAGAAAACTGGAAGTGGGGCTGTGGCTCAAGCAGTAGAGTGCTTGCCTTGAGCTGAAGAGCTGAGGGACAGCGCCCAGGCCCAGAGTTCAAGCCCCACAACTGACAAAAAACAAAAAAAGAAGTCATGGCTTCCAGTGACCAGACATCAGATGCCATTCAGCCCAATCACAAGCTAGCAAAGAGCAGCCAGGGCCCAGCACCCATCCTTCATTAATGAGAAAGTTGCAAACTATGGGCTCCGTCCCTGCCCCTACATCGACTTGCCTCTGTTAGACACCTTCTAGCAAAATCAGCCTCTTATTTCTGTTTCCACATTCTAAGCTATCTAGAACTCTCTAGAATTTTACCACCACTGGAAAACAAAGGGAGGAGGGAGGACTGCATTTCCAGGATTGTAGCTGGGGCCAGAGGTTCACCCCAATAATCTGTTACTAGTGTCACCTACAGAAATCCATGTAGATGTAATTTCTTTGAGTATGTATATATTTATATGTAATCACAATATATACATTTATATATATATAATTTCCTTTTGGTATATATATTATTTCCATATATTATACATATATTTATGATTGTTTTGTTTTCCTGGATATTAGAATAAAATATTTTATATAAAAATTCTCCAAAAGAGGCTGGGAAGGTGGCTCAGTGGTAGAGTGCTTGCCTTGCATGCATGAGGACCTGGGTTCGATTCCTTAGCACCATACAAGCAGAAAAAGCTGGAAGTGGCGCTGTGGCTCAAGTGGTAGCGTACTACCCTTGAGCTGAAGAGCTGAGGGAGAGTGCCCAGGCCCAGAGTTCAGGCCCCATGACTGACACACACACAAAAAATCTCCAAAAGTTAAAATGATCTGCAATGAAATTACCCATTGATGAATTTTAGGGAAGTAAATAATGTCCATCTAGAGTATGCATTTGTCTTGTCAAGAGATCTAAGGCTAGAGGTTCAAAGCCAGCTCAGGCAGAAAATTCTGTGAGACCTGAGTCCAGTTAATGAGCAAAATTCCAAAGTGGAGGTACAGCATGTGTTAGAACATTCGCCTTGAGCAAAAAAAGCCAGGTGAATGCACAGAGCTCTGAGTTCAAGCCCCAGTACCGGCATATACATACACAAAGAAAGTACTAAATGCTGTGAACCTGTTATATCTTCTTTTTATTTAATAATAATAATAATACACCAAAGACCATGCTTTGCTTAATTGGCTGGTTTGAACGATAGAGGTATGTTTAGAAATACCAGAATAATTCCTTCCTGTAACTTACACTATTTTAAAAAGCAAGTGCTCTGAGCACCGTGAGGATGCTGTGGTCAGAAGTAACTTTTAATTTTAAGTAATTAAACATTTTTTTTCTTTAAAAAAAGGAAAAAGAAAAATCCATGGAAGCATCTCAGCTGTTTCATATAGGAAAGAGAAAGACCTGGGGGCTGACTCAGGAAATCTCGTAGGGGATAAATATCTGGGATGTAAGCTCAGGGCACCGGAAGGCGGGCTTCACGGAGCAGCACGTGTGCGTGGCTCAGGAGAAATGAGGGCATCAGTGCGCGGGCAGGCAGGGCAGACACTGGAGAAAATGCCCCTTCTCCGGGCTCCTTCTGATGGTTTGCATACAATCCCACTATTGATGTAATCCTATCAAACAAACCGATTGCCCAAATGGATGTCGGGAAAATGATTGCCATTGTTAATAATGGTACTGTCTCATTTACAGAGAGTGCCTCTCCAGAGTCAGTGAGATATGTTTACTCTGGGCATGGGGCTTGGAGAACTGATCCTTCCCATATCTCCCAAGGCAGTGGGGTGGGTGTTGCCAGCGGGGGAGAAGAAGATGAATAGAAAAAGTGTCAGGAGTGTGTCATGAAAAGCCCTGGAGTCAAGATGCTCCCAATGCCAGCAGACTGGACAGGCTATGTGTTCTCAGCCACAGCCCTGGACTACGATTTAACCTTCTCCAAGAAGGACCACTCAGGACATGACTGGCTGTGCTGGGTGTCACTCCACAGTGGGCACCAGAGGATGCTGGTGAGGGGTGCGGCCACGGTGGGAGGCAGGGCCAGAGTGTGGAGAACCTCTGGATCTTCCCCTACATTTTCCTCTGAGCCACCCCACTGGTCACTACAAGAAACAATGTGTGCTTTAAAAAAAACAAAACACAAAAAACAGGAGGGACATGTTATCAGCCATGTGCTTCAAAAGCGCAAATGGGTACGTTTTATATTATATATAATTTACCATACGTCTTACAAAGAAAGGCAGGTAGGAAGGAAGGGAGGGAAAGAGGGAATGAGAAAGGGGAGGAGGGAAGGAAAGAAGGCAGGCAGGCAGACAGGCTCTATGTGCCCAGGTATACCACTTTCAAGATTCATAATGTAGGATGGTTGTAGCTTTTCCTCAGTGACTTCAATGGATTTTGGGCTTCAGTGACTAAGAATTCTGTTACTTGGACTCACGGACCATAGATCTGCAGCCATGCAAAGATGTCCAGGGCCCTCCACTTAAGGAGAAGGGGGATGTTAAATGGGATGTTAAATGGGCAACAGGAGGCAGGGACAGCCTCACTATGTATTGATCCCAGCCACCCAGTATCCCCCATAGGTCCAGCTGTTAGTCACCATTCAGCAACCCGGGGTGGGTCTCCCAGAGATGGCCACCCTGGCAGAGAAGCTCACGTCAGCTTCAGTGCACCTCCTGCAGCACAGACCCGGAGATGTCGGGACAACTTGGCAGCTGCCCTTGACAGCTTTTGTTTGGATTGTGGGGTTGGGTACTAGAGTTTGAACTCAGGGCTTTCTGCTTGCTAGATAGGCGCCTGAACCACACTGCCAGCTCATGCTCTTAGCATTGGAAGACAGCATAGCCTCTAAACACTTTCTCTGATGGATTCTTCCAGCATGCCCGAGTCTGCAGCTAGACAGAGCAACTGTCTCATCATGACCGCATACATCCAAATGGTAAAAAGTCCTGGCACAAGCATCAGTTAGCCAAAGGATTTGTGGTGGGGTTTTGCAGAACAGCAGATAGAACCCACGGCCTCACAGATGCTAGTCAAGTGAGAGTCACACCCGAGGCCTTTGCTTGTATTTTGTTTCTGACATGCGGTTTCATTAATTTTGCTCGGGCTGGCCTTGAATTTGAAATCTCCTTGCCTTTGACTCTGGAATAACTGGGATTATAGGCATGCACTATCACACTCAGCTAGCCCAAGGTTTAGGACCCAAATGAGTGGTCCTTTTCAAGCTATACCAAGTTGGGCCAGGGTAGGGTGTCTGTAGAGGACTCACACAGGTGGAGAAGTCCTCCCCGGAGCTGTCTGAGTGTTGCCTGGAGGCTGCCCAGCATTTCACTGGGCCCCAACCCCCAGTGTTAGCTCCTTTGTGGCAGAGTTTGTGCAGGAATCTTAAGCCATCACAGCTAATGTGATTGCCTGGAGACATCAAAGGGCAGCCTGGTGAAGGCGTCAGGGAAAGGACGCAGAGTCTTCAGAAAAAGCAGAGACGACATTTGTCAGACCGTTTTCCAGAAGGTCTGCCCAGGCGCGGAGAAGCGAGCCCGTAATGAAGAAATAATAAAGTAATTATAAAAAGAAAATAAAAGGAGCAGAATCATAAAAGTTTTCCTAAGTAATACAAAATCATTACAATGTCCTGGCAGACATGCATTTTTAAACAATGGCTATAATAACGGAAAATTAGACTTCATTACTTATTCATAAAGTTCTGGTTAACACTAAGCTCCATTTGTAATAGTTTACTTTTATAAATAGCGTCTTTTGGGGGCAGATACGGGTTGGCCAATGTCAGAAATGATTTTCTCATTGGATTAGGGGTTCAGAGCTGTTAGACCCCTCTCCACCAGGATCCTGGACAAAGACAGAAGACACACAGGCCTAGTCCTTTCTTACCACTGAGATGACTGTGTGCCTTTGTACTTCCTTCAGGATTTTGCGATGTGATTTAAGGCACTGTTGAAATTTAAAGACAGCAAACAACGTTGGCTGAAGCTACAATCTTTATACTAAAGGGAGAGTCAAAAGACCAATAAATCCAGAGTAGAATTAATAATTGAGATTCCTGTAAGCTCTTAAAGGAAATATTAAATATGTAAAATCTTGTTGAAAAGCGTAATTAAGAGCATCAATGCTTGAAGTTTAAAGGAAAAGCAATTTCTTATTAAAGTTAGACATGTCAGTTTATACAAGAATATATACTTCTCTACCTTTTGGGGGAAGAAGTTAGGGACAATAAAAGAAAACAAAACAGTTTTCATGGACTTCGGTGGCCCCAGATTTTTAAAGAGTTTTTTTGTTCTTTTCATGTTGGTCCTGGGGCTTGAACTCAGGGCCTGGGCACTGTCTCTGAGCCTTTTTGCTTAAGGCTGGTGCTCTACCACTTGAGTCATAACTCCACTTCTGGATTTCTGCAGGCTAATTAGAGATAAGAGTCTCATAGACTTTCTTGTCTGGGCTGGCTGTGAACCATGATCCTCAGATGTCAACCTCCTGAGTAGCTAGGATATGGACACGAGCCCCTGGCACCCAGCTGTTTGGTCCCATTTAAAAGTACCGCTCTCCTCAGAAGCTCCTATTCCTTTTATTTATCTTGGTGACATCCTGAGAAACTTTCCCTTTGACAGAGATAGCCCCAAATGTGTGTTATATTCTGTTTTGCTTTTTGTTTTTAGAGACAAGATCTTTCTCTGTAGTCCAGGCTGGTCTGAAACTCCCCTTTTAGTCAGGATTATCTTAACTCAATATTGTCTGGCCTCAGCTTTCCATGTGCTGAGATTACAGGCATGCACTACCATTCTCACTTCCTTGTAATTTTTACCGTACCTGTTTTTCTAGGACAAGTTGAGTCCATCCCATACCCCAAGATGCAAAACTACCTGCCTTACATACTAACCAAACACCCCTCTGCATCACCGTCAGAAGCCATGAATTCACCTGGAGCGTGTCTCCCAGAGCTTTGGGGGATCGCGGTGCAAGCTCACAACGGGCTGTGATACAAATGGGCTTCAAGATTGGAAAACCATCTGCCAGTACCTATCCGAGCAAACCCAGTGTCATTATCCAAGCAATGCAAAGAAAATGCATTCCAAACCCGCTCTTGGAGACCAAAAAAACCATTTAGGTTGAATTTCCTCAATCTGCCTTTCACGGAGGCGGATGTGGAATGCGGAAAGAAACTGTGTTACAATGCACAAGATATTCTTCATGCCAAAAATATTCTTAATTTGATTCAACAGCAAAGTGTGGGAGGAAGACGAGACTCAGGATCACCCCGAAAGTACTCAGAGCTGAGGGGTTGCAGGAGGTGTTCTGGGTCAGATTCTAACTCCCAATGATGACTGGCTGCGTGCGGGTCCTTGAACTTGTATTGTTTTCAAACCCCGGGACAGCAGCAGCAACAACAACAACAACAATAGTAATAATAATGAAAAACAATAATAATGTAAGTAAAGTTACCCCTTCTTAAAGTATTCAGTGTGGTCATCTTTAGTGTGTTCAGAGGCTGGGCAAGCAGCGCCCCTGTGTAATTCAAGCATGTTTGCCATCCCCCAAGAAACACCACTCTCTTCCGAATTCACCTTCCTTCCCAACTTTCCCGGCCCCAGATAACCTCCAACATCCTCTTGGCTAATGTGGGTTTGCCTCATCTGTTCTGCTTCCGATCCACCGTGGCCCAGCACGTGATCTTTCTCGTCGGTTTCCTTGGCTTATGACAGGTGGTCTTTTCCAGATTCATGGAATCGTGTGAATGAAGCACAGAGCACAGCCTCTTGCTCGTTTGAAGTGAGTGGCTTTCCCTGCCCTGTACCAGGGGGTCACTGCTCATTCAGACCTCCAAGAGGCCCAGCCTCAGCACCCCACCCGGCCGGCCATCACCCTGCATGTGACTGAGCACACAGCCCGGCCCCTCCTTCTGCCCTCTTAGCTCCAAGGCACCCCTGAGCCCATCCCTCTAGGATCCGGGCCCATACCTCATCTTTCCCAGAGTCTTAGCACTTGATCATGGGTCTATAAAGCATTCAGCATTCAACAGAGCAATGCAATGCATAGATGCAAAGAGGGAGCAGTAATTCTTGTGTTACGCTGCATGAGAGCCTTCGGGAAGATGGACTGTATTCCTATCCATTGCTTTCAAGCTTTCCATTAGGTCAAACGTGTACATATATCTAATGACAAAACCCCTGGGCCACATTCCCCTTCCTCACTGCAGTCCAGGGATGAACATGATTGTTGCTACAACAGTTATGGTGGTTCGTGCAGATGCTTTTTTTTTTCCCCAATAAGCTATCAGTGGGCTTGCTTCTCATCCAGTGCTGTGCTAAATGCTTGATTTATACTATCTTATTTAATTCTGCAAAAAGCCCACCACCCTGGGTGGGCACTGTTATCAGAAGCATTTGTCAGATGTTGAGAAAGGGAGGGGGAGTGGAAGGGGTAACTTGTAGAAAAGCCCCCCCAGAGCTGGGCAGTGTAAAGCCAGACTCTGAGTGGAAGCCAGTCCCACAGTGGGCAGCCTCCCTCTCCCACCCCCAGTCCCTGGGTGCTTGGGAACAAAGCCATTAACATGTGCTGCCCCAGTTCCAGGCTGCCGGGGAGCTGTTTGGCCTCAGCTCCCTTTCGGGCTCTGGTCCCCTACATCCGTGCTTATTATTTGGCATATATCAGCCCCCCAATTAGATGAGTGCCCTTGCCATGGACACTTGTAATTAAAACGGGGACTGACATCCTGAGTCTGTTCCCTTCCCCGTCCCTCTTTGTCCTGCAAGCATTTTCACTGCAAAGAGAATGGAGCATCATCGGGAGCATACGCTTGGGGAATATAATGGGGCTGGGGCTCCTCAGACGAGGCTGGAAGAGGACACAGGGACAAAATTTAAAGAGACCGCCGGAGCTGGAGATGACAGGGAAGCCAGAGGGCTGGATCAAGACTGGGGCTTGTATGTGGCAGACCACTCAGAGGTCCTGGAGCCCTACATGCCCCTCTACAGACATAAGAGTACTGCCTGCCCGCCCCTTGCCCTGGTGGCTTGTCACCAACTCCACCCAGAGCCAGTTCGAGGGCCCCTGGCTCCTCCCTGGCCCCATGACTCTTCCTCTTAGGTCAGGTCTTTATGTCCTTGCTTTGGGGTCTCCCTTGCCAGGGGCATGGCTGCCACACCAGCCCCTCACCTAGCCCTTGGCATCACTATTGGCACAGCACTGACTGTGTGCCCAAGAGGAGGCCACTTGATGATTCAGGTCTGTCACGGTCTCTGGTGATCTGGTGCCCAGAAACTTCTGGCTCCCGTGGAACCGACACTCTCTTTCCTGACACTTTATGGCGCAAACATGGCGGAGAGAGGCAGGGTCCTTCACGCCAAGGTCTTTGGAGGGAATTCTAGAGGGAGAGCTGCATTCCGAACAGTCGAGATACTACGTGTTGATTTTTCACTAGACTCTGACTGAAGTTTAAAACCGCCATTGGCCACTGGAAACATTCATGAGTTGTTTTCAGTAGAAATTATGGATATTTTCTTATCTCACGAGATTTACATCTGTGTCTCGAGTTATCATTTTTAACCCCTGCTTTGATCATTAGGAATGAATGGATCTACTACAAGCTGTGTGTGTGTGTGTGTGTGTGTTGGTGTGTGTGTCAAGGTTTTATTTTGGCCTTTTCTTGTGTGAGCATGTACACACATGTGTGTGCATGCCAGGAATGGAACCCAAAGTCTTGCATACATTAGTATATGCTCTACCACTGAGTCACATCCCAGGACGCTATGGCTTTAGCCCGTTATGAGATGAACAAGGAAGAACATTTACACCAGGTCACGTGATTGAAGATTTTGCTGGTGTGTGTTGTGGGTCTTTGCATTTTACATGTCTGTGCCAGTGGTGGTGGTGAACACCCACCCCCAAGGCTCTAGGGAGCAGTGGCAGGAGAGAGAGTTCCAGACCAGCCTGAACTACAAACCGTCATCTGAGGAGTGGGGTCTTTGGCACCCAAACGGACTCCTGGACATGGTGAGTTTCTCCAGAGTGAGTCACGCTTTGCGACCCACTTCCCTTCTTGGACCCCATAGAGCTTCGCTGTCTGAAGACCGTGGGACACACGAGGGCAGACTCCCGGGAGATGGCCTGGCTGCACATGGACCTACAGAAGGGCTTCTCACTGTCCTTTCAGACATATTGTCTGTTCACTCATTCTTCCAACACACGTGCCTTGGATTTGCTAAGCCTCGGGCCAGCATTTAAGACACAACTTTGAATGGGGTCAAAAAGCATCCTCTGCCTGCTCAGAAAACAGGCCTCCACAGCGTGGCTCCCCGCCCCCTCTTTGGCTTTCTGTGCATGCTGCATATCTTGGGGTGACCTATTTAGCTACCCACCATTTGATGTCAAGAATCCCCTCAGCTCCTTGTCAAGCTAAGCTCATTAGCATAGTCCTTCGCTGAGAAAAAGAATCTGCACAGAGCGGGTCTCCTGGTTTTATTATACGTTCGTGGGAGAATGGAGCACCCCAAATCTCAAAAGTGGACACACGGTTTCAGGGTGATCCTACCCATGGCAGACACCCCAAACACCGGCTTCAGGAACGCCCTCCTTCTTGGCTTTGGGCTGGCGCACAGCACTTTCTTTTCTGTGTCTGTTGATATATTGTCTGTTTTTATTACCTGGATTGACCCTTGTTCAACTCGCTCTTCTCGCTCTTCCTCTCCAGCCAATGGGAACAATGATATGCTACTAAAAATGCACAACTAACACCCATTCCCCACTTTGCACACAGATGTCTTCTAACTCCATGTTTATGCGATTGGTCCACTTAATTCTCCTAATACCATGGAACAGATCCCTATTGGGCAGATGAAGACAGGAAGACATAAAGCGATTGTTCATGGAGCCTCAATTTATCTCTCCCCCCTTCCCCACATACACAAGACCCCCTCACTTTTGACTGCAAGCCCCAGCCACGCCCCAAGAACTCTCCCGTGATTTCCTGATGGCATTCACTGTCCTGTTCGCTCATCTGGGAGCCTGGCAACATCTCCGTCTCTCATTGGGTGATGCTGCTGCTTCCTTTTCCTTCCTTCCCTCCTTTAGCATTTGACTGCTTCAAAGACAAGACCACAGCTAGATGGACCTATCAGGCTGTGGGTTGTGCTTCAGTCAGCACTTACTGCTGGAGTGCCCACACGGGCAGAGGGCATGAGTTTCTGTCTCTGTCCGGTGACCCACGTGAGTTAGAATACGCACCAAGTGGAGAGCTACAAACTGTCATTGTGGGCTTGGTAGAGACGCAGCTTTGCAGTGCACAGGCAGCCATACTCACTGGTGTGGGGTCGGAGGACACAGGCCCAGGTCGCTGCCTGTCGCTGCCCTGAAACCACCAGCAGGTAGCGACCGGCTTGTCCCTTGAATCTGATGCAGAAATTAAACTCAGACTTTCTGTCCTCGCTCTTCGCCTTTTCCAGTCGGCCAAGCACTAAGAGTTAGAGGTCTGCTCATCAAGGAGCCCACAATATCACAATATCACAGAGCTCGGAGGCTGAGTCTCCCTCTGTTATCCAAGACCCACACGAAGCTGTTTCCTCAGCTGTCAGCTACGGAACACCAACTGGTGTGTGTGTGTGTGTGAGCGCGCGCACAGGCGTGCATGCATGCATGTCAGTACTGGGGCTTGAACTCAGGACCTCATGCTGTCACTAGGCTCCAAGGCTGGTGTTATACCACTTTGAGCCATAGCTCCACTTCCTGCTGTTTGCTGTTGTTCCCTGCCAAGGCTGGCTTTGAACCACAATCTTCAGATCTCAGCCTCCTGAGTAGCTAGGATGACAGGTATGAGCCATCAGTGCCTAACTCAAGTGGATTTCTTTGTTTCTAATTTGTCCTCTAAAATGGACACTTTTGAGTCTTGCACCATCTTATTTGCACAAAGACACTTGTGTTTATGGGAAACAAAACCTGAAAGCACTATGTTTAGTACCTAACCATCTGTTGCACAAAAGAAAGACTCCGGTTTAGGGTGCCAAGGAATCGGTTGCTTTCGAGTTGAGTTCATGTGGCAGAGACAGCCCACATCGATTGAGTGAGCATTATATATTTGAAACAATCTCTTTGGCTTTGAAATGGTGGTGTCTTATAGACATGACCTCAATTCTGACAATTATCTATTTAATTGGATCAATACAGACAGCCCACTCCCCAGACCACTGATTCAATTAATCAGACCATTGTCAAATCTCCTCTTCTCTTGGGTCTGTGTAGACACAGACCAAGTGGCTATCTCTCCCAAGATAGGCTCAGAGGTCAATAATCCGCTTTTGGATAAAGTATCTGATCGCTCACAAATTATACAAATCACATTGATTACTGACAAATCATAATGTTTACTGAGCACTATTTGGCTCTGGCATGGAAGCATGACTAGGTATTTAATTAACAACTGTCAGATATAATTTACACCATTACAATGACCAGAAAAGGGTTGCTTGTTGATTTTATATAGTAGAACAAATACTCCACAACCAGCCTCAGAGAGGGTAAAGGAAGTGGGGGCACCGAGATAGAAGGGCAAATGGACAGGTGAGAAAATCAAATTTCATCAACATGTTTAACCTGGAAGATTTTCAAAGTCAGGAGAGCTCTGCCTCTTATAAAAATGGCCAGTGACTTGTACTTTAGGACACTGTAAACGTTGTATCTAACTTTTGCTTTCCCTTTTTGCCTTAGCTACCAGGACACTCAGAGACAAATCCAAATACACATGATAGGATTCTGTGGCTTGTAAATACATATTTTATGTAATTTTATCTACTTTAAAACTCTGTCATACATTTTAGTGTTTTAACTGCATGTATTTTAACTGAAATCCACAGACTAAATCTAGCCTGCATACCTACTCATATTGCAGCTTGCCCCTTTGGTATAATCTGTGATTCACTAAGCAAATATGGAGTGTGGGTGTGGGTAAAAATATCTAAACCAAGACTTACGATGACAACAGACTCAATGGTTTTCAGATCATAGTACCAAAATGCTGGAATAAGAATATAATTTTATGCCAGGCACTAGTGGCTCATGACTATAATCCTAGCTACTCAAAAAACTGAGATCTGAGGATTCTGTTTGAAGCCAACCTGAGCAGATAAATCCAACAGAATCTTGTCCCCAATTATCCACCAAAAATCTGGAAGTAGAGCAGTAGCTCAAGTGGTAGAGCACCAGCCTTCAGTGCAAAAACTAAGCAAGATAGAGAGGCCTTGATTTCCAAGCCTGAGTGTTAGAGAATATAATTTTATGACATAAAAGTCAAATCTTAGTGTTTATGAATAAGGGTTTATTGGTACATTGCTATGATTGTTAATTATGCATGTCCGTGGCTGTGTCTGTACTCTAAGGGTAGAGTTATACAGAGATCCTACGATATTTTATAATATTTACCATCTGGCTCTTTCAAGAAACAGTTTGCCAATCCCTGCTCTAGCCCATCTCCAATTTGTGGAGGTATGGGATGGATGGACAGAGACCTAGGGAGCTAACACAAAGGCGAATCACCTACACCACCCTTGGTTGGTGTAGGCATACATGTTATTCTTCCTAATTAAGTTTTGAAAATAATACCATCCAGTGATCCAAAGTCCATGTTTCTGAGAAAAGAAAGAAAAAGCCTCTTCAGAAGACATATGCCGCTGGTCCTTGTCACTCAAATCTTGAAGGGAAAAAGAACATCTGGCCAAGCTGGGGCGTGGGCCACACAGAGAACCCTTGGATCAGAGAGGTGGCCGGGTGTGAGCGTGGGTGGTGACAGCAAACAGGTAACTGTGAATACCAAAACTTTAGAAGAGGTGATTACCTGGTCAGCATGGCCACGAACACAGACTGTGGTGGCTACAGCAAGATTTGAGGCTGAAAATCCCGTTTGGGAAAAGAGAAATTAAGAGCTGGCATGGAAGCCGGGGGTAGTCAGAGAACTGGGAGGAACCACGAGCCGTGGCAGCCATGGCAGAGAAGGAGGAGGAGAGGAAGCGATGGAAGACAGGAAGACCCAGCCTCCCAGTGACGGGGACACAGGCCAGGCCTCTTCCTCCCAGGCGGCCATTTCCAGGGTAAAAGAGCAACTGAGTCTTGGAAGGAGAAGCAAAGACGACGTGGATGTTCACTGAACATCGACGCTGCAGCAGACGCTCAGAGTTGTTCAGCTTATTTGGGGTTTGAACGGAGGGACCGTGCTTGCTAACAAACGATCTCCCACCTGAGCCACGCCCCCCGGTGCACGCCCCGCTGGTGCGTTGTGCTTTAGTTTATTTTCAGATGGGGTCCTTCTACCTCCCTTCCAGTGTGGCTGGGATGGCAGGCGGGAGCCACCAGGCCTAACCCCTCAGCTTTACTCTGGGAAGACTATTGTTACTCTTTTCAAGGAAGGGAACAACAAGTCCAAAAGATGCCAATAACCCGAGCGAGGTCACACAGGTGGCCAAAAAAAAAAAATAGTGGAATTGGAATTTCATAGCTAAATTTCTTCTGACTCCAAAGTCCCTCGGACTCTTTAACCAGGACTGAGAAGGAAGTCAGGCCCTCGGTGCTGTGTTCACTGTTCTCTAACCAGGGCTTAGATCCCTAACTAGAATAGGATGGCACTGCCTCGAACGGCCTGGTGGCAAATCACAGAGAAACAGCCAGCCTCCGATGCCCCTAACTTTGGGAGGCAGGGTTGGGGTGGCTGGGGAAGAAGCTCAGTTTGGGCCACAGTTGGCTGCTTTCTCTCTTTTGATTTTTCAAGCTACCTTCGTGTGATGGATATATCCTTCCCCTGCACATCCGCCCCTTGACTGTTCACTAAATAAATGCTCATCGAAGCAGGTGATGCTTGCTAAGCGTCTGTGGGAGACAACTGGATAAAGGCATCAAGAACACAAAGGAGGCAACAGAAAGGAATAAAAGTAAAACTAAGTGGCCTTGGAGCCAGACCAAGCTGGACTGGGCCCCGCTCGCCAGCTGTGCACTCTGGAGTAAGCAGCTTTCTTGCTGCACCTTGGTTTCTCTGTCCTTAGAACAGGAGATGTCAAGGTCTACTTTGAAGAAACGCTGCTGAGGAGTGTGATCAATAAAACACATGAGCTGTGTGGGGCAGCAGCGAGGAGTCAGCTGGATTCCTCATCCGGAGACCCGCTAAGGAAAAGACTTCTCGGATGGGAAATCCAAAGGCCAGGCAGTGTGGCACATGCCTGTAATGCCAGCTTGAGATGGTGGTGGGATTAGGGGTGGTTAGATGAAAGTTAGATAAAAGTCCAACGGTGACCCTGGGCAGAAATGAGAGATCCTATACATAAAAAAAACACCATTAGGCAAATAAACAAAGCAGAGAAGGAGTAAGGTTGTAGCTCAAGTTGTAGAGTGCTTGCCTATCACGTGCTCTGCTCCTGAGCTCAAACCCTGAGTTCAAATCGCTCAACAAACCACCATCTTGGCAGGGTTTGCAATGACTGCTCAGTTTTCTAGAAACATTTACGCGCGCACGCGCACACACACACACACACACACACACACACACACAGTGGAAAATGACTGGATGATGTACGAAAACATTACCATCTTGAGAAAACTGCAAAGGCTCCAAAGTGTGTTTTCCCATCTAGGGACAAGGGGAAACAGGAAAACATTCATAATGTGTGCAGGGCCGGCGGCAGTCAGCCACGCCCCAGGAAAGCAGCTTTGGGTATAAATCACACACAGGGCACAGCTTGCTTTCACCCTGAGGTGCTGCCCATGCAGCAACCCTCCCGAGGGCCCGGCTCCGGAAGATGCCGAGAACCTTCCCAGTTTGACAAAACCCAGGGCCATCCTTATGTCGGCTGAACTCTGTCCCCCAAGAGCCAGCGAGCTCCCTGCCAGCTCAGAGACCCAAAGCTGGGCTACAGCCATTGCTCAGCTCCCCGGCGGATCTCAGGAGCTGACAGTCTCTAAATTACTGCCTGGGAAGCGTATCGCATGCCAGCTGACAGGAGCGGGAGAGGAAACATCCTTACAGATTGCTGAGCAGCTTGCTCCCCCTCTCCGGGGAGGAGGCGTTCCCGGTGTTCGTGTCGCTGGATACAGACACCAAATGAGAAGTAGGTGATTACAAACACCTGGGAGAGTGGTGTGTGTACCGAGGAAAAGAAGAACAGAGGGGACCCTGGCCTTCCCCGTCGGAGGAGGCAATTTGGCTCCAAGAAAATAAGGAGACAGGAGATAATAAAAGTCACAAATGAACCTGCAATTGCTTGCCTTCTGGAAGCTCCCATCTGATCTCAGTTTGCTCGTCCACGCGGACGGTGACAGGTTACTATGGCTGTGGGGATGCAGCACACAGGGCTGGACCCTGTGGATGGGCCAGTGAGTGCCGAGTGGACACCCAAGTGGAACCAAGGGTCCCTTGCCGTCAGCATGTGAGCCACGATGCCCAAGTTCGCTGACACCTGAGGGCCCCGTGCGTGCAGACAAAAGGAGAAAGAAAGGAAGGATCAAAACACATGTCCAGGCTCTCACCTCTAAGCCTAGCTATGGAAGAGTCTGAGATCTGAGGATCTCAGTTTGAAGCCAGCCAGGCAGGCAAGTCTGTGGGACTCTTACTGCCAATTAACCACCCCAAAGCCACAAGTGGAGAGCACCCGTTTCGAGTGAAAAAGCTGAAGGATAGCGTACCTGCATGAAAATAAATGAATAATGTTTCAGAAACACACAGACACACACACACACAACTCGGGGAAGAATAGAGGTATTAGCAGTGAGCAGAGTTTGTGTGGAGGGCTTCTCTCTCAGCCTGGGCTGTGGCTGCTGGAATCCATGTGCCCTGGTTGAAGCGCTCGCCTCCCCCACGTGTTTACCTGAAACCTCAGAAAAAGGCCCAGTTTGGGAAATGGGTTCTTCAGCTATCATCCGTCAAGATGCGGTCATCCTGGAATAGCATGGTCCCTAGATCCAGTAACGAGGGCCCGTATATGAAGGTCACGGAAGATACCGAGGGCCCTGGGTTGCGGAGAACACGGGAGTCAGAGGCAGAGAGTGGAGCGGGGCCACAGCTGAATCCCCAACTTCCACTAGAAAACGGCCCAAGGAGAGACCACGAGAGGATCCACCGGAGCTTTTCCTCACTAGCACGGCCCGGCTTACTCTTGGGAGGGTGGCATTGTGCCTCCAAGATAAGAGAAATACCTTTTGTGGTTTGGAGGTACCGAGTGTGTGACCCAGGACACGGTAGCCTATGAAGCTAATGTTCTATGTCATCATCCCTCGCCGCCAGCTACACATTCTGTGCCTTGTCCCCTGGCCCGGATTGTAGATGAGCCGGAGGAGAAGTCTGTTCAAGCTCCTGCCGAGGGAGCAGGCAGGAGCTGTAGCATGGGCCCATCATGACCCCTCCAGAAACCAACAGCGACAACAGGACAACCTGCAGGTCAAGACAGCATCCTCCATCTCTCATCTCGTTCGCAGCCAAGCTGAGCGACAGTGGCATGCAGGGCCAGCAGCGTGTCAGCCTCACCCAGACTCAGTTTCCCCAGACAGGGTCCAGTGTAGACAGGCGAGTTCGTGCTCACGTCTACTCCCTTGCCCTTCAATTTTATTACATTTAGGTAAAGAGGAAAACAACGGCAAGCCCTTTTCTGCAACTCAAGATGGAGATCACTAACAGCATTAAGGGCAGAAATTAAGCTGTGGAATTAAACCCCTCAAATTAGAAATAATAAAATCTCTCACCAGTGCCCAGCCCTGGCAAACGTAAGGAAAACCTGAGGCCCTGCTGGGCCTTTTTATTACTTGAGGTATATGGAGTCTCTAATTTAAGGCTAAATATAAAACTAAAGCATACACAGCTGGACTTTCAAGTCGTTTCAAAACACATTGAATACCTTCCCGAGAAAGTCCCAGAATCTAACGAGCCCTCACTCTGCACCAGTGTAAACAGAAGCCAGGATAGACCGAACCTAGGGGGCCTCCAAGGATATTTAAGAGGGGAGAGGACACGGCTAGGCCGAGGGCCTGAGGTGATGGGAATGCAGACCGCACCACAGGCACATGCTGACCCCACCTATAGCAGAAGCCAGGAGAACTGGCTGAGGGGCCGGCACTCACCAGGGCTGCTGTTAACCACCGCTTCGTCTGTGCCACGTGCATCTCAGCTCTGTTCCTACACTCCAGAGACAACAGAAAATGAGAGAGGCCAGTCGGCCTGGGCCAGGTGAATGGATTCTCTGTTATCCCAGGAATTTTCCTTGGAGGAGGTGGCATAGAATCCTTGGAACAGGCTTAGGATTGGTCCATTGGATAATCACTCAGGAGAGCCTTGGGTGTGCTGGGTTCAGTGCTGGGCATGTGCCTTGGGTTTGGACATGAACTGGCCTCCTGGGAGGGTCACGGGTTAAAGATCCTTCCCTCGACCTGGACTGCAAGAGGAGGGTGGACACTCCTGGTCAGTGGACGGAGGTGGTGTTGGATTCCTAATGTGGTGGCATAGTTGGGAAGGGGCGGACAGTAGGAAGTGGAGCCTTGTTGAAGGAAGGAAGTTACTGGGGTGGGGAATGATTTTGAAGGATGGATCACAGGTCCCCAGCTGCCTCTCTGCTCTCTGTTTCCTGGTCACCATGAGGTGAGCAACTCTGTCCCACCACAGCCTTCCACTAGGATCGGCTTCTTCTAGAAAAAAACAGTGGGTCAGCTGACCATGCTGCGAAACCAAGAGCAAGAGATACATGTTCCTGAGTTGTTTCTATCAGACGCTTGGTCACCATGATGAAAACTGAACTAGCAGGCTCTGGATACCAGAGTGAGCAAGTCAAGCAAAATCCAGATTCTCGTTCCTGGAACTGTGGGCTGTGGGTACAGATGGGTGATATAAAATTCAACTGGAGATTGTAAAATACTTTTTCCATCGGGGTGGGGGGATCTATGGCCTCCTTCCTTGAATGTGAATCTCAGCGGGATGGCTTCCCAAATGGCAGCCAGTGTGACCACATCCTCCCATGGTAACTGTGATTCCAGGCTAGAAAGATCATGCTGTGTGTCTGCTGTGTTGGTGGGAAAGTATCTCTAAAGAATCCATGTAGCCAGGCGCCGGTGGCTCACGCCTGTAATCCAAGCTACTATGGAGGGTGAGACCTGAGGATCACAGTTCAAAGCCAGTCCTGTGAGACTCTTATCTCCAATGCACCATCAGAAAAACCAGAAGTGGTGCTATGGCTCAAGTGGTAGAGCGCTTGCCTTGAGCTGAGGAGCTCAGGGACAGCGCCCAGACCCAGAGTTCAAGGCACATGACCACCACCACTAACAAAAAAAGAATGCACGCCCCACCCCCGAGACCTTGGTTGCTAGTGCTGAGCTCAGCCTCCTTGCCCTCCCAGACAAGGACCTGGACATATGGGAAGAACCATCTCAGCCCCATTCCTGTCTCAAGAAGGACATTAACTGAAATCCACCAGTGCCCACCAGAATCACAGATGGAGCCAGGCCATGCCCTATGCAAATCCTGACCTTAGAAAGCCAGAAGAACCTTCCGGAACAGTGCCTGTTTTATGCCCACAAAGCGTAGAGTATGTAGTAACTTAGCCACGGGGAGATAAAAGCTAGCATCTATGTGACATTCTGTGTGTGTGTGTGTGTGTGTGTGTGTGTGTGTGTGTGTGCGCGTGTGTGTGCGTGTGTGTCGGGCATGCTCCCCACATGTGAGATCACGTCCCGTCCCTGCCCCTCCCCTTCCATGTGACAATAGACTTTGATTGCCTTTCAGTTTCATTGCCTATTTTTATACTCCGCTGCATTAAATCATAAATCGCAAGCAGCTTATCCATGTCTGATTCTTACTAAGCACTTGGTTTTTATTGGGCTCTCAAAGTTAGAGAATGGCAAACACGTAAATCGGAGTGGCCCTCTTTGCTCTCCTTGGAGGAAGGTTCTAGAATGAGGCTGTTTGGCATGAAAGGGCTCAGGTCTGAAGTGTGCGGCTCCTTACGTGGGTGTCGGGATCCCGGTGGCCGGTGTGGCCCGGCCAGCCGGGTGCATCCACCGGGAAGCTTTTCAATGATTTTTTTTCCTTAGCATGGTCATTTTTCTTTCCTAAACGGCCTGGAGTTTTGAGCTCTGATGCATTTTTGCATTAAGGAACGCGGGCAGGCTCCCTCGGCGTGTCTCATCATGAAGTTATTTTTCAAGTCCGCATGGAGAAGAGGTTGTATAACACAGTAATTACCAGCTTGCATTTGGGAGACAGATGGGCCTTGGTGGGAGCCCTGCGGCTTACTCTTGCAGCAGGGGACAACTTGGGCGGGTTAGAATTGAACTCTCATACACCTAGCCTACACATCTGAGGAATGGGCGTACGCACAGGGCCTCTGGCCTGTTTGCTTGTGAAGACTAGGTTGGATGAGGAGTAGAAAGCCCTTCCCCACGCCCTGCCCGCTCTGCACAGCATCAGAGCTCAAGGCGATTCATCTCCCACCACCGCCCCATCATCATTTCAGTTCTGCTCTGGTGAGTACCATCTGATGTGACAAAAAAGAAAAAAAAGAAAGAAAAGACCCCCGATGACACTGGCAATGACTTCTTTTCCCACTTAAACACAAAACAACACATATCCTTCTGAGATTCAGCTTGTCCTGGTGGGGCCTATATTTGCTCCCTGATTATTGTTCCTGTGATTTACAACAATAACAGATAAATGATATTTCCACCTTCCCAGAGATCTCCAAACACACCCTTAACCTTTCTCTCCCTTTTCCACATCTCCCCCCCACCATCCCATCTCCTGCCCTGGCCCCCCCCCACCAAAAAGCTCACTCCCAACTGCTCGCAATGAAGCCAGGAGATTGTTTTAGTAAAAGAAAGCCATGGAACATTCTCTGAAGGCCCAGCCCTGCAGTTCTTACATAAGCAGCTCCCTACACCAGAGTCATGAGGTTCTGCAGTAGAGAAACTTCCATTTGTACGCTCTCCAACTTCCCGCTGCACCGCAGCCCCTCCTTCCTCTCCCCCCTCTGCCCCCTCCCTTCTGCCCGAGCTCTGGCTCCATTTGAAGTTTCCCCCCACCTACCAGCACCAGCTCATTTTTTTTTCCACATAATATAGTGCAGTTTATTACATAAGTGATTTATTGCATGCACCTTAATGTATAAGGGGCAAAACTTGTTTAAAATAAATCCAACTGAGAGGATAATCTCTATGGGCAAAATGTACTTGGACTTAATTTCTCTACTGGGTATTATACACTATATAATTGCCTTAAACAGAAGCTGCACACACAAATTTAGCTTGGCACCGATATCTGGCTGTACAGAACACTCAAGTTACATGCTGGGTTTAGCTACAAATCCTTCTTTCCACCAAAAGAAACTCAACTGCATTCCATCCCTTAAAGAAATACTCAGCCTGCATCTCCCACTGAGATGGGGGGGGAAGCTGCCCACTGCTGCTGGATGGGGCAGGGGGTGCAGCAGAGGCCTTTGTCTTGGGAGAGAGGGCAAACCTACCGGTCTGTCTCTAACCAGACTGAGTTCCCCTGATTCAACCTTCTTCCCTCCTGTTCCAAAGAGAATTCCACAGCAAGGAAGCCACGATTCCTCTGCTCGCTGGCTGCCTGGTGCCGGATGTGGGATACGTGCTTAATTAAAGTTGATGGTGCCTTGCCCTTCTTTCTCCTGCAGATTAATTAATTAATGTATTCATTGACTCCTTCATGCATTTATTCATTCTACAAACACTCCCTGAGCTGCTCTCAGCCCCTGGGCAGCGGTGCAACCTGGACTGTGCCTGCTTGATTTTCATAAGGAAGATGGGAAGTAATTAAGTCATTCCCCCCAAAAGTACAGCAAGACAAACCATGACAGGGAGATGGAGAGTCAGGGCTTGGTGCTCTGAGCGCCCTTCAGGGAGGTCAGGGAAGAGCCCGGAGGAAGGAGCCTTTAGAGGGTCGGTTAGCTCGCTAGCAATGTACCCCAAATGTAAGGGTTTAAAACTATAAGTAATTTTGCAGTTGTGGAGGTCAGAAGTGAAAATGTTTGCTAAAACCCCCAGGTCAGGAGGGCAGGTTGGTTTCTCTGGAAGCTCTTGGGGAGAAATGGTTTCATGATCTTTTCCAACTTCTCAAGGCTGCCTGCATTCCTTGGCTCTTGGCCCCTCTTCCAGCTGCAAAGCTGATAACATCAGGCCCAATCTGTTGGCTCTGCAACTCTGTGACTCCTCCACCTCTCTTTTTCCACCTCAGGAAATGACGCCCAGAACCATCCAAACCATCCAGGACAATCCCCCAATTGAAGGCCAGTGGCTACGTATCTTTACTTCCATCTGCAGCTCAATTCCCTGGGTACTGTGTGCGCTGACACTTTCACGGGGGCTGAGCGGTAGGATGTGGACATCACGCGGGGCGATTCTTTTGCCTGCCTAATGATGTTCTAGGAAAACGTGGAAGCTTTCAGGGTGAGGTATCCAGGGCTGCGAGGGAAGGCCACGGCGGAACCAGAGAACCAGAGAGCTAGAGAACCAGACGGCTGAACTAGAGAACCAGACCGGCCACATGAAGGATTCGGTTAGTTACCTAAAACCCTTCTACCGATTCACTGGAGAGATAAGATACTGCACTCTATTGAATCTAAATTATAGATGCCATTATTTTATTTCCTGCTAAGAAAAAGAAAAGGCTGTCCATTCATATATAGTACAATACTTCCTTATCACTTAGAATTAATTTATACGTCTTGCAAGAACTCTTCTAGATTTAAATTAGACCTCTGCTTTTGCCATCTGTAGTTCTTGGGTCATATAATGAAAATACAAGTGAGCCAAGTGCTGGTAGCTCACGCTTGTAATCCCAGCTACTCAGGAGGCTGAGAGCTGAGGATTGCGGTTCAAAGACAGCCAGGGAGAGAAAGTCCATGAGGCTCTGATCGCCAATTAATCGCCAGAAGATCGGCGGTGGAGCTGTGGCTGGAGGTGCTGGAGGCCTAGCCTTGAGAAAAACTGCTCAGGGACAGCGCCTAGGCCCAGAGTTCAAGTGTCAGGAACATTGGGGAGAAAAAAAAGGATGTTGAAGACATTCCTAAAGTCTCTCCTGGTACCCTGACCACCAATGCCAGAGTTTCTCCAGCCATCATAGGACGTAAGCTTTCTTTCAAGAATTCTTTAGTTATGTTGAACAATCTGCTTTTTGGACTCCCTTCTGGAATGAAAGGCTCTGGTTGAGAGACCTTTCCAGAAACAAAGGTTTCTCATCCCTTAACTCCCCCCCAACTCCTAGACCCCAGTAGCCATTCCCGTCCTAGAAGGTTAATGAGCTGGTATTATTTCCTGGAGCTTCCTGGAAGCTGTAGACTCCGGTCCCTCACACTTCCTTATAGGCATTAATATAATTCACAGACAGTTTGAACATACACAGACATGTATATCTATGTGTGTGCATATAATATATATGTACATACATAAGCTTTATATATATGGCTGTGGAACACTTCTGGAAGTGCTCAGATCTAAGATATACGAACAGGAGAGGATTTTAGAGAGGCAGCTCAAGGTCAAGGGATCCTCAGATTGGTGCTTTCCAAAGGTTGTTTGGTTGCACTGAAACTTACTCGTCCGGTGTTAGCTGCAGATTGGAAAGCATGGATGCATGACCACAGAAGGGTGCTTCGTCAGAGCTGTGCCAGGTGCTGGCTTTGTTCCTGCCCACCTCCAAGTCTGGAAGAGGCATTTATTCCTTTACCCATTGTACATAGCAAGAAATTGAGGCTTGAGTAAACCTACAAACACGTCTGACACCAGGTCCTACGTGGGAGAGTGGATGTACGCTTGGAGTGACGTCAGATGGGTCTAAGCATCTCTTATTTCTCTCTGAATGTCTTCATCTCTCCTTGGGAAAGGCCTTCAACCTGGGGAATCTCAAGTCCACGCCATAAACATGTAGAGGATTTGGCTGTGCAGGCAATGGGTGCTGGTCTGGTTTTAGGGTAAATAGTAACCCCACCCCCCACCCCCGGGCCTTTCAGAGAAGAGGCTCCGTGGCTCTGCTGGAGGAGGCAGAGGAGCAGCCACAGTTCGGAGAAGCTCAACTTTGCACCCTGCAACAGGACAATGGGGCACCAGCAGCAGAGGAAAAACAATATGACTCCATTTGTGCAATTTTTTCTAAAAAAGAATTTTGGAAGCTAAATATGAGGCTGTAAAACATTCAGAGATCCCCAGGAAGGCAGCGTGAAATCAGCATAAAAAATCTGTTCCGGTCTTCATCTCATACTTGGTTGACCTGACAATTGCTATCCTCTCTCAAGGCAGCTCGGGGAATAACAGAGCAACGTGGAGAGGGAGGGGGAGGAGGGGGAGGGGAGGGGAAGGATGATACTTCACATCCAGTATACAGTAGGGTTCTTGGCATGACCAGTCACACAAGAATCTAATAGGCGCCACTGCATACCCACACTATTTTTCAGGTGAAAGTTAGAAAGAACAAAGGACTATGAATTTTTCTTTCTTTCTTTCTTTCTTTTTTTAATGAAAATAGAAAACTGGGAGAAGTTAGGCCCTTAAGGATCCGCAACGGCAAGAGTGAGCCTACTTTCTTTCCAATGCTATGGAATTGTGCCAGGATGAGCACGAAGCCAGGTTCAAACCCCATAAAAAGCACATCACCACTGAAGCGGCCATGGGAATGATGGGAAGGGAAGGGCCTTATATGCCATGATGTCTGGCTAGGAGCGCTCATTTTGAATCAATTAACTAAAAGCAAATTTCAGTTGGGTTCTGGTCTTTTGGAAAAGAAGGTAGAGGAGACACCCTCAACCTCCTCCCCTGCCCCTTACCTTGGACAACAACTTCCCCTCACTGTGTACATGAGCAAGCACGCACATGCGCATGCACACACGCACGCGTGCGTGCAAACATACACACACACATTCCAATGGACCATATGTATACTCCCCAGGGCAGAAGACTGCTGAGCCAAATGGTGTAAGTCCCTCAGACTCCACTGGCCCACTTGGTGCCCATGTTACCAACACACACAACTTGCCTTGCCAGGGAAGCGCATCTGAGGGAGAAGGGGCTGCCAAGGCAGGGCCTGGGCTGTAAATGGCTGCTTGGGGTGTTTGCAGAGGAAGTGGGGGGTGGAAGAAAGGCGCATAGGGAGAGGGAGCTGGTCATTTAGGCTCCTTATTTGGAGAGGCGGCCTGGTGCTAAGCAGTTTAGCCATACATCAGCTCCTGGAGAATCAGAGCAAACCATTTCTGCAGGCGGAGAAGCTGGGGGTCAAGTAGGAAGGACAGTGAGGCCCCAGGACCATGACCCCACGAGGAGCCAGCATCGGCCAGGAATAGGAGCACATGCTCCGCCTTGGGGAACAGGCCAACACAAAGGGCCCAGATCAATTCCACCCTTTGCGAGCCTTCGTCTCTGTTTCTAAATGAAGGTTTTATGTACGGAAGATGAGAAGAAATTCTGTCTGAGTGGACCTTCACCCATGGGGTCCCTGTGGCTCAACATAACATGGAGGATCTGGCTTGCGAATCATCGTCTTCTGTCAGGACAATGGAAATATCCTTCTCGGGAAGTCCCAGTTTTACTCCGAGCTGGGCTAACACTTCCCCGCAGTTCACAGCAATCTCCTTAATAAATTAACCAGGCCGCCACAGATGTACAAATACAAACACACCATTCAGAAATGGTCCCGGTGAAGATCACACAATCTCTAAAATCCATCTCGGCACCGTGTAATTGCTGCAGGCCACCTCCGTCTCCTTTCCCCCTTTCTATTTGCATTTAAAAGACAGTAAATTGCAGGGTCCATAAACATTTTTATAGTGATTTATAGAAGACTAGAATGTCACTTCTGCTCTTCACACTTTACCAGTCCTGAGAATCAAATGCTGGCTGTGGATGTAATCTTGCTGTCCTAGACAGCCACAGTACAAGATAGTTGGCAGAGTCTTCTCCTCCTTTCCCTCCCCTCCTTCCCCTCCCCTCCTTTCCCTCCTTCTTTCTTCCTCCCAGCCTTTCCCTCTCCTCTGCTTCTGTTCTCCCCTCTCCTCAGCCTCTCCACTCCCCTCTTCTCCCCTTCTTTTTGGCCGTTTTTTTTTTTAACGTAGTACCAACAATATTGATCTTTCAGTTAGAAAAGACCTCCCCCTCATTTTTTTTAAAATAAAACCAATCACCAGAGTGAAGAGACCATTCTTCTGTTTTGTCTTGGAGTGTGGGGAGATTCTTTACCTCTTCTCATTCTGGGGCCTGCCCCACAGATGGCCTCTGCACCCTTCTCGGAGGTGGGCTACAGGCAGGAGAGGAAAGCGAGCAGAAGTGGGGTCCAAGCAGGGCGCCCCTGACTGATCAGAAAACACCGTGAGGAGGTAAACCGAGGCACAGGTGGGAAGCCAGCAGTGCTGCTTCCCCGCCAGCTAAGTCACAAAAGACCGTGCATGGCCAAGACATGCTGTGTATCTCAGGGAACAGCAAACTCGCGGGCATCCTCCAACCTTTTTCTATTGTTAGTTTTTGTTTGTTTGTTTCTTTTTTAACCAAGGGGCCTGAGAATCCTTGCACGGTGTGTGCATAGAGGAGATGGGAAGCGGCTGGGAGGCGGAAGAAAAAAGGAGAAATAAATAAAAGAGAAAAAGAAAGTAAAGAGGGAGGGGAAAAGGCACCCTAGCGCCTCATTTGCCCTTCTAGAAGGGAGTATTTCTTTCCACCTTTTTCACATTATAATAATGGCCTCACCGCTTCTGAAAGGAGGCTTGGTACAACAGCAAATGGTGCATGACACAGAGAAACCCCGCTCTTTGTGACTCCAGCTCCGCTCCAAAGAAAGTCCTTCCCTGCCTCCATCTCCCTGCCATTAACTGAGATGAAATGAGTTTTTCCCCCTTTTGATCCCCCCCCCATAGCACTGTCTATTACAGTGTGACGCGACTGAGATTCCTGGCCCATTATTTCATGGAGGATTCTTTTATTCTGGTTTGGGAGTTCACGCTGCAAGGTTATCTGTGCACAAAGCGACGCCTTGCTCTGTGCATTCATTTTTGAAATCTGATCGCACTGATAAGAGTGACACCATTCGCTTTGCATTTGTCAGATAAGTAGCTCTGTGCGGGAGTCATAATTTTTGGTGTGATTCAGTCAGGGCTCCCTGGTAAAAATACGTCAAGCGATAAAAATGCAAGTATTATAAAAATAACCTTTGTATCAAGAGTATCGTCCTATCTTCTACTCTTTTAAAAGCATATTATGGTGGTGTTTTTTTTTTTAAATTTCTTTCTCTTTTTTTTTTTCACTTCTTGTGAGATACCTGGCCACATTCAGATGTCAACTTCCTGGCATGCATTTTTCCAGTAATTATTAGTATTAGTTTTAATGGCATTACTATGTCATTGCTGTCTGTCTATTAGCAGCTTGAGGAGTGACGCGAGGTGACATGGGTCTGATGCGGTTTGTCTTGGAAGGGTTTTGCTCATCCCCCTCCCTTGCTGTTTTCCACTGTCGTCAGGTAACGTTGCCTGAGTTTATTCCGCTGTTGTTGGGTAATGTTGCCTGATCGTAAGAAGTAAAATGAATTCATCTCCCAAAGTGCACTGTTGCTGAGCGGAGTCAGACAGCATTTCGGACCAGGGCCTGGAGCGTCCTGTGGTGGCATCCTGTGTCTGTGGGGACAGGGCCGAGCTGCCAGCTTACCCAGAGAACAATGCCACCCTGTTCCCCGCATGGGGAGCAGCCTGTGTCTCCAGCCACGAGAAGCCCCAGGACACGGGCTTGCTTCTCGCTTCTAAGGGATCTCATGCTGCCCAAGCCACCCTGGGAAAAGCCACCTGGGGCCACGGAGGAGGCTGGCAAGCAGGTTATATAAATATTAGCAGGACGCAGGTGGCGGGAGTCCCCAACACCTCTCCCCCCCCTCCTCTCCCCCGCCAGCTGGTGGCAGCCACACAAAGCCTCTAGCAAGGAGACCAAGAGACAGCTGGCCGTGGGTTCGCTCACAAGCAGAATAGCAAGCCACGTGGCACAAGGTCCTGTCTCCGTCCCTGTACGGGAGGCCCAAACACCCGGGCCTGCAGCTGATAACACGGTAATAGTCCCCCTTTGAGGACCGAGGCTCCTGCGTGCCGGTTCGTCATTTATCACACCTAGCAGCAGTGCTGAACTATAATTACTCTTCTCTTATCCTGCCGGACTGTCATGTCCACGCAGAGAGGCACCGCAGAGTCCCCAAGTTAATGACACATTACCTCTTGACAAGCACTTAAAGGTTTCATTGTAAATATTCAAGATATAAAACATCCGAGATTCCCTTTTTAATTATAAAAAGCAATTTCAGGGCCTCCCTACCCCAACCCTCTCCCTCCTCCCCCAAATAACCAAAGTTTTCCCTGCCTGCCACGGTTATCCCCTGCTTACCGCCAACAAACGCATGTCGCTTCGTCACGCAAACTCATTGCTACAAGTTAACTCAGTATCTCTTCGCAATTATCACACACATTGCCTATGAAATTGGTAATTTAAACACACATCACATTTCCACAAAAGTTAAATTTCCACCCCGAAAGAAGGGGGAAATTGCATTTATATGAAAAATTATATATGAAAAAAAAGAGAGAGGCTAAAATACAGCATGAATAGCCCGGGTTTCCTACTGGAAAGAGAGGGAGGAAGTCACGGAATCATTTTTTTTTAAAGGATGAATCACTGAGGTAAAAAATTATATGCATATATTTTTTCCATAAATTAAAAAATTGGAAATCTGTGGATTGTTAAGTCCTGATTGCTCACTCGCCAGGTGTTGGAGAATGCTGGCCCAGGTGGTATTCAGTGACGCCCGTGGCCATTTCTAAACCTCAGAGAACGATCAGAGGACACCACGCTGGCCTCGCGGGGAGACACATCCTGGCGGGCTCTGTCATCTGGCCATCATCCCACTAGTTTTTATGAGGTGATTTTTCTGCTGAGCCAAGCCTGGGTGGGGCCTCAGGCCAGCAGGGGTCAACTTCCATGGTGATGTGGATGGAAGGCTGGGAAGAGGAAAAGAGAACCCAAGCAGACACACTTCTTCAGGCCACAAAAGCCGCATGATGTGAGAACTCAGTGGAGCAAATTGGTTGAAAGCACCCCCCTCCACACACATACACATACACACACTGATCACCAGAGATCAGTGTGTCACAAGTGGCCCCTGCATGGGAATTCTGATGGAAGGTCAAACGTGTGGGATGCCATGTGTTTAAGATCAGGTTGTTCCAATTGAGAATGCCAAGGCCAAAGAAAGCCACTGGAGTGAAGAGCCCTTGGTTTTAGCAGCCAGGATACAAGATAGAGTAGTGGGAAGGGAGGATCCTCTCCCTCTGGTCCTTTAACTCCATAGATCATTAGGGCTGATTTCTTTGATCGATCTTCCCCCTACCTCCAGGTAATGGACCTCTAAATTCTTTAATTGAAGACCGCACACCTTCCCAGAGAAAGGCACATCTTTTCTTTGGTCAAAGGATGGTGGGTTAGGAAAAGGAATGGCTAGCAAAACTTGTTTTCAAGAAGGCACAAGACAGCCAAACCAGCCATTTAAAAAAATGGAGGGCTGGGAAGGTGGCTCAGTGGTAGAGCTTGCCTTGCATGCCTGAGGCCCTGGGTTCGATTCCTCAGCACCACATAAGCAAAAAGAAAAAAGCCAGGAGTGGAGCTGTGGCTCAAGTGGTAGAGTGCTAGCCTTGAGCTGAAGAGCTGAGGGACAGCGCCCAGGCCCAGAGTTCAGGCCCCACGACTGGACTCCCCCCCCCAAAAAATGGAGTCAGAGTGGGACACTGGTGGCTCACACTTGTAATCCTAGCTACTCAGGAGGCTAAGAGGTAAGGATCATGGTTCAAAGCCAGCCTGGGCAAGAAAGTCCATGAGCTGCTTTTTCTCTAATTCCCTAAAAGTTAGAAGTAGAAATATAGTTCAAGTGGTACCAGCCTTGAGCAAAAGGGCTAAAGAACAGGGCTAGGCACTGAGTTCAAGCCCCAGTATAGGCACTAAAAAAGGAGGGAAGGAAGGAAAGAAGGAAGAAAGGGAGGAAGGAAGGAAGGAAGGAAGGAAGGGAGGGAGGGAGGGAGGGAGGGAGGGAGGAAGGAAGGAGGCTGGCAGAGGTCTCTACAGACAGACAAAGAGGGTAGAGAACATAACACAAAGAGGATACATAGGCCAGTGAGATGAGACAGAAAGGTTCATCTTTGCTCTGAGATTCTAAAACTGGAAAAGTCTAATACAGCTGTCAAGGGCCACTGTCGAACGCACAGATCACTGTACAGACAAGATGAGGGAGCTGGTCTGGCACAAGAGAGAGAGAGGAAGGCATGGAAAGTCGAGAACACCAAAACCCTCGGAGCTTACGGCCTGGCATCCCAAGCTGGGGCTCTCTCTGTGAAATTTCAGGATGGAAGTTTCATGAGTGAGTGGGTGCGAGCGAAAGGATGCCATGATAAACAGCTCCAGGAAGATCATCGCGGTGAAGCTCATTTTCCCCTGCCTCCAGGAACCAGGATGCCCCAGGACAGTTCACTGGTAGGCACTGTTTGGGGCAGGAGTGTGGTGGGGAGGAGAGTATTTGTGGAGGTCATTTGTGGAGGGGATGAAGTGGGTGATAACAATAATGAAGACAGAGATGTCTGTTATGGCTAAGATCGACGCAGTGTTTGCTTGGGCCAGGCAACCTGTGGAGCACTTAAGGACTCTAGTTCTTCACCCAGCTCTTAGGCAGTCACAGCTGCGAACCTCCTGGCTGACATTTCATAGAAAGGAAACAGGATCTGAGAGGTCCCGGAACAGGGCAGGAAGAGGATGGGAATCTATCATGGAATCCATGGTCTTTCCCTACTGCTGCTTATCGCCAGGGGGGCTGGGAGGTGGGTGGGAAATACACTCAAGAAGCTGTAGAGGATCATTCCTAAATTCAGTGGCCAGAATCCCATCCCCCAATACCACTCCTCTTCCTCCTCCTCCTTTTCCTTCTCCTCCTCCTTCTCCTCTTCTTCTTCTTTGGTGTAATCACTGGGGTTTGAACTCTGGGCCTGGGTGCTATCCCTGAGCTGTTCTGCACAAAACTAGCCCTCTACCACTTGAGCCACAACTCCACTTCTGGTTTTCTGTGGTTAACTGGAGATAAGAGTCCCACAGACTTTGCTGCTTGGGCTGGCTTTGAACTGCAATCCTCAGATCTCAGCCTCCTGAGTAGCTGGGATGACAGGTGTGAGCCATTGACACCTGGCCCCAAATTCCTTGTTTGGCTTTGGCTTCGGGGGCTGAATCTGCAGCACTGTCTCGGTGGATCCCTTCTCTTCCCTTTTCCACCCAAATGTCTCCTCTCTGAGCTCCTGGCTGCACGCTGCCAGGGCTGACTTGTCCCCAGAGCGCCCTGCTCTTCTCAAAGGCACTTTATAAATTGGATGAAATGACCAAGATCCAGACACGCTGTGCTTCCCTGATTCCTGGTTTTGAGACAAGCTCCCTTGGGGAATCCGCTCTTCTTACTCTGCACCGCACCTTTCCCTCTTCAGGGGAAATCACTCACACTGTGTTTATCTCCTGCTTGGAGAAAATGTCAAGGGAACACAGAGGCAAAATTCAGAAAGACTGCAGCACAGCTCCAGTGAGTCAGAGGTCTGAAGCGAGATGCTGCTGCTCCCTCCCTTCTTCCCTCTCCCCTCCTCCTATCCTTCCTCTATCCCCCTCTCTCCCTAACCCCACCACTCCTTCCCTCTCTCAATTTCCCTCTCTTCCTTCCCCTCCTTCCTCTCTTTGCCTCTCTTTCCCTTCTTTTCTCTTTTTCTTTTCTCTTGCGGCTTCCTGGCCATCCTACAACTTGGGTGGCGATGGAATTACCCTGGGGCTCTCGGGGAGTTCTCCTGGGTTAACAAAGAGCTGTTGTCAGGGTGATGTGCATTTTGGCAGTGATAAAATGCAATCCACACAGTTTGTAATAACACAGCTGTTGACCTTTAGTGGCTCAAGATTCTAAAAATCCACTGAAGCCGTGTCTATCACTCCAGGCCCCAGGGCCAGGTCACCTAAACCAGCCTGGGCGGCGGGGCTCAAAGCTGTGAACTGAAGTGCAGTGGTGCCCCCACTGAAAACAGCCAGGAACTAGAAAGCTGGGGGTCAGGGCAGGGGATGCAGTGCTCAATCTGCAGAGATCCCGGCTGCTCCTCTCTTGCGCCTTGGATGCGGTGTCCTCTCTGCAGGGCAGCCTCCTGTGTGTCATGGATCCTCGTGTAGTGCCCTGAGTGGATCATCCAGGTCAATGACACAGCAGTCCACGCCGATCCTACTCCCTTTGCCTGGCAGGAGTGACTCGTGCTGTATGTGGTGGTGAGGACCAGGTGGTTGGTTAAGGTTCAACCAGGAAACCTGCCTTGGGGGCCGCTAAGTCTCAGGGATCTGAAGACGCAGCAGCGTGCAGGGCCGCACACAGAGGCTCCAGTATTTAGCTCATCAAGCTAAAAGCAAGCCTTCCAAGTTAACTGGAATTCTTTCGAAGCCTCAAAGGGGGATGGAAGCTGGCTAGTACTGGAAGTGCCCACCGTGGAACTCTGTTTTGGGTTAGTCCTAACCTTGGGAGAGGCAGGGAGAGCATCCCAGCTCTACAGAGCTCCAAGCAGCCTGACAGTTCTGCTAAGTGGGATTGCGGTTAGTCCCGAGGTTCTGCGGGTTAGGTGGAAATCACCGAGGTCAGCACGGCACATCCTGATGCTTGCTTCTACAGAGACACAGCTTTGCAGGGACGCCGCGATCTTCTCGGTTTGTTCCTGATATTAATAAAACCTATAAGAGTCAGGAAGAAGGAAAAAAGTGTGCACCTGTCTCACCTGACTGCCCTCGGGAGCTGGTTTTTGCTAGAAGCTGATAAACTGGCACCTGAGTGTATCAACATGCTGCCCACTGTCTCTGTGGTTATACAAGGTTCCACTTCTGGTGAGAGACAGTAGGTAGAGGGGGACAGAGACCATAGCCAAGGGTCTTTAAATTGATGGCTATGCTAGAATCTTCCATGTCACTATCCAAATCTACCTTCCATCCTTCTCCAGTCAGCTCTCCACCAGTGAGTGACACATTTCCAGCTGGGCTTCCGTGGTGGGCACTCGCTTTCTTTCTCAGAAAGTTTGGGAGGGAGGATGCTGTCATAGGGGAGATAAACACTAAAGCAAGGCTACAAGCACTGCAGGCGACCGCCAGCCAGACGCCCTCCTGCAGTCACCTGCCTTTCTTCTCTGGACAACCATCACCACCCCTCTTCTGAGCTGGCTTTCTCTCACCTTGATTTCACCTTCAGATCGTCTCTCCATGAGTGAGCCAATGCCCTGAGGGGACAGTCGCAAAAGCAGAGAGGCCTGCTGCGACCTTTGGCCTCATTTTTACCTTACTCTAAGCTCTGGAACCCCCAGAGCCTCCGGTCCCTGTTCCGATGACTAGGGAAAGTCCTGCTGGAAACTTTTGGAAAGCACATTTGTAGAGTGGGTAAATCCATCAGCCCAAGAGGAAAAGGACACAGGATTTGGGCCAATGTATAACAGCTCCCTCATAATTTAAAAAAGAAAAAGAAAAGCGAAAAAGAATTTACTTCCCTTTGTATCCGAGCGTGGAAGGCCCTACATAGGAATAAAGACATATGCACAATTGTGCAAAAAGCATCTTGAAACATGAGGGAGCACATGGAAAAGTCCTTGAAGAAGATTTTCCCCCCCAATTGTTCTCTGCTCATATATTTTATAGGAAAGCTCTAGGCACTCAGTAAAACAATGGATTAAAAATGAGGTACCTTCCAGTTCTGTAATCCATTTATCTCCCCCTCTCAAGATGGCTTAAAAAAAGGGGACACACAAGCCACAAGAATTTCAGTGTGAACAAACCTGAAAATTCCTGCCTTGACTTAGAAAATATTCTACACTTTCAGACACATTCCCATTTACCCCTGCCATGTGAAAACAACATCACCGCCAACCAAACCAAACAAACCGCTCGCATGTCAAAGGTCATGATGCCTGACTGGGCGCCAGTGGCGGCTCATGCCTGTCAGCCTAGCTACTCGCGAGGCTGAGATCTGAAGATGGCAGTTTGAAGCCAGCTTAGGCAGGAAAGTCCATGAGACTCTTTTAACTCCAATTAACCACCAGACAACTGGAAGTAGTGCTTTCGGAGAAGGTGGTAGGGCACTAGCCTTGAGCAAAAGAGCCCAGACTTTAACCCCAGGACTGGTGAAAAATAAATAAGTAAAGGATCATTCTGCCTTACAGAATCAGTAAAGCCAGGATTGGATTCACAGCCCACTTATTCGTTGACTAATATTTTGGATTATGGCACTAAATTTCAAACTTAAAGGCCTTCTATATGCTCCAGGAAAATAGGACTTACAACCATTGGAGTCATGTGTTGCTATGGAACTGTGAAGCTAGCTCTGATTGAAAGCCTATTTGAATAACGGTGATAAGCTAGACTAAGAATCTCTGCACTGAGCCCCTGAACATCACCCACGTGGGATTCTTAGTCCCTGACCTTGAGGTTCTCTGTCCTCCCAAGTCTCCATGCCCGGGTGGGGGAGGGGGTCCCTGTTCATCACAACACTTCTGCGCCTGCCATAATGGATGGTACCCAAGAAATCTCTGTGGAATTAGTCATTGAAAAATAACAAAAGTCAAATCCTCAATATGTGAGAATCTCTTCTACAGAAATAAGGCACAGAGTAAATGTCAACCTATGTGCCACCCCTGGTCCAGTGGTAAGAGCCTCCTGGGCCCCTGCTTGGGAGGAAAGGAGGGTGTCTGGTAACTTCCTGAGCCATCTTGGGGGAATGAGTCAAGTAGACGATGGGTTTGACATTCTGATTCTTATCCCCCCTATCTATAAGCCACTGACGTAAAACCATTAACAGGAACATTCAGGAGAAATCCAAAGACTGGTAAAAATCAGCATGGCCCCAATCTAATTCAGGGTATTGTGGATCAGGAATCTATAAACAGCAATCAGCTCATGTTCAAACCAACCGCTCTTGGGGGAGCACAGAGAGAAGATGGGGCTGGGGGACATGGCTTCTTGGAGCTCTGAGTCAGGCAGGGATCCTCCAAGTCGATGAGTCTCTAGCTTCTTGTAAACTTGATTAACTAGTTTCCGTAAGTTTTTCTATCAGCCCAGGTTGAAAATTGCAAGCTCGTTGCATATGTAAAAATATACACGTTTGACTCATCTCGCCTAGGGAAATGCTGACGGGGCAGGAGGGTGCAGCCGGCTCCTGTACTGGCAAATCTCTCCCAGAGCCCTGGTTAATCTGGACCTTGCCCCATTTCCCCATGGAATCCTGGACGCCATGTGTTGGATCGCCTCCTGACTCTGGGAGGAGGCCCCCAGGCTCCCTAATCTGCTCCTCAAGGACAAGTGGAGGTCAGCGTTGTGCGTTTGTTGGCTCTATGCCATGACCTTTTGACACAGAGTCCACATTCCTTGGCTAGTCAGGGCCTTTGTCTCGCAGGCATCCTGGCTGATGGAAGGGGAGAAGGCAGCCATTTGGAACGAGGCCTCAGCCGCTTGCAGCTCGCACGCCTACTGGAGTAAAGGCTCAACTTTCCTACGTAAAGATCAGGGGAACTGGCTGTGTCTGCTCCCAGGACGGTCCACAGACAGGGAGAGAGACATGTGCCAGTGGGAATCGGAAGTGATTAGTAGCACGGGGACCTGGACGTGGGGATTAACCCCATAGTGTCAACAAGCCAGTCACAGCACACACAGCATCACACCCTGCGTGCTGAACGGTTTCCTCTTTCCTGACAGAGTGACAGAACAGAGCTTTGGTGCCTACATACCCCTCCCAGTCACTGAGAAATGGGGATCACGCAGAAATGTAGTCTAGCAAGGGTCCACACACCAAAATCACAGAAGCCTTGGTGGCTGTGGCTGAGGCCCCTTCTGAAAGGGACACCACGTCCAAAAGAATGGAGCCTCGAAAGTGGCCAAAAAAATCCAAAAACCTGAGCCCCTTAAACCCACGAACAAAAACTCACCTTAATGAGTCAATTATAAAATAACAATTCATTCTTCCCTTCTACACTCTCTGGAATGCATTTCTCCTTTCCATTATATACTCCTTACCCCAAATGACAGATATTGATCCTCAGACACCATGGCAGAAATACTGGGGAAAAAAATTTAAAAAAAAAAAAGAGCCACTTCTTTCTGAGTGCCAGGACAAAACCATGAGGGTTGACAAGGTATTTCTAGCAGACAGATACAAGTGTCAGCTTGAATACTGTTGAATAAATGAACTGACCCAGGGACATTTGGTTTCCAGTGCGGGGATGGCATTGTCACCGCCGCTCTCTCGAGTATCATCACTCTGGGCAGATGTCAAGAGATGGCAGGTGCTGTACAAATACACTTCTATTGACATACAACCACTCCAATTTGTTTACATATTGTCTACTGTTGCTTTTATACTAGGACAGAAGAGTTGAATAATTTCAGTCAAGATCATGTAATAACATGTGCCCATAATAGTTATCTGGCCATTTTTTAAAGTTTGCAGGTTCCTGACCCAAAGAGTACTTGCTTAAGGGTGTAGAACTTCCAGTTACCTGTCAAAGCTCCTAAGAAGTCTGAGCTGGGCCCAGGACAAGCTTTGCCCATATGGATCAAAGGAGGCTGTCATGTGATTATGCTGTACATACAGAAACACTGGAAACAGTCAGATCTCCAAATTAACGGCGCTAAGCTGGCTAGTACACAACTATAATAATGCTAGCACTTGTGGAGCTGAGAGGCTGGAGGATGGAGAGTTCAAGGCCAACGAGGTATACTAAGACCCTTATCCCAAGCAGACACATAAATCAAATTTTATCTTTCACCCCTATAATTTTTTTTTTGTCATTCAGCTTTGTGGTGCTGGTTTTTGCATCCAAGGCTTTGAGCATGCTAGGCAAGTATTCCACCGCTGAGCTACCACCCTCGACTCTCACTCCCATAATCCCTTGCTAACCACCATAAGATATTAGGGAGCAAACTGTAGTTTATGAGGTCACCTAGGGATCCAGGCTAGTCCCATCTTGGGGCTCTTTCTACTAGCTGGAGCTCAGTCCAATACTCAACTCCCAAATCCAGATGTCTAGTAAATATAACCTAACGATACAGGCAGGGGATGGGCATTTAGCCATCTGGCTTGCGCATGACAAGAGCCGAACCAGTCCCAACCCTCCATGATGGAAAAGCACCATGAACTTTTTCACTGAGAAAAGACATATCACCCATAATACCGGCCTGGTCTTCACTGATTAAACACCCGGTGTATTACTCTTCCTAGAGGATATTTACTCTAACAGAGGATGTGACGCTTCACTCCACAGAGAATACTCTGGAAGGACCTCGAGACCAGGAATGAGGAGCCCTGGTTTACTAGACACTGCTCTTCTTCAGCCTGAAGAGTCCCAGTGTTTATGGACACACACACAACCTGGGTAATCTCAGCTCTTTGCCCTCTCAGCTCTTTCTGATTCGGAGATTCTATGAAGGAATCGCCGAGTTGGATATCTTAGTGGAAGCTGGATTTTTAGGATGCCCTTCTTAGTGTCCACCAATCAAAACAAAAGAGAAGCTCATTCAAGTCCACTCAGGCTATAGGAGACTCACAACAAAGGCTTCACAAAGGAAAATAAAGGGCTATATTGCACTTCAGCCAACAATAACCACTGCCCCCAATTACTTCTTCTCCGATTGCAAATGGTTTCTCACGCAGCCTGCTCAGGGTAATTTTATTATTTCGAGCACTGTTCACATCACCATGAGGAAATCAAGATTTGATTAAATTAATTTAGCCATCACAGGAAGGATAAAGAGAAGCTCGGAAGGTTATTCATTCAATAAAGGAAAAAATTGTATTTTAGGAGAGAATATTCTGGAAATCACCATTTATGAATGCAAACTTCTTTAGGGCTTGGATTCAAATGCAGTTGTTCTTCTAACTAAACAAGCATGAATATTTAAAGAGCCTAGCCTAAAATATTAACAGTCCTTCTCGGGCTCTGCCTGCTTCTGTCAGGAAGCCACGGAGCATACAATGGAAGCGCCTAGCTAACCACGTAATTGATAACTCTGCACTCTAGTCACTGTAGGGATCTGTCAGTTCAAGTCTAAGGATACATACACACCACTATGAAAATGAACTTACACCAGTCCGTCTCTAGACCATGAAGGGCCTGGATGCAGCCGACATTTTGCTACTTAATTGGCTGGGGCCAGCTTACCAACGCACACGTGTATTCCGGAACCGCAAGCTGTACTATGCCTCTTTTTGACAGACCTATTTAGTAAGGAAGAGGTTTTCCCCCCTCTACCCCCGGATAATTGCTCAAAATTATGCTCTCAAAGTCAAAGCGATTCATACTTGCCTGTCTGTATTTTCCCAACACATTTGGAGGGAATGCAAATGTATATTCCTAGTTCTCAGTCAGAGCACAAAACAGGCAGGTTTTGGCCTGGGATTGTTTTATTTCTCTCCCTTCTTAAGCAAAATGAAGAAGATACACAGATTCCCCCCAGAATTCAGCCCTTGTCTGATGTAGTTTACCTAGACAAAATCCTGCAGAGAAGGCTTCATCCCCGTGAGAGTTATCAAAGCTAATCCTGCCAGCGGAAACCTTAATGTTCTTTGAGGATCTCTCCGGATGAGCAGGGAGCTGTAGCACCTGTGTTTGAAACAGTCGTTTAACCTTTGGGTGGGTCCTGGCAGAGTGTACTCTCATGCACACAAGAACGCATCCACCTGGGAGGCTGAGGGAGGGTCACCTGACGCTCAAGCGGCCCACATGTGGCCAGAGCTGCACGGACAGCTGTCTGCTTTGTTCCCAATCCCCCAACTCTGCTCTGACATACAGAAACGGAAGAACCCAGCTTCAGATGGCAGGAGCTAGTTTGGATGGCTGATACAGCAGGGACACTGGGCAGGTAAGGTGTGGATGGATTTCAGCAGAGTCCTGAAGCACAGGGACCCCTGAGCTAAGATCCTCACAGGCACTGACACAGGGGCCACAGGAAGAGCTTTACAGAAGCTTGCACTACCTCACCTAGTAAGAAACCATGACGCCCCCCACATATGACTGTGTGACACTTGAACATATCCCACAGTGGTGGAGCCAAGAAGTCCTTAGCACCGAGTTAGCTGAGGATTCTACGTGATTTATCTATGGCTTCTATCTGTGATTCTATCCTGGGATTCTCTAGGTGGATTCTATTCAGGAATCAAGAACCAAGATGGGTGGGCCAGCCCGGGATTTGGCACACTCGATCGTGACATTTCTACGCTTGATCTTAGCCAAAAGGCTGAGAAGTGGTGGTCTAGCCTGACCTTTCAGAGAAAATAAAATTCTGAGATAGCTCCTGCATGTTAATTTTGCAGGACTACCTGCAAAATGAGTTATAATATCATACAACTATAAGGAATGTCAAAGGAATCCCATTCCCATCTTCAATTTCAGATGAAACTAAGCTCTGGGGGAAGGGACTTACTCACATAGCTACAGATTTAGTAGCTAAACCAAGAATATCATCTCTTTGGTGACCTGCAAGTGAACAGACCTGGCTTGCCCAGTCAAGACTCTGACACTGCTGTGAAAGGCCAGGTGTGGGCCTCAGACCTCAAAACTATGGTCGCCTTTGTGTTCTCATCTTCAGAAAAGCCCAACAGAAGCCTGAAAGATGGTGGAGGGTAAAAAAAAATGCTTTGTAATGACTAAATAAATAAATAAACTATTAGTATTTTAATTGCGGTCGGATTGCCAGACAATCAATTTAATTAACTTCAGCACAATTAATTCTAAAAATGAGGGTTTGGCTGTGGTGCTGTCAATCCTGGTGGCATTGCATAGACTTGCTTACAGCTGGGAGAACTAAAACCTTCCTAGGGACACACTGTAAGAATTGTGTTCATACTGAAAGTTTGTCCAGAACAAAACAATGGGAAATCCTAAAGGAAATGAGTGGAGTGGGGCATGTAGCCTCAGCTTCTCCATCTGTAAAATGGAACTCACACAATCTAGTTCACGACCATGGTTTACTAATGAATGAATGAGGTACAATTATTCCGGGGTGAGAGGTACACCGTTTGAGAAGTATCTCGAACTAAGAAAGAGTATCTCTGACTTCCAAGAATCTCTATGAGTTCTTTGGCAGCGTATGCCTCTGGTGTGACTTCTAACTCTTAGAGGGGGAGGGAAGTACTGTTCACAGCTTTGGTGACATATGAATGAGAAGACTCTATTAATCACCAGAAGGAATGCCAGTACACATACCTTTCCTTTCCCAGGTGAGTGGAACCTTTGTAAAAACCCTCACATGAGCCTCAGCCAGATCCCACTTAGTCAGAGGACAGGGACCCACTGCTAAACACGGTCCTATGATAAAGCTCAGGTGGTGATGAGGCTGGGGCCCATCCCAACACAGTGGCGACAAAAACCAAGAAACTCAAAGAAGAAACTCCTTGTAGGTTCTTATCTAGTTATTCATGATGCCATTCCTAAGAGTAATAGTTTATATTTGGGAACAAACCAATGCCTATGTAATATGACATGAAAAAAAAACTAGTAAGACTAGAAAGAAATGGACAAATAAACTTGATACAAGTCCAGCCTGTAAGTTCTTTGACATGAGGAAAAAGTAAAGATTAGGAAGAAATGACCAGATGAACCTGGAGGTGTGGATGTTATGGTTGGTGGCTTGCTCTACCTCACTGTCCTTCCTTTTCCATTGTCCAGATGTTCCTTCATGACAAGGGTCCTTTTGGGAATCAAGCGGGACTCACAATGCTTATAGCATAAAACAAGAGAATCTGAAAATGGTCTTCCAGAGGAAAAGATAAGCTTCCCAAGTTTGTACCAGAAAAAGAGAAACTGGCAGGAAGGACCACAGCTGAAAACAGAGGGACCAGCTAGTGATGAAGGTAGACCTGGTCCTCGTAGCCTGGTTTCGTCTCAGTTCCTTAGAGATGCTGAGGACAGACAGGCCAGAGAGATTAAAAGAAAAGAAATGCACCTGAGAAAATGACATTCATATCAAAGGTCCAGATCATGAAACTTTGCTGAGACAAAAAGAGGCTTGAGGAAAAGGGATATGATGGGCAGATCCTTAGTGAATACAGGTTCTTATGGTGGAGCAATGCAGGTATTTTGGATCTGGATTGAAATGGCAGTAGCACGGCATTATGAACTAACCCTGAAATGTTCACTTCACAGCCATAAGTTTTTATTGCTATGTGAATTCCATTTTTTTTATTGGTCAGTTATGGGGCTTGAACTCAGGGCCTGGGTGCTGTCTATGAGTTTTTCTGCTCACAGCTAGTGCTGTACCACTTTGAGCCACAGCTCCATTCAAGTTTTTCTGGTGGTTAATTGGAGATAAGGGTCTCATAGACTTTTCTGCCTGGATTGGCTTTGAACTGCAACCCTCAGATCTCAGCTTCTGGAGTAGCTAGGATTACAGGCATGAGCCACCAATGCCTGGCAAATTCCATTCAATTTTAAAAAATAATAGGAGTGTACTTGACGTTTCCTTATTATGACCCATGTTATAGCTCCCAGAAAAAAAAAAAAACTCACTATAGCAGAGACCTGGGGGTGAGGATCAGATGAGTATATATGTTGAGGAGAAGGTGGAGAGGGTCTTGTGAGATGGTTATAAACTTGCTGCATCCCTCCTCCCCCCCGTCCCCCCATCCCCCTCTCCACTGATGAGGGGCCTCGACCAATATTGTAATTTCCCTTCCTCTGGGGTACTGCCTTCAGGTTCAGCTTCCACTGTTGTCCTCCTATCTCCTTACTCTTCCTTTTATTTATGTCCTTTTTGGTCAAAAATGTTTGTAAGAATGATGTAGTCCTGTGTCACGGGTCAGTCCAGGCTCCCTGTGCTAATCTGGCCAGTTTGGAGTTTGTGTTGTCTGGGGACCGGGACACTAGGCCTGGCTGTTCTGTCGTAACTAACCATGTAGATCAGCATCCTCTGGAAGGTTCTGGGCCTCCTGTGGTTCCTGGAGACATATATGCTTCTCTGGGGAAAGCCACTTAGATTCCAGAGCCTGAAGCTTTCTGACAAACATGACCCATCGCCTGTAAAACTCCCGAGAGCTTGGCCCCTGTGCCACCTCAAGTCTTGTCCCAAAGAGCTGTCTGGAAAATACTTAGCTGGGATATTGCAAGGACCAGAGATACCAACAAAGATGTTAAGGCTCTCTTAGAAGCATCTGGAAGCAGAGGGGACCCAGGTTGGTGCAACTGGATGAAGCCTGATTATCTTAGGTCAGAAGGACTTTCTTTAATGAGCTGACAAGCTAGATTCAAAAACAAATAAAACAAAAAGAGGTGTCACCTGTCCATTAGGTATTACTTTTTTGCTGGGCCTGAGTAAAAACAAACAAACAAACAAAACAAAACAAAAGGTCTCAGGAGAGTGATGAGTACCAACACACTTGAGACATACCTGTGGTCTATTTTCTATCTGTGCTAGACATTAGAGACACACTGCAGACATCAGCACTAAGATTGGGTGGATGGAAAAAGCATCTGAGATAGCAGATGCAGTAAAGAGACCTGGTCCAGGTAAGGCTGAAGCGTTATCTGCCCAGCGCCAGGTAAGCTACAGTGTTTCCCTTTGTCCTGCTTGATTTCAGAACTGCACTAATGCAGGAGGCTCTCAGACCTTCTCAGGTGTGGATATGGAGATTGGGGATGGGAGGCCAGGGAGCATCTGCTTTTCCTGCACCGTGCCAATCCGGCTGTGCCCCATGGGTCCCTTCTTCAGAAATGACTTGCTCGGTGGGCTCCCAGGTGAGGCTGTTTGCGTGCAGGGTGGCTGTGTTAGTCACAGAGCCCACGCACACCACGTGCTCCGGATCTGAGACTCTGACCACACAGCACCGAATGCTGGGAGCCTGTCAGGACCCGGGGTGCTGGAGCGAAAGCAGCTGCTTCAGTTCTCATTTCAAAACTACTTAAAAATAAAGATCAGAAGCAAGTAGGTGTGTTTCATAAGATGCGGGTGAGATTCAAGGGCACACAGAGCTTTGCATGGGACAAAAGCCCTTATTCATCCATTTACTCACTCACTCACCCATTCCTGCAACCAAGACCTAATTATCGAAGACCCGGCCTGCGTTAGTAACTGAGCAGGATATATGGACCATGAAGATGTGGTTGTGAAATCTACATCTGGATGGAAGAACACGACCCTTTAATGGCTGGGAGCCTGACCAGGGGCACTGGCTAGTGCCAACCGAACACACGGAAGCCAGATGCTCCATAAACATTCCCAGGCACTGGCTGCTGACAAGCAAGAGGATACCAAAGCAACCAGGAAAGCTGGAAGGGAAGGCTTGGTCCCAATGGACAGGGTCCTTCTGGGCCTAAGGAGCCCCAGGACTTACCTAGTCTACCCAGGTGGCTGTTGGGATTGTTTTAAAGATGGACGCCCATCACTGCATTCCAGGCTCAGAAGCCTTCAGCTGGCTCTCCACCGCCTGTGCATAGGGCTCTTTTCTAGCTGACACGTTCTCCTGCATGGCCACCACACCTCCTGGGGCTTGGGGGAGGGGACGCTCATCTGTCAACTTTAGTGTCTGCGGTGCATCGCAGATGTGCAATGCCACCATGATGTTCGGTTTGGAGGGGACACAATGCAATCAACGGTGGAGGGACTCTGAGGGCTGGACATCCTTCTTTCAGAGCTACTGACACAAGGGACTGGGTTACCACTGTCCGTTGTGATGGCCACTCTGTGTCCCGCAGCTTCTAGAATGTGGAATGTTCTAGCATGTTGAATGGCATCTCTAGACCCTGTCCCCAAGATGCCAGGAGGACACCAGCTGCCCCTTCCTCAGCAGTGACAACCCAACATGTCTCCTGATGTTGCCAAGTGCCCCTTGTCCCTGCAGGGGGGAGGGGGCAAAATGGGCTCACTTAAAAACCCCTAGAGGCTGAGTGGAGGTAGCTTACTCCTGTAATCCTAGGCTGAGATCTAAAGATCATGGTTCAAAGCCAGCCCCAGCAGCAAAGTCCATGAGACTCTTATCTTCAATGAACCACCAGAAAACCAGAAGTGGCACTGTGGCTCAAGTGGTAAAGCACTAGCCTTGAGGTGAAGAGCTCAGGGATAGCACCCAGGCTCAGAATTCAAGCCCCATGACTAACAACAACAACCGACCCCCACACACACACACAAAAATGAAAAAAACACAACACAAAACAAAATGAAAACCCTGGAAGAGATGGGGCCCGGCTCATGCAGTGATAACTCTATGACAAAGCTTAAGGATGTTGCCTTGTCTGGGGTGGGTTGTCTCTCGCTGGCAATAATCAATCCTCGAGGCATTCAGCAAAGGTCGCATTTGGAAACCGGAGAGACCCGTGTCCCTGTGTCCAGACAGGATTTGTTAAATTTGGTGACACACTTCGGAGTAGGATTTGAGTTTTACATTTCAATGTCTCGCTGGGCTTCCAGTGGACAGGAAGCCAGGGTATTTAATGGCCTCCACTCTGGGGCCTTGCTAGGTCATATCCTCAGTGTCTCATTCCACAGGGTGGGCAGCTGGACAAACCACGTGTGGGCCTGCAGGGCTGGGAACATGGTAACTGCAAACAAAGGCATTGTTGTTGTTGTTGTTATTTTGGTGCTGCTTCTGGGGCTTGAACTCAGGGCTTAAGCACTGTCCTTGAACAAGCCCTGTCCTTGAGCCCTCAAGGACAGCACTCTACCACTTGAACCACCACTCTACTTCTGGCCTTTTGGTGGTTAGAGACAAGGGTCTCATGGACTTTCCTGCCAGGACTGGCTTTGAACTGTGACCCTCAGATCTCGGCTTCCTCAGTTGCTATAGGCGTGAGCCACAAAAACATTCTTTTTTTTTTTTTTTGGTTGGTCATGGGGCCGGAACTCTGGGCCTGGGTGCTGTCCCTCAGCTCTTCAGCTCAAGGCTGGCGCTCTACCACTTGAGCCACAGCTCCACTTCTGGCTTTTTCTGCTTATGTGGTACTGAGGAATCAAACCCAGGGCCACATGCATGCAAGGCATGCACTCTACCACTGAGCCACCTTCCCAGCCCTACAAAAGCATTCTTACATACACACTTTGCCCTGGACTTCCGGCTGGGTCTTTGCGATCAAGCAAGGGCCCCTTATTCAGACAGAAAACAACAACAAAAAGCTATATAAGACCACCCCTAGTATACCATGGGGTATTTAAGAGCAGTGACATATGGTTTGTCTTTGGTTGTTCATCTTATCCACAGTGGATCCTGTTGCACTGACAGCTTGGAATCTGACCCTGAACAACCTCTTCCTCTGCTAAGGCTGCTGGGGGCTGGTGCAGTGCTAGGCGCAGGTGAGGACCTAGGCCGGGGGCGGGCCCAGTGCTAGGCGCGGGTGAGTGCCCAGGCCTGGTGCAGTACTAGGCGCAGGTGAGCGCCCAGGCCTGGTGCAGTGCTTGGCGCGGGTGAGCGCCCAGGCCTGGTGCAGTGCTAGGCGTGGGTGAGCGCCGAGGCCTGGGGAAGGTGCAGTGTTAGGCGCGGGTGAGCACCAAGGCCTGGGGCAGGTGCAGTGCTAGGCGCGGGTGAGTGCCTAGGCCTGGTGCAGTGCTAGGCGTGGGTGACCGTGGAGGCCTGGTGCAGTGCTAGGCGCGGGTGAGCACTGAGGCCTGGGGCGGGTGCAGTGCTAGGCGAGGGTGAGTGCCTAGGCCTGGTGCAGTGCTAGGCGCGGGTGAGCGCCCAGGCCTGGTGCAGTGCTAGGCGCGGGTGAGCACCGAGGCCTGGGGCAGTGCTAGGCGCGGGTGAGTGCCTAGGCCTGGTGCAGTGCTAGGCGCGGGTGAGCGCCCAGGCCTGGTGCAGTGCTAGGCGCAGGTGAGCGCCCAGGCCTGGTGCAGTGCTTGGTGCGGGTGAGCGCCCAGGCCTGGTGCAGTGCTAGGCGCGGGTGAGCGCCGAGGCCTGGGGCAGGTGCAGTGTTAGGCGCGGGTGAGCACCAAGGCCTGGGGCAGGTGCAGTGCTAGGCGCGGGTGAGTGCCTAGGCCTGGTGCAGTGCTAGGCGTGGGTGACCGTGGAGGCCTGGTGCAGTGCTAGGCGCGGGTGAGCACCGAGGCCTGGGGCGGGTGCAGTGCTAGGCAAGGGTGAGTGCCTAGGCCTGGTGCAGTGCTAGGCGCGGGTGAGCGCCGAGGCCTGGTGCAGTGCTAGGCGCGGGTGAGCGCCGAGGCCTGGTGCAGTGCTAGGCGCGGGTGAGCGCCCAGGCCTGGTGCAGTGCTAGGCGCTGGTGAGCACCGAGGCCTGGGGCGGGTGCAGTGCTAGGCGCCGGTGAGCACCGAGGCCCCACGGGCTGTTCCATTAAGATGTTTCTTGATGTGACACATAAAACCCTGTCTTATTGTCAGCCCTGGAATGGGGTGAGTATCTAACTGCTCTGGGTCGGGGCTGTGAATTCCTGAGACCTGCTTTTCTTGAACACACATCCCAAAGCCTCTGGTCTCCCATGAGTTTGTGGCATTTTCCGGACCTTGCTTCATTTGTGAACTCACACTGTGCTTTCGTCATTGCAGAAATGGAAAGGGAACAATTTTTGCTGCAGTGTAAGATTTTGTTCAGAAAGACCAAACAAGATGTAATTTTAAACACTCAACATGACTGCTCTGTGAGCTTTTGTCTTGCTCAGGGAAAGAGAGCAGATGAGCAATAATCTTAAGACTGGTAATACTTAATAGGATCAAGGAGTTGAGGCAAACAAAATTCTATACCCCAGTAGATTTCCCCGGTGGGAGGAAGAAATTGCTCAAGGATGTGTACAAGGGAAGTTGGGGATTCTCAGCTCGTCATTCACGTAGGTCCCACATCTTACCCCACCCCAACAGACGTACAGGAATGTGAATTGTTGAACACACCAATAAATGTTCTCCTTTACTTTCGGTTCTTATATGTGTATTTGTTAAGGGAAGGCTTTGAAGTACAACACAAGATGAATAGTGAAAAGTGTGTCCTCATACAATTTAGGAAATAGGAAGAAAAGTTCTAAAGAGAAGAAAAATAGGAAAAGAGTAAAAAGAGAGAAATAGAAACAGAGAAAGGGAAGGAGGGAATGAGGAGAGAGGAAGGAAAGAAGTAAGGAAGTAAAAAAAAGAAGGGAGGGAGGCATGGAGAGAAGAAAAAGGGAAGGGAGGGGAGGGGAAAGGCAAAAAGCTCAGAGAAAAGAAAAAGAAGGAAGGAAGGAAAGAGGCAGAGAGAGGAAAAAAACCAAGGGGAAAGCTTCCTTTGATCCCACACACTGTTACAGATGTTTGAAGAATGTGACAAGAGATTTCAAGACCATTCAAGAGTTCAGTTTTGGTTGGACAGTTGTTTGGTGGTTCTGTTTTGTATGGTTCCAAATTGGAGAAAGTGAAAGCAGAGTTTTCCCTTTTTTCCTTCCCTTTATCACCTTCCCAGTCTGGGCAGCTGCACCCACAGGGAAAGGGACACCAAATGTCACCAAGATGACCTGACTTCTGTAGAGCAGCTTAATTACTCATTACAAGATGCCATCAACACGAGCTCCGGTCTGTGGTTTTGTAGTAAGGGGCTGTCCTCTTTGGTAGAAGGGGAGGTGGGAGAGATCGCCACCATAGCCTCACTTCTATGTGGGGATGGGATGAGAAGATTTTAATGCGTGAACTGGATATCATTAATGATGCCAACAGATGTTTAATCCCAGTAGAAACAACAGCTGAGAGTCCCAAATGCAGGGAAAAGAATGCACTCTTCCGAGTGGTCTCAGGATCCTAGGAATCCATGACGGGACTCCAGCCTTACCTGGAGGGTTCTGTTGTTTGGTTTGGTTTGAGGTTGGGGTTGTTGTTGTTTTTGCCAGTTTCTTAGCACTGGGGCTGGGAGATTCCCATGCTAATAGAATGGCAGGGCCCCAATGGCAAGGAGATTTGTTAAGTTCAGAGAATAGATTTATTACATGGGCCTGGGCGAAGTTTGCCATTAATTAAAATTAAGAACCACTTTTAATGTTCCTATTGAATCACAGAGCATAATGAACTAAAGTGAAAGGAAATAAAATAATAAAGTAGGAGTAGGGTGTCAGGCAGGAGCCGGGTGGCTGAGCTGGAAGGGAAAGAAAAATGGACTCTGTAGCAGAAATGGAAACGGAGGACGGAACGGGCAGCCGCTGGCTACTTTATGATGGGTGCCATTTAATTTAAATGGAACATTTAGACACCTGCCTGTGATAGTAAATTTGCTAACTTTTCACCCATCCTCCTCCTCCACCAAGCAGCAACAAGCCTCTCTTTGAGGTTTCAATTTTCTTTTTTTCCTTTTTCTTTACCCCCTGCTTGCTGACATCCTTCCGGTACTATCTCGGCTGCCTTTTAATTTGTAAAATATTATAGATATAAATAATGTCTGATTAAGACCCTGCTTTGAAATATGGGGTGCTCACTTAGCAGCTTGAATCTAATAACGCACTCCTGGATCCCTTCCATTCATTTATAATGCGAGATTCTGAGCAGATGTCTTAAGTATTCAATGTTACAAACAGCAACAGTACATGAATTTAAATTTGGCTCTTTGTCTCAACACCCCCTCCGAACTTGACAGCTGATGGCCCAGGAAGTTGGGTTTCATCTGGAAAAGACACAGGCACTGCCACCTGCCTGGGGGCCCGTCCCCAACTGCTCCTTGAGGACAACCTGCTCCTTTCCCAACAGGTCTGAGGCTGCTGGGTGTTGGGGTGGAGGGAGACCAACAGCAGGTACAACGTGGTCTAGAAAGGGCAAAGGTGGTCTGTGGGAGATGACTGTTTGGGGTTCTCCATGGATCTTCAGAAACTGCTTGCAATGAAGGCACTATGCTCCCCTTTTGAGAAGGAGGAAACTGGAATCTTGACCAGAGAAATGGAGCCATTCATACGTGGTAATGTTCTAGCACAATGGAATTTAGCAGATGGGTGTGTAAAATCCTCTGCTAAGTCTTAAGAGTCCAATCCAAGGGAAGAATATCAGAGACATCATCACTTCATGCCTGAATTTGACATGCCGAATCCTAGGGGATTTTTTCTAAAGAAAGTTTTGGCCTCCCTAATCTTCTGGAGTTTGTTGTTGTTGTTGTTGTTGTTGTTGCTTTTTGTATTTTTGTTTTAGGAAGCAAGCTTTACTCCATTTACCCCTGGGGTCAATTAAAATTACTTTCTTTCTCTTGCTTTCTGGCTAGACATGTGACCTTGGCCAGCAAATTAAGCAGAGTCTCTCTTGACCACAAAGCATGGGGCTTGCTGTGGGATAGGCAGACATGGGATGCCTAAATTCTGGAAGACAAAGTAAAGTCATCTCCTTCTGTTGTTACTAATATCGAACTGGAATCTGGACTTTCTAGTTGTCATCTCTTCCACCACGTGGCAAAATCTGCTGTGGAAGTATGCCAAATACAGGCTGCCATAGTGGAAGTCAGAAACAAAATGGCTACCACAATTTAAGCCCCTGATGGCAGCTCTGCCCAATGCCCTCGCTCAAGAGCCCTGCAAGATGTCATCTGACACGCTTCCTTTGGTCTTAAGCTAGTTGTCTCCAAGAATTGTGGTTAACTTGGACAGGGGAGATAAGCAGTACACACTGTTCTGTGAGAAATCTGAATGTGACATAAACTCTAAACTCATGTCTCAAATGAATTCTCAGCAAATTTCTCACTGACCTGGTGTTATTCCTGGCTTTCTTAGCTCCATGCCTTTCCCCATCAAGTTCCTTTGACTGTGAAAGTCTTACCTTCCCACTTATTTGTTTGCTTGATCTCTGGACCTAGGTGCTGTCGCTTACCCTTACCTTTTTTTTGCCTCAAGGCTAGCACTCGTACTTGAGTCAGAGCTCCACTTACAGCTTTTTGGTGGTTAATTGGAGATAAGAGTCTCACCAACTTTCCTACCTGCGCTGGCTTTGAACTGCAATCCTCACATTTCAGCCTCCTGAGTAGCTAGGATGACAGGTATGACCAACCAATGCCTGGCTTTTCCCATTTCTTTACTAGGAGGTTCTTTCATGAAACATCTAGCTTCAATATGTCACAGCTTCCCTGAATATATTCATCTTTCAGAGCTAGGCTCAGGTCTTATTTCATCAGCAAGAAACAGGATGTGCATGAGGACCCTGGAACAAATATCAAGTAAGTAAATAAGACAGTCAACTAGAAGCTGACCCTCAAGGACTTTTACTGTAGTGAGGAGATAGGGAATCAAAGGGGATAAAGCAGGGCAGGGATAAATAAATCTGATCGTGTTATGGACAGCCAGCCTAATTCTGTGGCAATGGACAGGGCCATGGCTGTCCTAGGCAGCGCTCACAGATGCCAATGCTGTGGCGGGAGATGACAGACATGCTCCCTGGGAGAGTTCTCAGGCCAGACCCCAGTTTCCGTTCTTATTAAGACACTTGGAGAATTAGGTTATCAGATTGTTTGGGCTACGTTATGGTTTTCACATGACTCTTTCTTTAAAAAACAATTTTGCTGAAATATAATTCAATATGATTCAACCATCTCAAGTGTAAGATCAGTCATTTCAAATGATCACAGTTGGGTCCCAAACTTTAGATTCTTCTTCTTACCCTGAACGGCATCTTCTTGCCTTAGCTTTTATCTCCCAGACCCTGAACTGCACCCCCCCCACCCCCTGTGTGACCTCTCAATCAGCTTCTGTACATTTACTCTTCTCCACATGGCAAATAAGTGGAAGAGTAAAACACACGGCCCTTAGAGACTGGCTTCTTGGAGTGTTTAACATAAGCTTTCCAACATACCACTTGCCTGTTGTTCATGAGTAGGACTTTGGGTGGCATGTAAAATTACATGATAAACTAAGGGCCACCAGCTCGAATCGAAAGAGTAGGTGAGATCCCAAGCTTTTTCTTGAATTTGGCCTCGAGGAACACTCTAGAATTTGCCACTGGAATAAATTCCCAGCCCTGTAAGACTAGACAGAGAAAGAGTCCTCTGGGAGATCTCTATCACCCTGCTCTACCGCCTCCCCCTCCCCAGCACTGCAGGGCCTCTCCTGAGCCTAAGGCCAAAGGCTACAGGAAACTAGCAGTTAGCCCCTTGCCTGGCTCCACACAGTCATCTGGACATAGAAAGTTCTACTTCGCTGCACACTTGAAAGCAGAAGAGAGACATGCTATTTCAAGTCTTTTTTTTTTTTAATTTTAAGAAACTGCCTTCCCCAACGCACAGTATTATGTGACAAACATTTTAAGTCCCTTCTTATGGTAATACTGCGCTGGCAAATGGCTCAGATCCAATCCAATTGAACATAACAAAATGAAACAATCTGTGCTATCTCCAATAGCTTTAATCTTTACTATGCTAATGATTTCTAAAAACCAATAAGCATGGTTTAAAAAAAAAGAAAGAAGAAGAAAGAAAAGACATTGTGCCTTGTCTGTTCTCCACCTTCCTGGTAACTGGGGCAGGGGCTCCGGGCCACTGCCCTGAACCCCTCCTACAGGGTTCTTGGGAAAAGTCCATCTTACTGCTTTGAGGCTGAAACAGGACAGGGGCTTGCTGCAGCCAGGGTGGCAGTCCCTCTGCTTTTAATGGCTGATGGAATTGCATCCATGCTTAGGATGATTCTGTGATGTGGGTGAGAAAGCCCTGGGGAAGTCTTTCGTTCCATGCAGACCTGGTCTCTCAGGCAAGGAGGAATTCTGCCCAGGGCTCAAAGTACAGGTTCCCAATTGGTCCACTGGTCACAATTGGTCCACTGGTCACAAATCCCACAGGGCTTGTGTGGGGAGGACTATGGAGTACAGTTTCTGGGCAGTCTGGAAATCATCCACCCACCCATCTACCCATCTACTCATCTATCTGTCCATCTGTGCATTCATCCATCCATCTATCCATCCATTTATCCATTCATCCACCCATCTATCCATCCATCAATCCTTATATATGGTTTCTCTCCTACAAACTACACATGCAAGGAATTGGAACAAAGTGTGAATGCCTGTAGTTCCAGCACTCCAGGGGCTGAGGCAGGAGGATTGTGAGGTCAAGGCTAGCTTGTGTTATACATAGTGAAACCCTTTCTTTTAAAAAGAGAACAGGGCTGGGAAGGTGGCTCAGTGGTAGAGCGCTTGCCTTGCATGCCTGAGGCCCTGGGTTTGATTCCTCAGCACCACATAAGCAAAAAGAAAAGAGCCGGAAGTGGCGCTGTGGCTCAAGTGGTAGAGCGCTAGCCTTGAGCAGAAGAGCTGAGGGACAGCGCCCAGGCCCAGAGTTCAGGCCCCATGACCGGACCCCCCCCAAAAAAAATAAATAAAAATAATAAAAAGAGACCAAAATTCTCACTAAATGTCAATAACATTAAGGAACTCTATGTTGTAAGGTTAAGATTGAAAAACGAACTGAAACTGCTTTAGACAATTTGACTTGCAGTGTGTTTGGATATCTGGGCAGAGGATTGACAGAACAAAACCAGACAGCCACATGTTCCCATCTGGTTCTATCTTAAGCATGTATCAGGGAACAGTTTGAACTGGGCATATCTGAATCTCCTCCTAACCCAGAGTCTTTTAACCCAGTGCCTCCAGAAAATGCAGCACACTTATTTTCCCCCTGAGGTATCACACGTGGAAAAAATGAATTATATCTGCGGGTTTAATATCTCAGTTGGATAGGTAATGCTAGGTTCTTTTAGCTCGTGGTAAAGAAAGAAACCAAGCAAAAAAAAAAAAAAAAAGCTTTGAATTCTCCGTCCTGCTCACGCACTGGGTCAGAATTGATGAAGCACACAAATATCACCTGGAGATAACTTTTCCATCCTTGTCTTGGGCTCTGAACCAAATCACAGCACCGCCCTCCTCCAGCTCTATTTTAGAGCAAATTGAGTCCAAATTAGATCACCTGTTCCGTCCAATTGTATAAACCATGGCAATACTGTTTGGGAAAATCTAATAGTGTTAATCTAAGAACTGCTCTTGTGCCCACAATAGGATCAAACAAATAATCAATAAGCCTCCAGATATTATAGCATCACCAAGCAAAGACAGAGAGAGGCAGAGTTTCTGTTTGCAGAGAAAGCTGCTTAGCTGGAGTCATATCATGTTGGTGTTTCAAGGGCATGGCCAAACCAAACAACAACAATCACAACAAACAAAACTGAGCAAAGTAGCACAACTTGTTCTATGGGCGTGAACTGTTTCAGAATTTCCTGGTAGCAAGCACTATATTGTGAAGCTGCATGGGCAGGTATTTAAAAATCACCGTCGATCATTAACAATTACTCTTGGCTGTCTCCAGTTTCCTGATGGATAAATTGGAGCTTCAGACAAAGCTCACTTGCTGAAAGTCACACAAGCACTGAGAAGGAAATTCGAGCGAATCACCCAGACATCCATGATCCAGGGCTGATTTATGTTCTCTGTGAACTTGAACAATTCCAATAGGATCCTTGAGGCTTGGTTTCTGTCATGCAATGGGAGTACATCATGTGTGCACATGTCAGGTACCTGTGTCAAGTCTGGCATAAATTCCACGCTCACCAAATATTGGCTTTTTTTTTCCTGGTGTTTTTTAAATTGTGATTAAGTGATTACATAATTCCCCAAATTTCACAGTATTGTGGGATAGTGATGCTCATTTAAAGTCACAAACTCATTCTAACTTTCCTGGAGCAAATTGTCTATCACGGTCTATAACATATAACGGTGTACACATATACACCATACATGTAATCAGCAGCATGGGGTTATTTAGTAGTGGTTTGACCAGATGAGTGGGAGTTCTTTGTTTCTTAAGTCCTGTTAATTTCGTCGTATCACCTAACATTTTGGATTTAACATCCACTTATCAGGGAGACGATGTACCGTTTGTCTCTTTGCTCTAGGCTTACCTCGCTCAACATGATTTCTTCTAGCTCCATCCATTTCCCTGCAAATGCCATTATTTTGTCATTTCTAATGGCTGCATAATATTCCATTGTGCATAGATACCACAATTTTTGGATCCATTCATCTGTGGTGGGGCATCTGGGTTGTTTCAATATCCTAGCTATTGTGAACAGTGCTGCAATAAACATGGAGGTGCATATGTCCTTGTATATTGGTTTCTGTTGTTCAGGGTAGATGCCTAGAAGTGGTATTACTAAGGGAGGTCAATATTTAGCTTTCTGAGGACCCTCCAGACTGCTTTCCAAAGTGGTTGTATAAGTGTACATTCCCACCAGCAGTGTAATAGGGTTCCTCTTTCTCCACATCCCCTCCAGCATTTGTCATTGGCTGACTTGTGGATGTGGGACATTCTGACTGGGGTAAGGTGGTATCTCAGGGTTGTCTTTATTTGCATTTCATTCACAACCGGGGATGGTGAACATTTCCTCATGTGTTTCTTTGCCATTTTTATTTCTTCATTTGAGAAGTCCCTCTTTAGTTCCCTTGCCCATTTAGTACTTGGTTTGTTAGGTTTGGGAGGGATTAGTTTCTTGAGTTCCCTGTATATACTGGATATTAACCCCTTGTCTGATATATTGCTGGTAAATATTTTTTCCCAATTGGTTGGTTGTCTTTCTAGCTTGGTTGCTATAGCTTTAGCTGTGCAAAAGCTTTTTATTTTATGGTTGTCCCATTTGTCGAGTCTCTCCAATTTGTTATGACCCTGGGACTCTTCAGGAAATTCCTGCCTGTGCCTATAAGTTCAAGTGTCTCTCCTACTCTGTCCTGCAGTAGTTTCAGAGATTCAGGTTTAATGTTAAGGTCTTTAATCCACTTTGAGTTATTGGTGCATGGTGATAGGCTGGGGTCCACTTTTAGTTTTCTGCATATGGCCTCCCAGTTTTCCCAGCACCAGTGGTTGAAGAGGCTGTGTTTCTTCCATTGTATGTCTTTGGCTCCTTTGTCAAATATCAGCTGACTGTAGGCCTGTGGATTTATTTCTGGATCTTATATTCTATCCCATTGTCTTTGGGTCTGTTTTTGTGCCAGTACCATGCTGTCTTTGTTATTATAGCTCTATAGTAGAGTTTGAAGTTCGGCATGGATATCCCTTCCATGTTGTCTTTATTCCCTAGAATTTTTTTTGGCTATTCTAGGTCTTTTGTTGTTCCATATGAATTTTTGGACTGTTTTCTGTATTTCAGAGATGTATGTCATTGGGATTTTAATAGGAATTGCATTGAATTTGTATATTAGTTTTGGCAGTATTTCCATTTTCACTGTATTAAGTCTGCCAATCCAAGAGCATGGGAGGTCTTTCCATTTCCTAGTGTCTTCTGCAATATCTTTCTTTAACTTTTTATAGTTTTCATTAAATAGTCCTTTTACATCTTTGGTTAGGTTAATTCCTAAATATTTTATTTTTTGGGAGGTTATTGTGAAGGGGTTGCTCCCTTTATTTCCCTCTCTGCTTGTACATTGTCAGTGTTCAGGAAGGCAACTTATTTTTGTGGGTTTATTTTGTATCCTGCTACTTTGCCGAAGTGATTTATGATTTCTAAGAGTTTGGGGATGGAGTTTTTGGGATTGTGAAGGTATAGTATCATGTCATCTGCAAAAAGGGATACTTTAACTTCTTTCCCTATGCGGATCCCTTTAATGTCATTTTCTTGCTTTATTGCCCTGGCTAAGGGTTCCAGGACTATATTGAAGAGGAGTGGAGACAGTGGGCATCCTTGCCTTGTTCCTGATTTTAGGATAATTGGTTATAGCTTTTCCCCATTAAGTATAATATTGGCTATTGGTCTGTCATAAATGGCTTTTATTAAGAAATGTTCCTTCTATTCCTATTTTCTCCAGAGCTTTTAGCATGAATGAATGTTAAATTTTATCAAAGGCCTTTTCTGCATCTGTGGAGATAATCATGTGATTCTTGACCTTGGCTCTGTTGATGTGATGGATTACATTTATTGACTTATGTACGTTAAACCATCCCTGCATCTCTGGAATGAAGCCTATCTGGTCATAGTGTATGATTTTTTTATGTGTTTCTGGATTCTGTTAGCTAGAATCTTGTTAAGGATCTTTGCATCTGTGTTCATCAAGGAAGTTAGCCTGTAATTCTCTTTTTTGGTTGGGTCTTTGCCTGGTTTGGGGATGAGTGTGATATTGGCTTCGTAGAATGAGTTTGGGATAGCTCCTTCCTTCTCTATTTCTTTGAAGAGCTTGAGGAGTATGGGTATTAGTTCTTCTTTAAAGGTCTTATAGAATTCTGCTGTGAATCCATCTGGTCCTGGGCTTTTTTTTTTTGTTGGAAGACTTTTGATTGCTTCCTGTATCTCATTGTAGGATATTGGCTTATTTAATTGATTTACTTATTCTTTGCTCAGTTTGGGCAACTTGTATTTCTCTAAAAATGCATCCATTTATGCCAGGTTTTCTTCCTTTAGAGAGTATAACTTTTGAAAGTAGTCATTAAGATTGTTTGGATATCTTGGGTACGTGTTGTGATTTTTCCCGTGGCATCCCTAATCCTGTTAATATGGGTTTCCTCTCTTCTTTTTTTAATTAATCTTGCCAATGGTCCATCAATTTTATTTATTTTTTAAAGAACCAGCTTTTTGTTTGGTTAATTTTGGCTATGGTTTTCTGATTTTCTAATTAATTAATCTGTGCTCTTAATTTGGTTATCTGGCTCCGACTAGTAACTTTAGGTTCCATTTTTTCATGTTTTTTCTAGCTGTTTTAATTGCAACATGAGATTATTTACTTGTTCTGTCTCTATTTTCTTGATGTGGGTGTTGAGGGCAATAAATTTGCCCCTCAGGACTGCTTTTGCTGTGTCCCACAAGTTTCTTTGCAAGGTGTTTTCATTTTCATTGAGTTGTAGGAAATTTTTTATTTCTTCTTTGATCTCTTCCATTACCCAGGCATTGCTAAGAAGTGTGCTGTTCAATTTCCATGTATTAGAGAAATTTTTGCTGTGTGCTTTGTTATTGAGAACTAGCTTGATTCCACTGTGGTCAGGTAGGATAAATATTGGCTTTGAATAGCTTTCTCAATACATAATTCCACTGTGGTCAGATAGGACAAATATTGGCTTTTAATAGCTTTCTCAATACATAACTATTATTTAAAAAAAAGTAAACTCCAACAAAACAACCCAGAAACACAAATACGAGACTGCAGTTCAATAACATAATAAGGACCTACCAGCCTAAGTATTCAGAAGCGTGGTGACTGCTTCTGCAGCTTGCTGGAATGAGACACTGTGGATAAGTCCTTTAACATATGATAAGTGAAAGCAGCAAGATGCTAAACAAGTCATATCACAGCATTCCGTCTCTTTGACACTTGAGGACAGAAAGCTTTAGTATAGAAATCAGAATACTTATTGTTATTGGCTCTTAACTACTGGCTCTTAAGAATTACACACTTTATTGCTAGGGAAGGGGTAGAGAGATCTGCCTTAAGGTGCTGGCTTATTCTATGTGTGTGTGTGTGTGTGTGTGTGAGAGAGAGAGAGAGAGAGAGAGAGAGGGAGAGTGATGGAGAGGGAGAGGGAGAGGGAGGGAAAGAGAGCAAACACAGGCACCACTATTGGGGCTTGAACTCAGGCACTGGATGTTGTCCTTTAGTTTTTGTGCTCAAGGCTGGCACTCTACCACTTAAGCCACAGACCCACTTTTGGCTTTTTGTTGATTAAATGGAAATAATCTCATGGACTTTCCTGCCAGGCTGGCTTTGAACTGCCATCTTTATATGTTAGCCTCCTGAGTAGCTAGGATTACAGCCATGAGCCACCAAGTTGCATCTGGCTTGACTACTCTGACTTTACCAGGTGGTATTTATGCAGGTGTCTGACTATGTAAACAATTCATTGAACTCTGCTTCAAATGCACATACACCTTAACATACATCTCAAAGCAGACTCTAAGTGGAGCGGTTCAGTTCCCATTTTCTGAATGTGCTTCTCTTCCTGTGCCAGGCATTCTTTCTAGGCACTTTCTGATGCATTCACTTGGAAAACCATTTCAGAGAATTGTCTGACAGAACACATTATTTAAGCCTTTAAATGCAATGGAACCATCTTACTTTCTTAGAAAGTGACTGCCACAGCTGAGAGTAAACTTAGCTTACAAGGAAATCATAAACGTGTGAAATTGCTGGGCCTCCTAGTCTTGTCCAGTGTCCCCCACCTCCGGGGATTTCCTCCCTTCCTTCACAGATTCCTTCTGAATAACAAGGAAAGGCTGTGTCCAAATCATGCCCTATAGAGAGTTATCTGCGTGGAGCGTCTCCAGGTCTTATCTCATCCTCTCAATTCAGATGGTAAACCTCTCCCTCCCATTCAGCTTAAGATCATCCTCTGCACAGCTCCTCCATGCCTGGAGAAAGCAAGTAGAAAGCACAGCTAGAAAGCACATCTGGGCTTGTTTAGGAGCATTGTGGAGGACAGAGGACAGGACAGCTATCATTGGCCCCAGAAACCTGGCTGTGAGGTTGATTTCCATTCCCTGCCCAATTGTCTTCGGTGTACATTTGAAATCAGCAACTTTGGGGAGGTCTGTAGCAGTTAATCCCGAAGAAGCATATCTAGCTTTGGGAGTGAGTTCTTTGTTTCTTCTTGTTAAACAAGTGTTGTCCCTTGTTGAATCCCTATCTTAGCTGTTATATCACTTATGTGGAAGCAGAGGTCTCTGGAAGACAGTGTTAAAAGCAAAGAACTTCATAACCTTTGGGGCTTGCTTTGTTACCCAAATCCTCTTGGCTTTCTAGAAACAGAAGAATTTATAGTGTTTTCTCCACAGAGTACCTTTGGGGGAAAGAAATTACTCACTTGTAATTGAGCCTCTCAGAATGTAATCAGCTCCATAGATCTGTGCTGGCTGACCCACAGGCCCTTGGAGACTCAGGCATTCCCAGCTAAGGTACAAGTTTCCTTGAAAAAGAGACTCAGCTCATTCATTTTGTGATAGCGATCTAGGCCCCTTCCTAGAAGAGGATAGATGAGTGGGTAAGTAGATGGATGGATGGATAGATAAAAAGTATATATGCATGTATGAGTGGCTAGTTGGATAGATAAGATGGATTAATAAATCTGGGGATGAAATGGATAGATGGATGAATGGATGTGTATGGATGCCTGGATGGGTAAGTGGATGGATGGATGGATGGATAGCTGGATTGGTAGATGGTTAACCTTGAAAAAGCTTTTTAATATAAACATCTGAATTACTTTACTGTCCTTATCTTTTTGAATGTTTCTGTCTCCTATTAGACTTTGACTTCCATAAAACAGAGATCTTGTTCTTATCTGTCTTGGATCCTTGGAGCTCAGTAGAGAAGTAAGCAGTTACCTGACAGCAGGTACAGCTGTTGGTTAAAAAAATACGTGCTGTTTGAAAATAACTAAATTTAGTTCACTACCCACATTTCTAAACCTGCTCAATATCTTTCCAGGAGCAGAGGTTCTTGGTAATAGGAAGAATGGAAATCTTGAGGCAGAGATGCTCTAGTGATATTTTACTTTCATTTTGTACAAAGAAATAGCTAGTGGCAAGTTCTGATAATTCTAATTGGAAGATGGTTTTACTGATGTCAAGAAAAAAGTGAGCAGACAAGCATTTTTAAGAAATATTGGACTATTTTGACAGCAAATGTCTGCCTGTTGTGAGATTCCCTGTTTACGTTGATGAGGAAACTAAGGCTAAGCAACTATTGGTATTGGGAGGTCTTGAACACAGAACTCTTATCTCTTCATCCAGGGCTCTTCTCACTATGCTACAGGAAACTTGTAGAGCTGAATGCAATAAATATACTTATTTAAATCTAAGAAGAAAATTTTAAACTACATGACCCTTTACGATTATATACCCTGCCCCCACCGTGACCAGAATTTCCCAAACTATCCCAAATGACATTGACGAGTTAGTATTTTTCATCCAACTATTAGATCCTGACGACAACAGCAAATATCACACGATTTATATTTTGGTTCTGTGATATGTACCAAAGGAAAATTAGGGGACCCTTTGACAGCCCCATCCCTGGTGTGAGAACAGACTATTATTTCTAATGAGAGACTGTACAGAAGTACAGGATGCCATCATGTCCAAAATTGGAAAGAAAAAAATCCTACCTGCTATGGATTGTAGTAAAGTGTGTTTTTAAATTATTTCAGAACCATAAAACATCTCCATAGAGAGTGCTTTGAAACTGCAAATTAAATATAGAACATCTATGAACTGTATCCATTTTTTCAGTAAGTATATATTTCCATGGGGGTTCATACCATCTTTTTTTGTCTAGTTACACTAGTTAATAATGCAGTGAATTTGCAGTAATAGAGTAAATGTTATTTTGATGACACTATTTGATTAAATTAAAGATGACATTAAAAGGACCATTTCAATAAAGAACCGAAATCTCTAGAAGTAACCGGGGCTGAGTGTTTTAAACTCAGCTAGTCTCGCTGTCTTAAAAGGACCAAATGGAATTTCCTTCACCATGTGAATAATGAGCAACTTAAAGAACAATAGAGCCAAATAATATATGGGAGAATATGAAGGCACAAAATTGGAGACCCAGGCAATTTTTAGTTATTTGAGGCAGGTTTGCGACTTGCAAGAAAACAGTTTGTGAGGCCTTGGGAAAAAAAAAATGGAGAAATGAATTAAGTAAAACAAAAGTGAGAGAGCTGGGAGATTTTTCAGCAAAATGTGCTGATGTGGTGACAGTGAAGAGTTGTCACACAAACAAAAGAAGGGGGAGGGGGCCTCGGTCAAGGCCGCTCCTCCCTGGTCCACCACCACTGCACCCCCTTCTGGAATGCTCACAGATGACTGTGCACGGGAAGTGTGGAGATCAAAACACAAAAGACAGTGATAATTATTTTCTTAGATTTCTGTTTACGTGGGGTTTGCCGAGTACAAGTTCTTGTCTTGAGGGAGAGGTTCACACGTACCAATCAAGGGGCTGTTCGAAAACCCCTTTGACTTAAGTTCTCACAGATAGAATCTATCAGAAGAGATGTTCTCCAGTGATGAGACTGAGTTATGACTCACGGGCATCTCACCCACCAGAAGAGCCAAGATTAAAGGTGTGCGGAGACAAAGTACTTCAGTTCCCACAGAAACACCTGTTCTGGTGTCTTGGTCCCACAGACAGACGACAGACATGGCGAACTCTATGACAGGCTGCGGACACAATCAGGTCCCAAGCACTCCTATTTGTAATCATTTGTACAAGTGAAGAAAAAGTAGAACAAAAGAGAAAGAGAAGAGAGAATGAGAGGAAGGGAGGGAGGGAGAAAGGGAGAGAGAGAGAGAGAGAGAGAGAGAGAGAATCCAGCCTAGGAGAATGGGATTCTTCCTCAAGACATTGTTAGATGCTGAGGTTTTTCTCAGATAGTTCACAAGTTGCCATGTATACCATAAGCGCAACATAACTGCTTCCCCACAGAAGCGACGGAGGTAGGCAGGGATTGTGGGGCGGTCACATCTCAGTAACAATTGCCTCTTTAGGAACCAATACCTTGGAATATAACGTTCACGCTATATTTGAATTTCTGAGCACAAACCTAGAGTGTTTATTATCTTCTCAGCAGTAAATCACTTAGAAATGAAGGATGATAGAAAAAAAAATGTCTCCATCAGGAAAGTCTATTAAACAAAGCACGTGGAGAGCAGATAGGCTGCTGAGATCCTGAAGGCTTCCAGGAAATGGAAGCCAGCCAGGTGCTTGGAAGGCCCACGACCATGTAGAAGTAGCAGCAGCAAGCTTTCTTCAAGAAACATGTGTGCATGGTGTGTGTGCATGCGTGTGTGTGTGTGTGTGAGAGAGAGAGAGAACTTGAACCCAGGGCCTCATGTTTGCTAGGCAGACCCACTTCCCATGTGCCCCGTGATCTCCTCTCTCTCAATGCTTGGTGGATCCTGATGGTTTTGACGATGGTGGCCACACTTGCACGTGTCACTCTCCTCCCTGTCGGCAGGTGTCACAGCACACCTGGCCCACCTCTTCAGTGCTCCTCTCAGCAGATTTCACTAAGGCTGGATGTGCGGTGGCTGAGAGCATATCTTTCCGACCGTGAGGGGCTGTGGGAGGCCATCTGTGAACGGTGCCAGACATCACCAGAGCCCCGGCCTTCCAGTCCTGTTGGGTCAGCCCAGGCTGAGATGCCTGCTCTATCAGCTCCGCTTGACCCTGATTGCAGAGTAGTCTCCCTTTTACATGGAGTCAACGCCAATACTGCAGCGCTTGGCTGCATCTCCCTTCTGCAGTGCTCCCTCATCAAAAGACAACACATTGGCCACGCATCAGCCTTTCCTGTGGGATTTAGTGTGTGTGTTTTCTTATGACACCAGCTCACCCCTGCTGCCTACCACAGGAGTTTGTGGATGCGTGTCTGTGCTCTGATGCCAAGAAGCCACTGAGCTTGGTCTGTATTTTATCTGTGCTTATTGATTTCCAGTCCCTGCCACATGCCTGGTAGTTTGCTGAGGCTTCCTAAGTACACAAGGGGAAATTGACATTTGGATAACTACGCTGTTTTTAATCAAGCCACTAGGATACTATTGCAGAGATGCAGTAAAATGGTGAATTCAGTAAAATTCACCACCCATCAACAAGTTATGCATCATTTATCCATGTACTTAACCACTCATCCATCCATGTATCCATTCATCTGACCATCCATCCATCCATCCGTCCGTCCGTCCACTCATTCATCATTTATCTGTCCATCTGCCCAACTGTCTAATCATCCATCCATCCTTCCATCATCCATCTTTTATCCACCCATCTAAAAATGTGCAATAATGCTTACTTTCATGGTTTTTTGACAGTGAAAAAGGAAAAGATAAATAGAAAATGATTGAGCTATGACCATGGCCTTGCTTCATATTGCTACTAAGTAGGGGAAATATTATATAAAAGCAAAGGTCGCATGTGATCTACCTTTATATTCCCTGTAGCATCGACACAGGGGCTTGCACTCAGTAGCGTTCAGTAAAATGATGGCTGAATTAATGAACAGACACAGATACAATATATTAGGCAGCACATGAACATGGTTGAGTACTTAGGTGCATCCCATAGAAAGCAGCAGCAGATAAGGGAAGCCATGGGACCTATGTTTCTTTGGGTCTGGCTTGCCTCACTTAATATAATTTTTTCCAAGTCTTTACATTTCCTAACAAATGGGGCAATGTCATTGTTTCTGATGGGGGCATAGAATTCCATTATATATATATATATATATACACACACACACACACACACACACACACAAACACACACACATATCACATTTTCTTGATCCATTCATCTACTGAGCAGCATCGGGGTTAGTTCTATATCTTACCTATGGTGAATAATGCTGTGATAAACACAGTTGTGCTGGTAGCTATAGTATAGCCTTGTTTGTAATCGTCTGGGTAAATGCCCAAAAGTGGGATTGCTGGGTCATAGGGGAGCTCTATGTGTGGAGTCTTTTGAGGAAGCTCCATACTGCTTTCCAGAGTGGTTGAACAAGTTTACGCTCCCTGCATCTTGTACACACTTTTTTCTAATTTGAGGAGGGGAAGGGAAATAACAAAATGCTGAAACAAGGATACAGGATGCCCCATAGTAACAACGAGAGGTACGAGCCACTATGTTGAAAACGAACTTTACAACTTTGGTGATGGGGGCAGAGGGTTTAGTTGTGGAGGTGGGAGGGAAGGGATGGTAGGGGAAAACAAAGGAGAGGGTAATGGTGCTCCATAGGAAATGCACTCATTCCCTGTTCATGTAACCCCTCTGTACAGTCTCTTTACAATAAAAAATATTTTTTAAAAAAGACAAATATTTTTTAAAAAAGACAAAAGCAAGCAGCAGCTGAGCAGAGCAGAGGGGCTTGGAGAGCCCTGGCTGGGCACCTCAGGGCCGGCAGCATTTGAGCCGAGCCGAGGCGGTGAGCAGGCCTTCGGGGAAAGTGTGCAGGTGTTCATGCCCGGGGTCCCCATAACATCGTCCATGGAGATGCCAGGCCAGGGGAGCCAGGTCCCCAGGAAGGGCTGGTGTTCTGAAGTGAGATTCCTGCCGGATGGGGCGGGGCATTGGGACCCAAAATAAAGAGGTGTCTTCCCTCGATGAATCTCTGGGGGCCAAGTCTCCAGAGAAAGCCAGGGAGCAAGTATGTGTGTGTGGGGGGGGGTGAGCAAGATGCTGGCACTCAGTGATCAAACAGCCATTCACACTGCAGGGCTGCACTGCAGGCCCTAAAGGGACCGCTGATGAATAGCTTTCTAATTTGACGAGGTTCGAATCTTGTGTTCGTAATTAGTAGCCCCCATTTACATACAATTAGTGTGCAAAGCCCTTAAAAAGAAAGAGTTTGTTCTCTAAAGTAGCTTAAACGTACCCCACCACCTCCTCTGCCGGCCTGTGCAGCTCTTGCTCCTATTTCTGTCCTCTACCAAGTGAGCAGAGACTGTGGCCAAGCCCAGGCTGGAGGTGGGGGCGGGGGGGTGGGCGGCGGGGAGGGGCCCAGACCCAGTGTGGCTGTCTAGCCCAGCTGAGCCACAGCTGAACTCTGCCAAGGCCCCGCACAGGGGCTGTGGAGGGCTGGCAACCGCAGGGTCCATGGCTGGCCACATCAACTGTCACCAATAGTTGCCGGCCAATGAGGAACCCCAAGAAAACGAAAGAACCTGGTGGCCCCTATCAGGAACCCTGAGCTCTGGGGCACCTGTCCAAAGTGCTGACTGAGGCAGGGCACAGGGCTCCCAGGAAGGCTTCCCTCCCGATGGCCTCCACCTCCTGCTGTGTTCTTCTCCATAACAAGTGTTGTTTCTAATGCATAGTCTCAAGCACTCAGTCATTTAATAAACATGTATTAAGCACTAAGCCGTAGGCTGGGTACTAGGGATGTATCGGTGTCCAATAGAGACTACTATCTAGTAGGGGGAAAAATCAAATGAAGGATTGCAGCATGAGGCACTGCTATCCAGGAAATGCGGGATAAGTCGTTGTAGGAGAATTTAATGACAAGAAAGGCTCCCTGGGAGAAGTGACAACTGAATTGCAATATAAAGGCTGAGTGCGGGTGAAGTAGGGGAAAGACACCAGCATGTGGAGAGGCCCTGCGGCAGGCTGGGCGCTGCTGGCTCATGCCTGTCATTCTAGCTCCTCAGGAGGATGAGATCTGAGGATTGAAGCCAGCCTGGGCATGAGAGTCTGTGAGACTCTTATTTCCAATAAACCACTTAGAAAACTGGAAGTGGTGCAGTGGCTCAAGTGGTAGAGCGCTTGCCTTGAGCTGAAGAGCTGAGGGACAGCGCCCAGGCCCCAAGTTCAAGCCCTACAACTGACCAAAAAAAAAAAAAAAAAGCCCTGTGGCAGGAGAAAGTAAGGAAAGTGAGGGGGGTGCAGAAAAATCAGGGGGGAATGGAGGGAAATGGAGAGGGGCTGGAGGGGTCACATCATTGGCTGGTGGAGTCAGCTCCTGTTAAGGAGTTTATTTAGCCGATGAGCCACAGAAAATCACGAGCTTGGTTTTACCGGGGGTTGGGGAGGGGAGGTCCCCTTGCCACAGCATCACAAGGCAGAGAAGGGAGCCAGCCCCCTGCCGGCCTCCACCCCCCTCCTCATGGCCTCCTGTCCTATGTTCCTCTACCCCTCCCACCCCCTGCCCCCCACAGGCTGTAAAGCACTGAGGCTGGAGAAAAATTCAATGGAAAGAGGGAGTCACAGGAATGATGGGGAATGAGCAACCTCCCCCACGGATCCATCTAGAGAGGAAAATCAAGCGAGGCAACAAACAAACAAACAAACAAACAAACATGTGGATAGTATTTTGTGGTGAAAAAGCGTGGTCTCTAGGGACCAGGCTCATGTGGAAATGCCGTGCTCTCCAAACACTGCATGGCCTAGGAGAGAATCTACAAGACAGACAGACCCAGCCCACTCATCTGCAAAGGCAGAGTTCTGAAACTCAGTTCAACGAGCACACAAAGCACTTGGCACCCCTCCTTCTGGGGAGATGGTGAGTGTGAAGTCAATGGAGATGTTACAAGGGGAAAGACAGAGCCAGCCCAGTTCCCAAGCTGCAGAGATGCAGACAAATGTGCCACATCCATAGCAAAGTCCCCGGGCTAGGCAGTAAAGGGCCTCCTGCCCCGCCACGGATTAGTCTTTGCATCTCACATTTGTCCCAAGGTTGAGCTGGGCTGGGAGTGGCATTCAACTGTGAAGAAGTCACATCTACGCCTCAGTGCCTTGTCCAGATGGAGCGAGCACAAGACTGAACGGAAATGTGTTCATCTGTGAAATTAAGAGCATTAGTAGGCGTGACACCCAGTATTATGTGTTAGGTTCTTCTAAAGTAATAATCAGGCTGAGTGGAGTTTCGAACACACTCAGTATGGAACACAGGCAACTCTGGATTGGGCAGGACCGGTCCTCTTGGAGGGGATGAGACCATAGAGGTGGAGATGTCAGGGAGTTTGAGGGAGAGGCTCAGAGTTCTCGGTCCGTGGTCCCATCCATCTTCAAAGTCAGCAAGAGTCCAGCAGATCCTGCCACGTGAGGCGTATAAAGCATCTTCAGCTCTCAGCCTTTCTTGGTGGCTTTCTTGTGGCTCCTCTTCTGCTCTCATGGCTCCTCTTCTGTGTGGAAGGGCTCCTGGGCTAACATGAGCCCACCATGATAATCCAAGACAATCAGTCCTCTGACTATACATGAGAAGTTACTTTGTCATGCATAAGTAAGTATGGGGTATGAATGCCAGTGGAAAAGGTGAAGGGATCTAAGATCTACCCACCTTAGGCCCCCCTGACAAATGGCTGAGATCTCTGAAGGAGAATTCCAAAGCAGATCGCAATTCATCCCCAAGAACATAGGGAAGAGCTGCCTTGGACATCCGGAAAGGAAGATTTGAGAATTGGATGGTACCCGGGACTGGACTCTGGATCCCACTTGGGAGCTCACCGTTCAGCCTGGCTACTTATAAAAGGTCCATGTTCTGAGAGCTGTTAGGTCTGAGCGCTGTGTGTGGCATATTGAGAAACTTCTAAAAGGGCGATTGACAGTTCTTTGTTAGAAAATGCCAGGTTTCCTGAACAGGAACAACAAGAATAATAAAATAAGAACAGCTACTCTGTCAGTTTTTGGGCACTGACTTCTGACCTGCTGGGGAGGGAGCCAGGGCTGCGTTTGTAAGCTGCACTACAAACTCGGGCAGGAGACGTTACTCTTTGCATTTAAGGGTGAATGGAGACTCGCAGAGGCCGAGCGAGGCGAGGTGACACAGCTGTTGCAGAGGTGCAGAGGGGCTTGACCTCTCTGGACCAGGTGTGGAGGAAAGATCCTCCACGCCAGCCCTGCAGCCCTCCGTGGCCCCACCCTCCTCCCCGAGGCCTTTTGCTCCATGCAGAATGTCCTTGGACCAAGCACCTAAAACATAATGATTATCGGTGTTTTCTCAATGACATAATTAAATATCTACAGTGAGGTAAATTACCCTGATCCTGGTCAGAGGACGCCTTAGACACCACCCTGGAATATTTTATTTTCAGGTTTCTTTTTATCCCGATTTCAGCTGCTATGGATCTAAAATTAGGTTTCCAATTTAGACCCCAGAGGCAACCGTTATAAATAGCCCTGAGGTGGCACACTCTTTGGGGCTCTTCTTCAGGGGCTGAGAGGACAAAGCAATTACCTTATTGAACAATGCAAGGGATTATCTGGCAGCTTATTAGGAGCAGGGGTTATCGGATCTGGCCATGTGCGGTGAGTAGGCGCCCCGGGGTGACTGGGGACCCTCCTGGAAGAGCTGAGCAGCTCCCGGGAAGAGCTCCACACCGGCTCCCGGTGACGCATGCCAAGATGCTGCTTTTGCTGGCTGCTGCCTTGCGATCGTGCAAGCTAGGAGAGAGAGAATTTCCCTCCTTCCTTTCATCTCTCTCAACTTCCAAAGCGAGAGGCACCTGCGCTGTAATGAATGCAGCGACACAGCTAAGGAGGGGGGGAAAAATAACAAATGCAGCTAGGGGCTATAAAAGAAAAAAAAAAAGCTGGGTTTTTTTTTTTTTTGAAGCTAAT
>NW_012267234.1:14951038-15016038 GCF_000151885.1 Dipodomys ordii | reverse complement strand
CCTGGATGACCTTGGGTCTTTCAAAAAAGACAAGGAAATGATAACAAAAGCTCTATGTACAAATGTCAAAACTGGCAACTGTACCTTTGTGTCAAATAGCTCCTGAGACCCACATGATCATGATAGAAAATTAGGATGCCTGGAAGGCTTAACAGGGCGTTGATAATGCCTTTTTAAGAATTTTCTCAGTAAGCTAGGGCTCCCTAAATCTACCACTAAGTCCATTAGTGATATGTGTAATATTGTTTGTACATCCATATATGTGTATAGAGAGAGATAGAGTATTATTTAGCCATAAAAAGAGGGTGAATTATGTCATTTGAAGGAAAATAGATGCAACTGGTGATCATTAAGTGAAATAAGTCAGACTCAGAAAGACAAGTATCACGTTTTCTCTCATATGCAGAATCTAGGTTTCGTGGGAGAAGAGGCTCGAAGTCAAAGGGGGGGAGCACGTGGGCAGAGGAAGGTGATGAGGAGTTACTGTGGCCACAGAACATTGTTGGCATGTATGAAAATGTACTCGAGCTGGGCACTTCTAGCTCCCGCCTGAAATCACAGCCACTCAGGAGGCTGAGCTCTGAAGATCGCCATATGAAGCCAGCCTGTGAAGAAAAGTCTGTAGTAAGCTACCAGAAAGCTAAAAGTAGAGCTATGGCTCAAGTGGCAGAGTGCTAGAGCAATATAGATCAGGGATAACATTCAGGTTCTGAGTTCAAGCCTCAGAAACGACACTTACAAAAAAAGTCATGAAAAAATTCCCTACAATTACCATATACTAATAAAAGTAAAGATGTGAATAAAACAATAAACCAATTTGTAATAAGGCTCAGTATTCCTCCCTTTCAATGCATCTGGGACAGGGGTAGACCAACGAGGAGGAATTATTTGTGGAACTGCTCTAAAGTTCCTCTTGTAGCTTAAACCTTTATTTCCACTTTTCCAGGACCAGGGAGTTAGTACATATTGTACCCAACATTTATGACCATATTTCAAATCCAAATGGATTACTAATGGATTAACATGCTTTTTAAAAGCATCTCTACAAGACTGTACCCTGAGAGAACTCCTCTCGTTCCTCTTGGCTTCCATTTATCAAGTGACACCCCTGTCATACTTCAAGTTAAAGAGGTACAGAAACCTGGACTTCTTCGTGAGTCTGACAGTGATGGATGAAAGCTATACTCTAAACATACCTCAAACAGTAGCACTTACTTTTTCTTACCTCCTGGTTGATCTGCCGGAACCATTTGCTGGAATCTCTAATTGCTGGGCTGTTGTCAGAAATCTCTCCTTGCCAATGAAGTAAGGAGACTGGATCTATGCTTCTCCTAGGCACTGGCCCTTGATTTTCCCTGATTGTTTCCCTAGATGATTTGCTTTCCTATTAGGTTGAAGTGTCCTCATCTGGTTTGTTGCGTATGTATAACACCTTTGTTAAGTTTAATTCCACACACCTTGTATGGTTTTGGCCTATATAAGCTTTGTGCTAGCTCTATTCGCTGTATTTGGGGCTGTTGGCCTTTGAGACAAGAGTCCACCAGGCAATCCCACTTTTGGGCATTTACCCAAATGTTCACAAACAAGACCACACTAAAGCTACCACCACAACTATGTTTATTGCAGCATTATTTACCATAGCTAAGATATGGAACCAACCCAGATGCCCCTCAGTAGATGAATGGATCAAGAAAATGTGGTGTATATACACAATGGAATTCTATGCCTCCATCAGAAAGAATGACATTGCCCCATTTGTTAGGAAATGGAAAGACTTGGAAAAAATTATATTAAGTGAAGTAAGCCAGGCCCAAAGAAACATAGGTCCCATGGTTTCCCTTATTTGCAATAACTAGTATATGTCTGAGTCAAGCAGAAAAGGTCAGATAAGTTGATCTTAGAGAAATGAACCCCAAGATATGTATTCAAATGTTTTTTTTTCTTTCATGAGATTGTTTCGAACACATTTATAAGATTATCTCTTTGTTGCTTTGTATGTCCCTCCTCCACAGTATAACCCCTGCTTTCACTGTATTTGCTGTTGGTATAATTTGTGGAGGGGAAGGGAAAAAACAAATCGTTTCAATAGGGATACAGGTGGACCCATGGCAACAATGAGATGTACAAGTCATTATGTCGAAAACGAACTTTACAACTTTGGTGGGGGGGCGGGGTAAGGGGAGGATGGGAAGGGATGGGAATGGGAAACAAAGGAGGAAGCTACAATGCTTGATAAGAAATGTATTCATTATCTTGCCCATGTAATTGTAACCCCTCTGTACAGTATTTTCACAATAAAAAAAAGAGTCCACCAGTAGTACTCTAGCTCTCCAATAAGACTCGTAATTTGGCCTCTTAAGTGGTGGCTTTTCTTTCTTGGGACTGGATCTACCATACAACAGTTCCAACTGCCTGCTATCATCCATTCAAGCATACTTCACTTTCTCAAATGGTTAAACCTACTGAAGAAGGAGCTCTTATTTAAGAGGAGTCTTAGCCATTTCAGGAAGATCATATGAAGCTTTGGTTGGTCTGGGGGAATCTTCAAAAGGTTCGGGGTCATTCAGGGTCAGCCCTAGGAAACCTTCCTGGAATTAGATCACTACATGCAGCCACCCTGAGAGACAGTGAAGAATTTGGAGCCAGGTTAAAGGTATGAAGGCATACACAATGAAGTTTCAAAAGTCAGCAATTAATACCAGGTGTTGGAGGCTCACACCTGTAATCCTAGCTGCTTAGGAGGCTGAGATCTGCAGATTGTGGTTCAAAGCCTGCACAGGCAGATAATCTGAGGCACTGATCTTCCAAAAAGCCAGAAGTGAAGGTGTGGCTCAAGTGGTAGAGCAAGGCACACACAAAACGTCAGCCATTGAACTCCTCACCTGCCCTTGTTTTAGCTTTGAATCTGTCTTCTACCTAATTCTGTCCATGAGCCAGTACCCTGGTTCCCAGATCAAAATCTACCATGACTAATTTCCTCACTCAGCATCCAGTCATTTGTCCTCTCAGTTTATCTCTGTGAGCCATACTCACTCAGTCTCTTCCTCCTCAAAACTCAGTGGGTCTGGATTCTCATCATTCCTCAATTAAAATAGTATCCTGGCCTTCCAGCTTGTCCCCTTGCCTGTATCTTCTTCTTCCCTGGAGTCTGTCCTACATACACCCCTGCCATTAAATCTGCGGTGTCTCCATGGCCAAGTAAATCTCTGGGCGGCGGTCCCTGAAGGTCGTAACAGATGACCCTGTATTTGCAAGATCTGCGCACAAAAATGGATGCCTATCCACCCTGACTGCCGACGCCTCTGTGGTCTGACCAGTTACCGTGTTTCACGCTGCTTCATCTCACCTGGGTTCTCCTAACCTACCACTGTGGTCTTTCAAATCATCTCACTGACATCTCACCAATTGGAAAACCTGTTCATAGTGTGTCCTCTGGGGGAAAAGTGCTTTTGGAGCAAATGACAGTGCGGCAACCTTGTCGAAAGTCCTGGCAGATACTGAGTCTAGATCCCTCTGTTCTCCCTGCGCAGGGCGGAAGGGGGTGTGCCACACAGGCCCTACGGTGCCCGCAGAGGGATGGAAGCAGGGGTCTCCCCGTGGGTGAGTTTGGATGGTTCTCGTCCATCCTCCAGCCGGATGTCCTCCTTGTCTGTCTGGGTGCTAGGAGGGGCCTGGGGCCAGTCTGAGTCACTTCTATTCTGGGAAGGCCCTGCCTCACGGCCTGCACTTCCCAGGCTGTGGGTGACGAGAGGGGCGGGATAAAGTCTGTTTGAATTCCATCAGGACCTCTGCAGGGCGATGTCACCCTGGAGGCCACAGCCTCCGGCTTCTCTTTCAGGGAGGTCAGCGGTTCCAGCCCTCGGTGGAGAATGCTGCCAGGAACATTTCGAGGACAGCATTTTCTTTGGCAGGTGTGTTCGCGGGCAGGACCCACTTCAAGCTCAGCGCGAGCAGAGAAGCCGGCATCTGGGATCTATCTGTGGTTGTTGGTTTGCACATTTTGAGAGGGGGCCAGGGAAGGAAGAATGATCTTACACAGCATGTTCTTCTCCAGACTTAGGCTATGTCTAAATAGAGGGGGGAAGTGCCAGGGGGGTAAAACAACCCGCAGGGCACCTGGGCTGGTCTCAAGGGTGGCAGCAGGTCACCACATGGTAACACACCCAGATTCCTCAGCCCCTCTGAAGGTGTTCCAGGCTGCACAGCGTGAGTGGCGTGGAGAAAGCACTCACCCCATGTCTGAACGGCTGAGGTCCAAGCCCCTGGGGCCTACCAGCAACTTAAGTGTCTTTTGCCACCCTGCAATTACCTTCAAACTTGTGTCTGAGTGTTTGCTCTTTGGTGAACCTTTCTCTGGTGCCCTGTCCGGCTGGGCAAAATTAAACCCTTGTCTCTCTGTAGTCTAGCCAGATGCGCAGGTGACTTACAACTGTAGCCTCCATCTTGTATTCTGCCTCACCTCTTGCCGATCTGCACCTTCTACTCAACTACAGACTCCTCCAGGTCAACAACGATGAGATAATTGCCTTTGTCCTTCAAGCAGATGCCCAGAAATATTTACTGAGCTGAGTGAGCCCAGCTCAGCAATGTATTCTGATTATGTATGGCTGGATTTTTATTTCCAGCTCAAATTTCTATGTGCTGGGGAACGTGTCACTTTCCTTTTTGTCCTTCCTCTCTCCCCCTTCCCCCCATTTCATTTTGCCAGTATGGCAGATGTCCATTCACCTTAAAGTTCAAGTGAGACTCCTTACCTGACTACTGCCCAGGGTCAGAGTTCCTTTGTCACGTTCATAGGGCACACTGCTATGGGGCTCCTGGACCCTTTATTTTACAGAATCCCAGAGAACCAGCCACTCTTCTTGAGTGTGTAGACTGTCTACAGAACCTTCATCTAGTCAATGAGGTCTTTCAATTCTAATCTACCACATGGGGTCACGATGCAAGATATTCCACATACATTTGCTCAAGTAATACCCACACGGGCCTTAGGAAGTAGCAGCTATTATCCCAGCTTCACAAGGGAGGAGGAAACTGAGGCAGTTGGTGGCCTGAGCAGATTCCAATGGTACTGGTTGATGATGGCTCCTGGGTATGACCCAGACCAAAACTAAGGCCAAACTCCCCTACGCTTCACTGCCATTCAACTTGTCTTTGTCGTCTCCATGTCCAGCAGGGTGACGGGAGTGGGTGAATCAATGACGGCACCAGAACTTTTAGAGCTTTCCAGGAGGTCCTTCTCCTTCATGTGACTCCCTCATTTCTTTTTCCATTTTGCTACCTGTCTTTGATAAATCTATTCAGAAGGATGAAGGGTGGTTGACAGGGAAATCGAATAATTCTCCATTCAACACAAGGGGTTATATTTAAAACAAACAAACAAATACCAGCATGGACTAATTAGCCCAAGGCACAGGACTTGGTACGATTTTAGAAACTTAAGTTCCCATCTCCATTTACAACAGCGTTTGCCTGTCAGCCTCAGTGGCCTTGCCTTGGACAGCAGGACTGTGGGTGGGACAGGAAGAGGAATGTGGATAAGACCAGGAAACAGCTTTCTCGAAGGTCATGTCCCAGGAGTCCCAGGGGTCCCAGGGGCCTACCCTGCTCTTGTATTGGCTAGAATTTGGCCACATGGTCACGGAGAGTCACAATGGGAGCTAGGATGTTTAGTCTGAACCATCATGTACCACCTGGAAAGGTTCTGTCAAGAAGAAACAAGATGGGCGAATCCTGGGGAACCAGTCACCATCTAGTCTCACATGTGGCATTTTGGGAAGTCCCATCTTCTTCGGTTCACTACACCCCCTGAGATCAAAGCCTGGTCATCTCTGAAGATACCTTGGAATGTTCATTCTACTATATACTTTTGGTGGCTTCTAGCTGTTACAGCTGCGTTGGGTTTGTTGCTGTTTTGTTTTTGTTTTTCTGGTGGTGGTACTGGACTGTGAACTCTGGGCTTTGAACCTGTGCGGCAGGCACTCTACCCGAGTCACACTTCCCACGCTCATAGCTGTGTTCTTCACAGAGACTGTGCCAGGAGCTGGTTGTACCAGCAAGCAGTCCATGCTGACCTTCTGGCTCCCTGCTCTGAAAAAGCGCCTGACACTTATCCTCACCCCCACCCCTCCTCCACTAGGCTCCATAAATATTTTTGGAAGATAATGACTCCAAGGTATGGTTGTCTGGGGTCCCAAATCACACTCTGATATTCTGCCAGGAATTTTCCCCCTCTCTTCTTAGCATTGGAAATAGATTTTTAAGCAGTGTTATATACCAGTTCCTCTTCAAAAACCCTCCTTTCCTTTTCTTAAGTAATGTCTTTATAAATCACCGTTATAAAAATAAGGCAAGCAGAAGGGAAAATATGCAGTACCTAGAAACTGAAAATTCAAGTATTTGCTTTTTATGGGACACTTGAGGCTCTTAAAAAGAGAACTGCTAGAAAACTTAAATACAAAAAAAATCAGTATACGATAACATAAAAGCCCAACAGAACTGAATAGTTTATGAAAATAATTTGAATATTTACACTTTCAATTTATGATCTGAAAATCACCCTGAAACCACGTTCTTATTCTTAAATGGAAGTTTTGAGAGAGTGTTAAATACATTTTGATTATTTTGACAGGATGTCTACTTGGATATTCTGTACGATGATTTGAAAGCCAAAAGGAAATTCCTTTAAAAATCTAATGTAAGTCTATGAGAATGTACACTGTATCTGCCCAAGAATGTGCATATATATGCATATATCCATATGAAGTTTAACAAACACTTCAACTTAAAGGGGGTATTTTGGTCTGTTGTTATTGTTAGGGAAAAACAATTGTAAATTTATCTCAAAGGAAGCTTGGGTTGAAACACATTGTAATTCTCTTGACAGGGAAACTCGAGTTCAAGTTCATATCTTTTTATTTTCTAAGACTGAGGCTTGCATGAACACTAAATGGTGTTTTATTCACAACATTACAGAAACATAGCAATGCGGGTCCATAAAATTGTTAATGGAAGAACCAAATACACCAAGTGCTCTTATTTTGTCTTTCCCAGTATTTTTTTTTTCCAGGAAGTCAAAGGAACCATTTCTCAGAATTTCTTTCATGTCACCTATTTAGCAAATGTATTGACAAGTATCTTAACAGGCCCCCAAAGCATCAAATATCTGGGCCAAAGAAAAAAATCAGTATTCACTTCAAAAGGGAAAAAAAAATTCACCAGGCAGGAAAGAGGTAAGGAAAGTGTAAGTCCAAATACTTTACTATTAAATTCATGGGTTTAATGAAACTCAAACATGGGGAATATATTATGTAAATATCCATGGACAAAGAGCCTTTGAAGTCCAGGCAAGCAGTGTCCAAGATCTGGAACTGTGATTGTTTTTGTTTGTGCATTCTAGCAGGACCTCCTAACACACACACACACACACACACACACACACACACACACACACACACACACAATACTGAGTCTGTTTATTTAGTTTTAAGCCCAAATCGCAGCAAACTTAAGCAAAAGAGTCTGGTCCAAAGAATAACTCCTTGGACTTCAGAGTGGGAAACAAAAATAAACAAAGTAAGAGAAATCCCTACTTAATCTGCCTCCCAAAGAAAGACCCTTATTCAGAGACGCAGGCAAATTGCCCCACACCAAGGCACTCAAACAAAAGGAAAAGTCTGGAACAAAAGATACAAGGCTGGGCACCAAGGAAGCTCAATAAATAAGTGCTTGATTAAGTCTGATAATTATGCCTTAATTACCTTCCTTTTCTTCAATTTGGATTTAAGGGAAAACACACAATTGCAAACAGTAGGTCAAACAATGTGAGTTGGTGCCAGTATTTTTTCAAATTCTGAGCTCAAATAACTAGGGTTCCATTATCAAGTATCTATTGAGCATCTACTATGCTAAATCTATGGAGAGCTAGAGATATATACATTCAGACCTATATCCACACAGCAACTCCAACACAGCATGATAAACTGGCATATGTGTGTGTATGTATATATATATATACATACACACACACACACACACACACACACACATATATGATGTAACATTTTAGAGATTGATAGGTAAGCAGTTAGGCAGAATGGAAAAATGCAAAAGGAATCTAAAATGAAGGAAGAGATCACAAGGTCTTTGAGGAAAAGAATCATGATGATTAAACTTTCCAACTTCAAGGTGATGACTCTATGTGGTCTACCAATGACCTTGAGAGTCCTAAAGTACTTAAGTACTCTATCTTGCCACTTAAGGATTAATGCTAGGATTCATTTGAGCCCAAAGATGGGTCAATAAATAATTCCTAAAACAACAGATCTTTAACTTATCTACCCAGATAAACCTAAACATCAAGCTTTAGAGGTCAAATATAATACAGTAAAACTTCCCAAACCTTCAAAGACAGCCCCAAGACTAATGCCCCTGACACATTCTTACCCTAAAGATAACCATTGTCAGTGTGCTGACAGCATACCTTTCCTAATAACTTTCAATCCATTTGGGATCTTTCTTGAATTCTTCTCTATGGAGGGAGACACATTAACCTTCTGTAACACAAAGGTATCGCAGCATGAACCAGACAGAGCTCACACAAATCATGAGCCATTACTCAAAACACATAGAAGCCGATGAACAAATGGCAGGTGAATAATTGGGGGTGAAATCAATACTTTCTTAGCACTCCTGAGCATTCTGATTTTTATATTTTATATTTATATTCATTTGTATATTTATAGTATATTATTATGTGATTATATATATATATATATATAAATCAATATTTGCTTTCAGCAAACAACCATGGAGGAATTTCTCAGGTAACAAAACTGCCCCAGAGGTGAGTTCTAGTCATTCACAGCAGACTCCAGGTCAACCAGTTAGAAGGTCATAGAGAATCTGACGTGAGTTTGTTTTGATTCCAAATCTCGGATGCTTTCCATTACTCCATTAATCTGATATGCCAATAACTATTTCTTGATGGACAGTTTCAGTTTTGACAATGACCTCATGACAACAGCTCTATGCTTCAAGCAAACTTTTCAACACAACCCTCTGAAAGCAAGCCTAAATAATACAACTACTAATTTCTTCAAGTGTTCTAAACTTTATGTAACCACAGTAGACAAAAACCTTTTCTAAGATGCCTTTGAATTCATAACTTCAAATTTGAGCTTCAAAGACCTTGTAGTATTTTCCCCCAGTTAGCAGCAGGCAATCCTTTTCTTCTCAACCAACCTTCCCTATGTGTTATATAATAACTCCTACCACTCAGTCCAGGTCACCATCTATGAAGACCTTGGATTCTTCCTCTGCCATTTCCAAAACAGACATAAACTAATAACTGTGGAAGAGTCGAGTTCACATGATTGATTTTCTCCAACACTATCTAATCCGCAGAAGAGAAAAATTTCCCTTCCAGAGAGTTCCTGGAGAAACAAACACGTTAACAATTCACAATTTTCCAAGTACGGTACTGGTAGAATTTTCAAAGTGATTCCTACAAAAACAATTTCAAATGCTGATACTCTGCTTTCCACTCCAAGTAAAATTAAGACAAAAAACATAAAATAGATATTAGGAAAGGAAGGTTCAGAAACTTACACAGCAGAAAATAACTGCTCTACATTTGCATTATTAGTACAGAATGGAGTAGAGATCATGGTGGTGATGATGATGGCGATGGTGATGGTGATGATGATGCTATTTGCCAGGATGTGTAAGGCCCACCAAAGTAGAGGAAAGAAATTATGGCTCCTGGATTGGAAATGATATTCTCTACAGATTTTCTGTTTCTGGCCAAATCAAACCTTAGCTTTCAGTTCTTGCTTTTGAAGTAATAAGCAGTCCTTACTGGAAACAGGCCTTGTAGGTTAGCGGTGTGTAGTGGGTTGGGAAACTTGAGCTCCTCTTCTAAGTCATTGCCCACTGGCTTAATAGTACGGGGCACACCTGTGAGCCTCAGCTGTGATAGAAGGGTGGAATCTACTCCAGCCAGGGCCTTCCCAAAGAAAACAGAAATACAGAATCCCTGCCAGGAGCCTAGGTCTCCTGTGATTCAAAAATGGGGACTGGCAGGAAGTATAGAGAAGGAGGGTGGGGACAGATCGTCCCAGAATTGACAATACTGTGACTTAAGATGAGACTTGGTGTCCTATGGCCAGATGTTGTGGAAGCCGAGATCAATCAGTTGACCCAACTGGCCTATGAGATGAGGCCCTAGCAAAATCTCTGAAACCCCAGGCTCGGTGGGCAGGGAGGGGGTGGCTCCCTCGGCTTGTGGGCCTCCATGAATTCTGTCACATATCCACACTGACAGTACCGTCTAACTCCCAAGCGGGGGGTGAGGGAAGTCTTGAGTCGGTACTTTCGTTGGATTCTGCCTCCCTGACCTCTTTTTCTAGCTGATGTTTAACCTGTGTCTCTTTCCCTGCAATAAATTATGACTCACAGTATGAAATGGGTCAAGGAATGTTAAGAGTCTTTCTAGAAAAGGAGCAAATTCTTGGGTGGTTTAAGGAACTCTTCCCCACAAATTTGCCACTGGTGTCAGAAGTGAGGACAGATGGGGGCTGTGACTAATGTGGTTGTCTCCTCTCTCTTCCCAGAAACCTGCAGAACATCCAGACCCGCACTCGGTGTCCTGTAACAGTATTAGGAAAGAGCTGTCCGGAAGCCCTTTCTTCTCTTTGCCCTCTGACCTATAAGATTCTCTTTGAGCTCCCTCTCCTCCTCAGTGAGATGAGGACTTAAGTCATTTGCTCTAAATGATGAACTTGTTAGGAGACACGATTAAGATAAGGACCAGGGAAGCTCTTTCAGAATGGTCACTTCTTTTCCAATTATAAGAGGCAAAATTACTATTACTATTATGCTTTCGAAATACATTTACACCGCCCGTGTTCTTGTATTTCTCCTGACCGGAGAAAACTCAACTCGACTCCATAAGCAGGTGCTGGAATTATGTCAGCCTAAGACTTTCATTAGCAAATGATTTTAGTCAGGGGGGAAAAAAAAGTAATGGCAAAACAAACACGGCCTTCTGACGTGGTTATATCTACTCTGGCACAAGTGCAGTTTCCAGGCTAATGTCTTTTCAAACAGCTCTGTTTTGCCTGCAGACTTGAATACCCTCATTATAGGGTTTGAAAAAAAAAAAAAGTTCCCTTATGTTTTTTTAAAGAGCGCCATTCTTCAAAAAGATGTCAAGAAGCTCATTTTTTCCCCCTTGCTACAAGGTGTAATGTAGAGATAAGCACAAAATCTGGTTGGAAATGTGACCTATATTGGACTGGCAATGTTTAATATCAAGCAAACAGCTAGTTTGGGAGCAGGTTTTTGTCCTACCTTGCAGCTGATATTTGTAAGGGAAAAAAACCCTACATATTATTCATGGTCAGGGAGAGCAGTTGGAAAGTCAATTACAGTGTTAAAAAAAATTGGAATCATTTGCTCGTTGAGTTCATCAGAGTTTTTGAACAAGTCCCTGGCCTTCCTCCCAACAGCCAAAGCCAGGTCTTTTGGAAAACATTTTATTTTTATGCTCAGCGTAATAAGAAAAGTCGTGGGCTCTCTTTTTTTTTTCTTTTTTTTGCAGATGAAATGGTGCTGATAATGAAAAGTAGGTCACACTTTCTCTCTGTGTCTCCATCTCTCTTTCCTTTCTCTCTAAGACAAAAGGAGAGAGTTTCCAAGACATGAATGAAGCAGGTCAAAGGGCCTGGCCTGGGTGCTCTCTGAACTCTGAGGGAAAATGAGGAACATTTCCAGTCTGGGCTAACATTTAACAAGGGCAGTGAACACAGAACCTGGACTGGCTTCTGGAGGTTTACGTTGTCTAAAGGGAAGGCTGGAGTAGGGTGGGCACAGTAGTGAATCTTCCAGAATGTGGGGGTCACCAAGAAGTTGAGGTTCAAGAACTGTTGACAACTATGACCTAAGGCTGTGAACCAGCAAGGCAGGGGAGAAGCAGGAGGAAGGGAGCTCCACAGCCGCGCCCACGGGAGGTGACGTTTCTGTGCTTCACTATTTACTCCTCCACTCCAGGTCTGGATGAACACATCCCTCATGGCTTCCTTCCTTTGGCCAATACAATAGGCTGCAAGCACGGGTGTGACACTCCGCTCCCTCCTCCGCTCCCTCCCGTGGTCCTCAAGGATACCGTGCTAGTGACCTGAATGCTGGGAACACAAGAGATGAGAAGCAGAACCAGCATTTTGTGATGGGCCTGTCGTGTGCCATAGAGCTCACTCTGGTTTTGCAAGCCACAGAACATGGGCGGGGGGGGGGAGGTGGGAAGGGATAGGACGGGGAAACAAAGGAGAAGGCAAGAATGCTTGATAAGAAGGGGGGGGGGGGGGGGGGGGGGGCTGTTGGTTCTGTTGCACACCTTGTCTAGCCTGACTGCTGTGGTGTTGCTTCGTTCTTCCTCTCCCAAAGCAGTCACGCTAGACAAGAAAGATGAAAATGTAAGTGCGTGTGCTGGGCAGTCTATTGCTAGATTTCTTTCTGAGCTCAGAAATGGGCATTGATAACATCCCAAAGCAACTGTGAAGACTGGATTGCAGGCCCATTGCTACTTACTATGTCTCCAGGATCCCTACATAAGAAGACAAACCTGCTTGTGTTAATGGAAGCAATTAGAAGATAGTAAAGGTTTTGCAGGAATGATCTCCCACTGGTGATCATGTGTAACACAGTACAGCAAGACACAAAAGGGCAAAACTTCAACAGATTAACACAGTGATAGAGTCTTAGCTGAAAGGATTGTTAGGAGGTCGGGCCTGATTGGAGGAAGTAGGTTCTGGGGGCATGGCTTTGAAGTGGATATCCTGTCTCCAGACCCTTCTCTCTCTTCTCCCTCCCTTGTGTTTCCTGGCTGTGTGAGGTGGGGTCTTTTTTCTGCACCTTCCTGCAGCCATGATGGTCAGCCCACCGTAGCCCATAGCAATGGAACAATCCAACCAGGGTCTCAACCTCGTGAAGCCGTGGGCTGTAACAAACCTTTCTTCCCTTAGGTGATTTATCTCAGGCAATTTGTCACAGTGCTGGAAAGCTGACTAATAAACCAGTTCGCCCACTCCATCCCAGGAAAAGACACTCTGATCTTCTTTCATTGCATCCAATTGTGCAGATGTGGTTTTTTGAGCTGCTTAACAGAAAACGATGCCAATGCTGAGGAAATGAAACCAAGGGAGGGAGATCAAGACTTGATCGTTTAGCCTAGAGCAAGCTTTACCTGATTCCCTCACCACTTACGTACTTTCCACTTAGTTAAGCTAGCTTGGAAGATGTTTCCTTCCATTTGCAACCCAAATGGAGGACCTGACACTGTCAGCTCTCAATAGTGGGAAAGGGGAAGCGTTTTCTTGAACCCAGGCTGTTCAAGTCGGATAAACAAACAGTCCCAGAATTTAGAGCTCAGAGTGTATTTCAGATATGACTACTTTGTTTCTTCTCAAATTTGAGAATAATTGTGGCCAGACTTTCTTTTCTACTGACACACATAGAGTCCATTCATCCCTTCAGGTCTGGGACAATTCTAATTTATTCCTGTTGGCTTGGCATAAATATTGTTACTTTTCACTCCCAAAATAATCCAGGATAGATGGCATAGTGAATTATAAAGTCACCCTCCTGTGAGGTTTCTTTGGCAGTTTGATTTTTTTTGCTTCCTCCTTAAAAGAATCTCCCCCCAAATTCTTCCTAGCGATAATCGTGGCTATTTATACTCAGAAAATAATCTCCTCTAGCCAGTATTCCCATGTTTAACTTTGGGAGGATTAATCATTTTGCTTTCAACTGTCGAACTAGATTCTTGAAAGCAGGATATTATTGTTTTATCTAAAGGAAACCCTTCTGAATCGCGGCCTCCATCCATCATTGCTCCTGGAGTAGAAAGATGTGATTAAAACTTCCTGGCCTGCAAACTTGTTTGTTACCGCGTGCCTTCCTCTCCGCCACCCGTGTGAGGCCTTCCGCGTGCAGGGTGTTTAGGACTGGGGTGAGAGGCATTGTTTCGTCAAGATGGACTGGTTATCTGGACAGGAGGACACAGGACTGGGAATCAGACCACCGCTGTAAACACGGCGATAACATCGCCTCTGCATCTGCACGCTGGCCAAGACAATGGTCCCCAGATCCCCTGTTCCTAATTAGAGCTCAGAACAATGGGTGGAAAGTCTGAGGCCTTGCTATCATTATCTATTGGCTTTCATCGCAGTGCATTGACTGAGCTTCGGGTGTTTTATGTGTATAAAGAAATAGCAAATTAAAATCCAAGCTCCTTCCATTTGTCTTTCTTGAGTGTTCATCTCGTTATAATGCTCTGGTGACAGAGATTAAAAATCGGAATTGAAGATGAGAGAGTCATAAACACTGGGAGCAGCACCAGGTTCCCACTCAACGTCATTCCAGTAGGCAAAGACGAAGGCAGATGGGGAGAGGAGAGCTGGTGAAGATTTTAAAGAATGGTCCTGGCCAAAAAGAACCATCGTGGGCTGGCAGTGTGATCCAGTGGTTAGAGCACTGCAGAGAAGAAAGAAGGAAAGAAAAAGAAAGGAAAGAGAAAGAGAGAGAAGGAAGGAAAGAAGGAAAGAGAGAGAAAGAAAAAGAAAAAGGAAGGAAAGAAGGAGAAAGAAAGGAAGGAAGGAAGAGAGAAGGAAGGGAATGCACGAAGGAAGGGAGGAGAGGGGAGAGGAGAGGGGAGAGAAGAGGAAGAAGGGAGGGAGAGAATGAAGGAGAGAAGAAGGGAGGGAGGGAGGGAAGTAGGGAAGGAAGGAGGGAAGATGGGAGGGAAGGAAAAGAAAGGAAAAAAGATTTAAAAAAGGAACGAGAGGAAGAGGTGTGGCCTGGCATCTTTCTAAATGCTGAATGAACCAATTCACTTCTGAATCACAGGATGGTAACATCGTGTCTTCTTAAAACTTATTATTAATAGAAACCAGGAGCATTACAAGTACATTTTAAAAAATCGTTTTGAATTGAAAATGCCCAGGCCCCGGGTGGCATTTGGTAGGTTTCTCTGCAGGGAGCAGCTGCCTGCAGGGCTCAGTGGCTCACCCCACTGGGGGACAGAATCCCTCCTTGTCATCAATAAACATTAGGTCAGCGGTACATTTATGATGGCCCTGTAGGGTAACAATTAAGCTCTGTGTACTTTTGAACTGCTGGGCCACACCGTTTAGTTCTTAGGAGACTCCACCAGGCAAGATGGTCACCCAACCCAGGGGCCGGATTCTGTGTCCGGATGTCGATGAAGCAGCCATCTCCGTCAGCACCACCACAGCGATCCCAGCTGGCTGCAGCACCCCGGGGTGGAGGATGGAGAGGTGTGGAGAAAACTGGAAAGCCATTTTTTATTTGCAATTTAAATCCAGGCTACCAGCCTATCTCTAATGACCCAGATGACACGACATTCATCTCCCCTGACCCAGAGCTTGTCTCTGAACTTCTTGAGCTGACGAATGTGCTCATTCTGGTATAAACCACGCTCTTCCCATGTGATACACATCTCTGGAAGTCCTGATCTGCCCACCGCTGGGAGAGCCAGAGCTGCAGGAGGGCTAGACCATCCTGGGTTCTCTCTTGTACATAGTGATGGGCACAGTTCTTGGCTGGCCTTCACTGGTCTATACATTTCAGTTAAACAAGGCACTGATTCTTATTCAGTTACTCATGCAAGAAATCCCCTTCCTTGAGAAGAAAGAGAATGACATGAAACTGGAACTGTCTGCAAAGTATGATGTATAACCTACAAGACTTTCATTCATGTATTCTGTTGTTCATTCGTTCACCAGCAAATGGCACTATTCCAATTGTCTAGACTTGAGTAGGCAAGACTGATGTCATCCTTACCCAACTCTGCTTATAGTGTCTGGGAAGCCAAAACAATAAAAAGTAATAAACGGATAGATGTACAGATAGTATCAGGTAATCATAAGTGCTAGATGGAGGAATAAAAAGCTATGGGCTAGACATATGTGCCTGGTTACTCTGGACAGTATGCCCAGGGCACTGAACTGAGATGAGACCTATCCCCCTCCCTCCCTCCCTCCCTCCCTCCCTCAGTTTCTTCCTTCCTTCCTTCCTTCCTTCCCTCTCTCCCTCCCTCCTTCCTTCCCTTCCTCTCCTTCCCTTCTTCCTCACTTTCCTTTCCCTCCCTCCCTCCTTCCTTCTTTTCCCTCTCACCCCCCCCCTTCTATTGAGGCTTAACCTCAGGGCCTCTTACTCCTGCGTTGCTCTATCCCCTCAAAGCTCCTACCCTGTGAGCCACACCTTCACTTCTGGACTTTTCCAGCAAAGCCCTGAGGAGTACTACTCTCAAGGGTGCACAAGACCACTCCCTGCAAATTCAGCACCAGATCTCGGTTGTTTGTTTGTTTCTTTGAGACGGGGCCTCACTATATAGTCCAGGCTGGCTTCCATCTCATGATCCTGAGTGCTGGGATTCTAGATGTACCTCACCAGGCCTGGCTGCAGCCTCAGATCTCATATACTGTAACAACAAAAGCCAATGCACGATCGGTATCAGAAGCTATTCTGGCACAAGGTGGGATGTGGGAAGGGCTGAGACCCAGTGGGCTAATTCACTCAGGGAAAGCCATTCAGACCTGTGGTACTCTCAGACAGCCCCAGAGATGGAGGCTAATCGCCTTCTGGGATGCCAAGTTCTTCCTAGAGCCCTCAGAATGGACCGACTACGCGACCTTTTGAGGTTTCTCATTGCTCTGATCTCTTGTTAATGGATAGTGTGTTCCAGGCTGATGCTGTTTTAAAGATGCTGCCTGCAACCGTCCTGTACTATGCCTACACCCTCAGACTGCCACACTAATTACATAACATGACTAGAAGTTGGTTTTAAGAGAATCAATTTTACCACTGCCTAATCACAAGAAAAAGACTGTAAACTTTTACGAGATTGGAAGGGACTGCCCTTTACAGAGGAGAACTTAAATGAAAATTAAAGAGGACATAAAATGGTAAGAAATGGAATTCCACAAGGTGTTTTCTCTGGTCAGCCAGGCCAAATTGCGGTGTTGGGGGGGGGGTAATAACCCTACAGACCCTATCTTCCACAAAAGAGCCAGTGCTTCATGATCACCAGCAATGTCATCACAGCAACCCACATTAGTAGCTTCCAGTAAGAAAGAGGAAGGAGCAGCCCATGTCCTGTCCCCAGCCCCAAGTTCTCCTCAGGCTTGCCCACAGTGAATCAGAGACAACCGAGTGGTTGCAAGGATGCAATAAACATAACGTGCCAACACTACTTAGCACAGCCCCCGACACAGAGTGGTGAGACTCCAAATCATGTCATCTCTATTGTGGGGTTAGCTAAATACAAACGCCCTCCCCCACCCGGAAAAGAACAACTTAAGGATTTGTCCAATTTCCATAAATAAGAGCTAATATTAGTCATGGGGTATTATGTGCCAACTGCCTTCATTGGGATCATTTCTAATTTAAAACTGGGGAAAGTGGGACTCAAAAAAGACAGGAAATGCATCTCCAATTAACAGAAAATAGGAAGTGGAGGTGTGGCTCAAACAGTAGAGCACCAAGCTTGAGTTTGGAAAAAGCTAGGGGAGCACGAATTCAAGTCCCACTATCAGGACACACACACACACACACACACACACCACACACACACACACACACACACACACACACACACACACACACACACACAGGAATGGGAAAGGGATGAAGAAGAGCTATGCAAACTATGGCACCCCTGGTAAGACACATGTTGTTGGTGTGGACAGAGAGTGACAAATATCTGATGACAACCTTTCAGGAAATGCATTTTACAATTGGGAGGAACACTTCATTTCCAGAAAGCCTCTGTGCCACACTTGGAGTTCCTCCTGTGTTACCAGAGAGGCTGAGGGTTAAAACCAGCTAGAAGGAAGGCAGGACCTGCTGGGGGTGGGGAGAAGAATTGCACACTTTTCAGGCCATGAGATATGGGCCCTGTCGTGACACACACATAATAGCAGGCTTGTTCCCTCTCCTTGTTTCTGCGGGTTTATGGTCCATAAAGTTTAATAACAATCTCAACAGCTGAACAGAGCACAGGAGGCTTGAAGGCCACTCTGCTAGAGGAGACTGGGATTTTTAAAATCCCACCCCCTCCCTGTCTACATCTCATGCACAGTCCAGGTCTGTCCAGCCGTGGCCTTAGGGGCCTGGTTTAGAGAGCTGAGGAGAGCCAAAGATTACAAAGTTTTGCTGCCCTGAAATTTGGATGCCACACACTTCTTGACTTCACTCACACGCATGCACACATGTGCGTACACACGCACATACATTCTCAGGAAAACTTGAGGGTTCAGGGAACTTGACATGGCTGAACCTGGTGCTGGTTTGAGTCAAGGAGTACAAACTTCCTGGTGATACAGGATCCCATGATTACGAGGTGAAAGAATTTCTGAAGTTTAAGGTGAGTGGTTAATGAAATAATGTTCGCTGTTCCCATAGTAGAGCGTGAAGATCCAAAGGCAACTCTCCCCCCACTTTGTAGCACCCCTGAAGAACGTATCCATCCACTGAGCTTCAGAAGTCAGGGCTTTGGCTGGCATTCATTCATTCACTCATTCATTCATTCACAAAGGAAGGGTGTGGTGAGGCCCCGACCACCTTGGGCTGCCAGGAATGGGAGAGGCTGAGTGCCACCTCTGCCCAGGAGAGAATCCAAGTTCTGGGAAGGGAAGGGGGAGGAGCAAGTCCTTTCCAGGCCTGATTTCCATATCAAAGCCCCTTCCAGTGGTGGGGCAGTGCCCACAAAGGAAGGCCCCACTCTGACAGCCTGGGGCTTTTTATTGGAGCTCACTTCAGCATGACTCAGGTCTCTACCCTAGTGGGAGACCAAACTGCACAGTCACCCAGAGTCCAGAGAGGTCACTCACCTCACCTGTGGCTCACTGGGAACTACTTGCCCTTACTTAGGTGGCTGAAGCTCTTCAGAGAAATCCTGGGGTTACAAGACTTAGGTGGGGGGCTCTCCTCAAGCTCTTGAGGTTACCCAAGATCTGTAACCAAGAAGACAAGAAATATCGTAGCCTGTACCATTCATCCATCCATCTATCCATTCATTCATTCATCCATCCATCCATCTTCCCACTCTACCATTCAGCACATAAACTTTGATCAGATGACTAAGTGGCCAGCACAACTTTATTACTCCTCTCTGCCCCTTTGGTCCTTTAATTAATTAATCCGTGGGAGGAGGAGCCAAGGATGGCTAGCCACAGATCAGCACCAAGAACTTGGGATGGAAATATAGTTGATGCAACGAAACATGTGAAATCCCGTGCTTCTCTAGCACATGCTCCTCGCTAAGTTCTTTGAAAATGAACTCAACACGTCAGATTCTGTTCTTGCAGGTAGCTAGCTCACATACTGCAGGAAGACCCTGGCCTGTGCTTTTATACTTTTATTTTTCAGAAGGATTTTTTCAGGGGGCTCTCAGCCGTCATCTGGCTTCTTTTCTTTCTGGAGAGCAGAACTGTCCTATCTTAGATTTGCATTACGTTAAGTGTGGCCTCTGCCACTACCACTGAAAGAAACACGTGCCTTTCTCCTGTTCTTCTCCCAAGGTCTATCTTCAACCTCATCCCCAAGAAATGACGGGTGCTTAGAAACTGCTTTTGCTAAAAGGCACTCACTGACTTGGGTAGCTAGCAATATAAAAGACCTGGCCTTAAACACCCCTCCCACCCCCTCGGTTCACATCTGTCTCTGAGCAGTCACTTGTAATAAGCGCCTTGGAATTCAGGAAAGACAGGACTGAGAGCTAAAGTCTTGAGTCAAGCGATCTCCCCTCTTCCCTCAGAATGACAATCACGGTCTTAGCAGGACTAGGTCTCCTCCCAGAGATGACAATCAACCAACAGGACCTCACCTCTGCCCACCTCCCCCTGCACCCCACCCAAGGGTGGGCCATTTCCAGTCATCTTGGGTACTTCACCCCTTCCTGCGGCTCCCATCTGTATTCTGAAGGTGCCGCATGTGCTTTGCTTACCCGGCCTCTGCCCATGAGCCTTGAGTTATTTTACAGGTCTCCTTACCACTCCTCATCTCTGTATTGGGTGTGTTGGAGCCAACCCCAGTCACTTTGCTGCTGTACCAGACACTGGCAGGATCAGTCCAATCCCTTTGTCTTTTCCCAGATACTTTAGATGGGAAAGTAAAGTTAGCCGGAGGGAGAAAATAGCTGTATACATCCAGGCTGCCCAGGGCCCCTTCCTCTCCTCCCGCCCCAGGGGAACTAGGGTTGGGATCCAAGGAGCTTCTGATGGGAAGGGAAAACGTCACCCATGATAATTAACCAGCGCTGACTCTGATCACAGAACACATTCCCTCTCTCCATGCTATCAATTATGCAGCAGAGAAGCAGTGCTGAAAAAGATGCAAAGAGCTTTGGTGGGATTTTGCTCAAAGTAACAATGCTCAGTTCTTGACAGAGTACACACTGCGAGACTGAAGCGGAGCTGGTCTGCTGGTCGGGTCTGCCAAAGAGCAACGCAGCAGGGTCGAGTTTCTGGCAGGTTCTTACATGGAGACTGCAAGCGGGCTCTGCAACCTGCAGCAATGATCAGTTAGGTCTGCCAGTGAAGTGGCTCACACCTGTAATCCTGGCTGTTTAGGAGGCTGAAATATCTGAGGATGGCAGTTCAAAGCCAGCCAAGGCAGAAAAGTCTGAGACTCTTATCTCCAGTTAACCACCAAATGGCTAGAGATGGAACTGTGACTCAAGTGGTACAGTGCTAGACTTGGGTAAAAAAAGCTAAGAGACAGGGCCCAGACCCCAAGATCAGGCCCCAGTTCTCTCTCTCTCTCTCTCTCTCTCTCTCTCTTTCTCTCTCTCTGTCTCTCATGAAAGAAAAGAAAAAAGAAAGTATAATTCTATTTAATATCTTCCAACTAATTAACTTATCATGACTTCATGAATATTATTGAAAATACTATTGAAAACTATTATTAAAGTTGTTTTTATAATTCCAAAGTGAAAAACTGCATTTGCCCACCGTCTGATCTGCAATAATTACTGATAAGTAATAGTTATAAAACAACCAAAAGAGCAAAGATAAATGGAAGAAAGAAAATCTATTTTGATTGGGAGATTTTGAAGTTTTTGAGCTAGTGTCTTACAACACTTTTGATTGGGAAAAAATAAAATTAGAGACCACTAGGATTTTTTTTCCTTTCTTCTTTTCAAATATTGCTTTCCTAAGAAATAGCTCTGTTCTAAAGGACCAACAAAAACAAAAGAGCAAAGACAAGCTTCTCTGGTTCCCAGACAGATGCTGCAGGTGTTTTTAGTGAAATTGGGGTACCCCATTGAGTGACAGCTCATTTGGTGTAAGGTTTGGGTGCCTTTGGTGTTTGGAGAAACCGGGTTGGAAACTTTCCACTCCAGCGTCTGAGCTGACACAGAACAGAAGCAGCAGAAACTTGAATCTTGTTGTAAACAGACGTACTCCTCTGCTGGAAGATCGGTGAGCAGTATGTTACTGACGCTGTCTTCATTTAGAAAAATATATAGCAATAAAGGAACGAAACGGAGGAGAACCAAAGCTCTCTGTACAAAAACAGCAAAATAACAATAACCAAAAAAACCCAAACCGCCCTACCCGAGGGGGTGGGGAGAGTGTATATTGCACATTTCTGTGTTGATAACCCAAAGAGGGGATATAAGCTTCAAGTCCTGAATTTAACAAACCTAATTATCAAGGCTTAATTAGTACCAAGGGTACAGCTTCATGGAACACCTGCAGACTTAATTTATGTCCTGACAGGGAGGAACAAGTGTTAATGGGCTGTATTTATGTTAATACCTGAACCTTAGGAACTAGCAGAACAAAACAGACCATGTGCTACTTTTTCTAGCTACAGAACAAACATAAAGGATTTTTTTCTTAATGCTACTTTGCACGCAATTATCCAGGGATTGACTCAAAGTTGCAAGATTACCAAAGTGGACTAAGGAAAACTCAGAACTTGGAGCGGGGGAGGGGAGAGACTCTCTACAAGTGACCGAATGGAGGCTGGTGGAGAGAGTGATGCTGGCAGGGCTCAAAGTGAGTGGTGTCACCATGTCCTGAGCGAGAGCTCACTCCTTCCTTAAGCACCTTAGTAGAAGCAGAGAGCTAATCACCCATCAGGCAATGTGTACTTGTCTTTGTCTAGATGGCCCAGTTTAAGGGGAAAGAACACTCACTCCCAGAGAACGTAAGAAATTGGCCCAGGCCAGGGTTCCAGGCAGCCTGGCGTCATGTTTCCAGTTTAAATCTTTTTAACCAATAAGTTCAACCCCTACACTACTCAGGTAATAAAAATAAAAAGAGGAACATATGACATACACATAACAAGTATAAATCTATTTATAATAAGGGGTTCAGGACACTACGGAGAAAAGCCAAGAGGGAATGGTGGGCTCTCTCTGCACAGGCAGTCAGTGCTGTCCCCAGAGATCTAGCCACAGCCAGTGGATTCGTGCAAGGAAAAGAGACAAAAGCTTGCCAAGTGATGGTTCACACCTAAAATCCTAACTACTCAAGAGGCTGAGATCTGAGGATTGTGGTTTGAAGCCAGCTTAAGTAGGTAGGAAAGTCCCCCAGACTCTTATATCCAATTAACCACCACAAAGCTGGAAGGGGAGATGTAGCTCAAGTGGTAGAGTGCCAGCCTTGAGTGGAAAAAAACTAAATAAAGGTCAGCAGCCATGGCCCTGAATTCAAGCCCTTGAAGTAGCATGCATACCACACATGTGCGCATGCGCGTGCATGCACACGCGCGTGCGTACACACACACATGCGTGCACACACACACACAGAGCCATAATCAGAGTGAGTAGAAGAAGTAAAATGGCATTCAGAGGTATTCAAAATAGTCACAAGGTCTTCAGAGACCAAAGTCAAAAAGTCAAAAAGGTGAAAATGTCCATGAGTTCAGAGGTATTTAAAACAGTCATTTTTTTAAGGAAGAAAACTAATAAATGTTTATGTCACCTGGTATCAGAGCCATTTCCTAGGGTCAATTATATTTCCATATACTTGCAGTAAATAATTGGAACAAAAGAGTTAAAAATACACTTGCAATAGCATAAATAAAATGTTTGACAACACATTAAAAGAAAAGTTTAAGATATCTTCACACTGAAAATAATAAAAAAAACCTGGGAGACATTTTTAAGTTAAAGGAGATACAAATAATTTCTTCTCTTCTTGTTATGATAATAAATTACAATGGATTGGGAGACTCTATATAGCAGGATTTCTATCCTACCCCCATTCGAAAGCAGATTCATCCTGTACCAAATAAAATTTCACTATGTCTTCTAAACAGCAATGGAGAAGCTGACCCTAAAATTTATGTGGGACACCAAGTATCTAGAATAGCCATAATAATCTAGAAAAAAAAGTGCACACACACACAAAAACAAGTTTCACTCTTTGCATTACCTAGCTTCAAAACTTACTGTAAAGCCATAGAAATCAATGCAGTAGTTACAGGTATAAGAAAGAAAAAAAAAAACAATTAGATCAATGCAGTACAGTAGAGTCCAGAAATAGTCCCATATATAGTCAATTGATCTTTGACAAAGGTGCCAAGGAAATTCAATAAAGGGAGGATTAGGCTTTGAACCAATGGCAGTGGACCAACTGGAGAGCCGCAGGGGATGTAAAAGAACCCTCCACCCTTACCTCGTACCACAGACAAAAATTAATGAGATAACCAGAGATAGAAATGCAAAAACTACAGCTATGGGCCTCCTTGAAGAAAATATAGAAAATAACTTTTGTGATCTTGGGACTGGCAAATCCTTAGAACAAACAAACATCAACAATAAAACCACTAACAATGAAAAACAAATAAGATTCACTGGGTGCTGGTGGCTCAGGCCTGTAATCCTAGCTATTCAGAGGTTAAGACACGAGGATCAAATCCAGGCAAGAAAGTCCTGATGCTCCTATCTCCAATTAACCACCAAAAACCAGAAGTGGAGTTGTGCCTCAAGTGATAGAGTGCTAACCTTAAGCAAAAAAATCTCGGGAACAGGTCCAAAGCCTGGAGTTCAATCCCTAGATATACAAAAAAAAAAAAAAAAGATTCATGATTTAAACTTCTGCCCTCCAAAAGACACCATTTAAGGAAGCCTGCATGAGATAGATTAGAAGACAATTCACAGTATATATGTAAAAAGGAGACGTTCATTTAAAATATATACTATGTCTATAACCCAACTTTTTTGCAGAAAAGCAAATAGAGAAGCCCTTATGATGCATTAGTCATCAGGAAAACGCGCCTTAAAACTAGCAGCAGATAGCATTTCATGTCCACTGAGAAGGCTATAATAAAGAGCCTGAAATTACCAAACCCTGGGGAAGCTAGAGGAACTCTTGCACAGTTGGTATATAAGATGGTATTGTCACTTTCCACAACCTTTCGGAAGTAGCTCAAGTTCAAAAGGCATATGCCCACACAGCCAACAGTTTTGAACCTAGGTACTTATCAAAAATAAATAATATTGAGCTGGGAAGGTGGCTCAGTGGTAGAGTGCTTGCCTTGCATGCCTGAGGCCCTGAGTTCGATTCCTCAGCACCACATAAGCAAAAAGAAAAGAGTTGGAAGTGGCGCTGTGGCTCAAGTGGTAGAGTGTTAGCCTTGAGCTGAAGAGCTGAGGGACAGCGCCCAGGCCCAGAGTTCAAGCACCATGGCCGACAAATAAAAAATAAAAAAATACAAAGAAGAGGGAAGGGAGTTCCTGTCATAGGTAACAACATCAACAGATCTGGTAGACATTATTTTAAGTAAAATAAGCCAGGCACAGGAGGCCAAATATCACATGTTCTCACTGATAGGTGTAGGCTAAAAACGTTGATTGGATAGCAGTGTGCTGGGAAAGTGGTAGGGAGGAGGGATGAAGAAGGAGTACGGTCTGTGTCCCATTAAGCACAGAAGGACAACTACGGTTGACAGCAATCCACTACCTATACATATGTGTGTATCTATATATGCACACCTATATATATATTTACAAGAAAAATGGAGTTACTTGAGCCTTCCCAACACAAAGAAATGGTAAATGTTCAAGAAGGAACATTAATTATGCTAATCTGATGATTACACACTATTCACACTATGATCGAATGATTACACAACACCCCAGAAGCATGTCCAATTATTATCCATCACTTAAAATAGTGTTAAAGACTTCTACTAGAATATTCATGGTGGCTTGATTCATAAGAGCTAAAATAAAAACAATCCAGTGATCATGGGCAGGTAAGTGGAGAAAGAAATTGTAATATATTTTAACAGTAGAACAGTATTTGGTATTGAGAAAGAGAGTGCTACTAATACACACATTAGCATGAATGAATGAATTTCAGAAACAATGCTAACTAGTAAACAAAAAATGAAGTGGACATAAAGGAGCAGGTTTATCCCTGAATGAGGGTCTAGAACAGGAGAAACTAAGTTAAGGTGTTGGAGATGGGAACGCTGCCCATCCTCTGGGAGCACAGGGATCTACTCGACAAAGAGCCAGGGAATTGTGAAGGTGGTAGCCATGTTCTCTATCTTAGAGCTGTGACCACACAAGTGCTCACATGCACTTACACTTGGTAAAACCTAGAGGATTATATCTTCAAAATATGTTAATTTCATAGTGCATAAATTACCCCTAAATAACATATGTATAAGTATATGTATATAGTTTCTCACATCCAAAACCAAATACACGTGTATTTAGGTCATCCTTCATTTCTTTACATATTTCAATTAATTGATTCTATCTGTCTGCCTGTTTACATTTGTCCTGTCGGGGATTGAACCCAGAGCCGCTTCCATGCAAGTCAAATTTTACATAAGCAAAACAGATTTTTTTTACCTTTCCTTTCAGGGTTACAAGTCAACCCACTAAAGTGCTTGAAGAATTTTCATTATAAAATGACTTAGAATGAGAGTGGAGCTTTTGGCTCAAGTGGGAGAGCACCAGGCTTGAGTGAAATAGCCAAGCAAGCGCATGAGGTCTTGAGTTGAAGCCCCCAGTGGCCGCACACAAGCCATGCGCATTCATGTGTGCCTGCGTACACACACACGCACACACACACACACACACACACACACACACACACACAAAACAGTTACTTATGAAGTTGTTGATGAGGTACTCTCTGCAAACATCCAACTTTGGAGAAAGAGATGGGGGTTAGGAGTCGAATGTCATTGTCCTGGCTTTGCCTCTCATTAGTTGTGTGACCTGGGCAGGTTAATTACCAGCTTCCGCGCTTGGGACAACAGGGAAGCCCACTAGCCCTGCAGGACCCCTGTGAGCGTCCTTGTGGAGGCAGATGTGCGATGCACAATTCAGGCCCTTGGTGCTGCTGCCACTGTGGGCAGCCCCAGGACATTTGTGACAAGTTTGTAAACGCTGAACAGCCCTGGGAGGCCATCACGCCATCATCTTCCAAATCTGTGTCTGAAGATGACTAAGAAGCTGTATGAAAAAAATTAAAAATAAAAAAAACACTGGGTGACTTTCCTTTATAAGGAGGAAGTACATTCTGGAAGTCCTTCATTATTTAAAAAAGACAAACCCCAATCTGGTACGCTGTCAGATTTTTTACTCCACTAGCAGTATTTCTATCTCCTTCTTCTGCAAAATCCAGTGTTTCTCTTTTATTTTTCCTAAAGAGCATCTTTCTCTACCATTTCAGAGCCCTGAAGAACTATCTGTGGTACTTACTCATTTATGAAAAGGAAATTATTTATATAGAGTTTGAGAACGTTCTTTTCTCCATATACCTGTGAATCTGTGCTGTGAAGTCATTGTCAGGGCTAAATTCATCAGATAACTATTTTCCTGGAGAGAATTTAGAGGGAACAGCTTACAAAGATGGAGGATTTCCTGAGCTGGATCTGCTTGCTAGCTTGGGCTCACATCCCTCAGCCTTCTTCCAGCCCGGTATGAGTCCATTGGGCAAGCTCCTAAGAAACCTTCTTTCCATTTCTCTCTGAACTCACCAGAGCCATCCTATGTTTACACTTGTGTTCCTCGATCTACTTGAAGAATGTGTTTTATTTTTCACAGATCTACTCTGAGTAGACGCTTAGGATGGCAGCCATAGCATCACTTCATTTCCTTCTTGGGGTCTGCATTGTAAAATGGTCAGGGTTTCAGCCGGATCGTTTCCCAACACCTCTATTAAATTCTATCAGCAAACAGACGTTTGCTGGTGTTCAGGGCACGTCTGAGCAGGAGACGGTGATGGATGGAAACCACACCTGCTGTCTGCAGGAGGGGCCTAGGCATCACCACCACCAGGAGGCAGAGCAGACGCTGGCTAAGGCTCCGCCACAACCAAGAAGCCAACACATGAAGCCTCTTCGGCGAATGACTGTGCTGTCAAGTTACCAGGAATCAGAAAAGAAAGATGTGATGTTGCCTGCCTTAACACTCGGCTCCTATGCTAACCAATACTTAATGGAAGAAAGGAAAGGGGAGGGTGGGGAGGGGAAAGAAACCCACAGAAAAGTCAGACAAACCCCCGATGATCAGGCAGATTTTGTTTCTCTTTATTGGGCAAGCCCAGCTTCTTAGGAGTTGCACGCAAGCCGGCGATGCTATCAACTTTGCAATGTGGTTTGAAATAGCGGATATTACACTTTAGCACATGTCGACTGACCTCCCCTGCTGTGGAAATATTTCAGGCAAAACCATGTTACTGAGAAAAAAGCATGGGCAGGGTTCCTGTAAGCAGGTGTGTGGTGTGCTGGGAAGCCCAGCCGGGCCAGCCGCAAGCCAGGCTGTGTGGGATTTAGAACTTCGACACACCTAGAGACTGGGGCTCCTGGGTGGATGGAGGGGAACAAGTTTAACCGGCATCAACCTCATCATCCGATCGTTTCTGACACTGAATTCTGAGAAGTAAACTGTGCACCAAGCTTGGGTTCTCAAAACAGCTGCAATGTGGAAAATAAAGCCCATGTTGGGGGTCTTATGGCCAACCTCATGAGCTCGTAAACACCTTCAAGGTTCGCGTCCAGGCCTGCCTGGTGATTCGGTATTCTCTCCACTGCTCAGTCTACCTGGGGACATGGACAAGGAGCCCTGGCAGATGTGAGCTAAATATTGCTCCCGGAGCAGGGTAGTCTATTTGTTTCAGGAAGAAGGCAAGAGGACGGTGCTTATAGAGTTAAACACTGGAACCAGGCCGGACTGTGGGTGTGACACTGGAATAGAAGGACTAGAAAGACCATTGCAAAAGTCCATGTGCTTCCTACCAGTAGAAACACGGACTACAAACAAGACTTTAGACAAAGCATAATCTGACTTTATAGCCTGCATGCTTCAGCATGCTAAAAATCAATCACCTCGATGTTCAATAACATCTGCGGGAGGGAGAGGGTATCCTTGCTCACTGGAGTGGACAAAGAAATGAGGACTAAATCCCAAGTATTTCCACCAACTAGACACCATAATAGGGGTGCGAGGCATATGTGTATTCCATGCTGTATATCTCTCCCTTCCTTTCTTCCCCCCTCTCTCTCTCTCTTTCTGAGACAAGGTCTTCTTAGGTTGCCCAGGCTGGCCATGGATTCCGAGGCCCAAGTGGTCACCCTGCCTCAGCCTCCCAGGTAACAGGTACTATAGGCACATGCTATCATACCTGACTCTTGGCTAAGCTTTGAAAATTAGAAGTAATAAATATCAAGGTGCAAGTGAAGTAAGCGATGTGATTCTGCAGCATTCGGGGTACTCGGGACTCGAGTACATAATAAATAAGACTTCTGTGCATCCGGTGGCAAGTTTTGTCAAGGAAAATATTGTACACCAACTGACAAGACTCATCTAAAGAAAGCCTTCTGCTCTAGGCTGCTGGAAAATAGCAGGCAATGTTTGCATTTAGCTTCCTCTCACCTGTGAGAACCAAAAGTGTGAAGGGAGATGGTAAGAGATGCTGACTGTGGTGTACTGAATGGTAAGAAATGACCAGGGAGCATTTTCTGGGCTATGAGGAGAGCAAATGAGTTCATGACAGGTCTTGAGAGGCCTTTGGAGAACATAATCTCCCAGACAAAAAGGCAAGCAGAACCATATACAAAATACTGACTGTGAACCTAAGTTAAAATGGCAGCCTCATAGGAAGTCAGTGGGAAGGGACCAGAGTCTGACGGCAGAGTGGGTGGAGGTGGAAATATCTGGGGCGATCCCCTCCTCCCTCTCTATTGCTGGCATTGATGCCAGCCCAGAGGTGGCTTTCCGAGAAGCGACAGAAAATAGAAGAAAAATGAACTTAGACTGCTTAATCGCGAAGGAAACGCTTTGAGTGTGGAGTGCGTTGTGGCCCTCACCAGTCTACACTAAGAGGGGAGGGAATTCTGAGGTCTGGGTCTGGGAGCTTGGCAGGCACAAAAGAAGAACGTCACTTCTCATTCTGGGGCTTGAACTCAGGCCCTCTGAGCTCTCACTTGCCTTTTTTGTTCAAGATGGGTGCTCTACCATTTGAGCCACATCTTCACTTTGGGTTTTTTTTGCTGGTCAATTGGAGATGAGAGTCTCACTGACTTGTCTGAGGATCCTCAGGTCTCAGCTTCTTGAGTAATTAGGATTATAGGATTGAGCCACTACTGCTCAGCAATGCCCAGCAGTGGAGGAGGAATCACTTGTCATCTTCTAAGATCTGAGAGTCTTTCTGGACCAATTTAGGAAAGAAGAATGTTCCAGCAAACAGACAGCCCAGCCGCTAATGATGGGCAACAGTTCAATATTTTATGCCACCTTAAAAAAGTTTCAGTAACTGAAGGTGTTCTCACATTAATTCCTTGCATCAATTATTGACAGAGAATTTAATTTAAAGGCAACTAGTCGGTAACCTAGGGGTAGTGTTTTAAATAATTTATAATTGCTGCATGGTTGTAATCATATTGCTATTGATTATGATCTAGTCACTTCTACAGGTCCAGCCAGGTCTTATGCTAATTACTTTTAGTGAGATCCCCTTTTTAACTCTGTATTTCCTGGTAACAGGAACTCATTATAAAAAATAATTTAACGAAGTGAAATCTTCTAAAGTCCTTGCAGAGATGGGCTAAGGGAGAAGGGAGACACAAACTTAGGAGAAAGCCAAGAGTTCAAAGCACCGGGTGAGCTTGCAGATGAGGGCCTTCCGTGTGAAGTTGTTCATTCTTATTTAAATCCTTGGTAGAACTGTGGGATCGGACTAAGATCTGGGTTTATGGAGGAACAGACTATGGTAGGAAGAAGAAAATCCATGTAGGAACGTTTAAGTAAATGAGTCTTGGGACAAAATGATGTAAATTTCACCTTACTCACATCTCTGGGATAATGTCTTTTAAACTGTCATTTGCTCTGAGTCAGGCAAGCAGTCCTTTAGAGGGATTTGAGAAAGACCCCGTGTAATATCGCAGAATAATGCTCACCGTGAATGACAACAGGTTTACATCTCCCTGGCAGAAAGACACTCAGGCGGAACAGAACTCAACCATCAAAGCCATGGGCGTGTTTGGGAGAGGTGTGATCAGAAGGCACAAAACCCATGGATTCCTGTACACCTTGCCCAGAATAAGGTTGGAATTTGGAGAAGCACAGAGAGGACTGAGAACGACCCTGGTAAACAGCCTAGTTGGTAGTCTGCTGAAGCCAGGGCGTCTGTGGGGTGCCGAGGTGGACGGAAGGGCGGTGGGGCTCATGAGTGGACCAAATCTGAAAAACACTCCTCCCCGCTCTTCCTTCCCCATCTTCCTCTCTCTTCCTTTCCTGCCTCCCCCTACTTTTTTTCTCCCTGTCTTTTCCTTCTTTCCCTTCACCTCCTCTCCACTTTCTCTGTTGTGCCCGCAAACACAACGCAGCTGTGAGGACCGCACAGGGATCGGGAAGGGGAGATGTTGGCACAAAGTCAGGTAGGCCAGGGGTCCTAGAGGACCCCATATGTGGGACCCAGAAGAGGTCAAAGAAGCAGGTGAAGACGGGGTTCCGGTCTGATGTATCTACATTCGTTTTTATTTTTAATCTACTTTCAGAACTTCAATTTCTAAGCAATGACACATCCAGAACAAACTGGATTTTATTTATTTATTTATTTAACCAAATGTGTGCCTATATGGCTCTATGCTCTAAATAACTCTTAATGACATTGGTTTTGTTCAGGCAGAAATAAATAAACAAAGAAAGAAGTCGCGAGTGGGTATCTCCCTGTAGGAGTAATTCTATAATGAGTAGGTTGTTTTTATTTCCCATGGTGTTAGATTTCAGAACATTTCTAATGTGAAAGAGAAAGGAGAGGGGAAGGGAAAGAGACCCACTTTCTGACAGAACACATGAAAGGTAGCGTACATTTAACTTCATCTGAATGATTCGGGGTGACTTGTAAGCAGTGGAAAAACCACAGACAATTCAGCACATGGTGTAGTCTTTCTCCAAGCCTGCCATAGAATGCTCTGGAGGCAAGCACTTGTCTTGAAACCTTGGATAGCAACTACTGCAATAAATATGAAACAAAACACAGATCAACGTTTGCACACGTTAAAGGGGGGAAAAACCCTGCAGAAATTGTCACCTGCCCACACCGAGGGTTCACTCACACATGTAATTCGCACTTAAACCTAATGCGAAGGAAAACAACAGATGTCTAGCCTGTTCCACTTCCTCTAGGCCCTTTTCCTGCTTTGGCGCTTGGCTGTGTTTTCTGCGTGGACACACGTGAACACAGACCCGGCATCAACACTGCTTGATGGCACTAAAATCTATTTGGGGAGAATTAGCACTTGGAGACAGTGAATCCGAGAGGGTGTCAGGGCAGAGAACACAGGCGGATAAAACAGATGGCAGGGTCCAGGCTTCAGACGCACGGGCGAAGCAAGAGGTTGGCCAGGGTTTTTCTACAAAGGGCTGGGTGAAAACCATCTTTGGCAATGTGAGGCCCACGGTCTCTGTGTCCCTTCTTCACCCTTGTCCTGCTAGCAGAGTAGAGCCAACTGAGTGGGCTGTGTGATGGCAGTACACAGACAAGAGCCCCAGCATGCCAGGCCCAGAGGGGATCCACACTGCCTTATCGATCAAAACAGAAGCCTCCAGTACTGGTGGTAAAACCAATCCCAGAGTTGAAACCCAAGAACGGCTCAGCCATGGTAAGAAGAGAAAAAACTGGGATGGGGTAAGTATTAGTCTAGGGAGGAGATAAAGAGAGACTGAGGAACTGGCCAGTGAAGGTTTCTTTGATATCAGTGGATCAAGAGGTCAGAAGCCAAGCCGGGAGCCTTGCGGGGGGCGGGGGGGGGGGAATGGAGGAAACTTTGGCCTCAGCCAGACAAAGGGCATAGTACATTCCATTTAATCCCAATTAATTAAGTAATCCCAATTAACTGCGCACATGTGGACTGTCATAGGGAAGCAGTTCTGTTGCCTGGGTGGTATCAAGAGATAAGCAAATTTTGCCAGCCTGGCTGGCTCAAACCTGCAATCCTGGTGCTCAGGAGGCTGAGAGCTGAGGGTTGAGGTTTCCAGCCCAGGCAGGAAAGTCTTAAAACTCTTATCTCCAATGAAACACAAAAAAGCTGGAAGTGGAGCTGTGGCTCAAGTGGCAGAGGGCTAGAAAAGAGCTCAGGGACAGTGCTCAGGCCCTGAATTCAAGCCCCAGGATGAGAACAAAAAGAAAGGAAGAGAGGAAGAGAAAGAGAGAGAGAGAGACAGAAACAGAGAGGGAGAGAGAGAGGCTGAGTGAGAGACAGAGAGGGAGAGAGAGAGGCTGAGTGAGAGACAGAGAGGGAGGGAGGGATGGAAGGAGGGAGAAAAGAAAAGAAGTTCCACATCCAGCTATAGGAGCATCACAAGAAGATTTTGTGGACATCAAAATGAACTCTGGAGCCTTCTGTGGGGGAGATACTGAAGGCCACAGTGCCATGATAGTTCCCTCCATCCACAAAACAGACTGAGGAACACAAGAGAGGGTAGCAGAGGTGCCAAGAAAGGAAGCTAGCGTAGAGCTGTCAGCCAGTGCCAGCAAATCGCGTCACCTGGGCCTTGGGAAGGGAGAAACAGGATGGCAGACAGTCACACAAAAGCCAAGCAGTGGCATCTGAGGAAGACAGGTCCCCAGGGGCCACCGCTGGGAGGTTCTGGGATTCAGCTCTGTGAAGAAAAGCCCGGAATCAAGGGAAACTTTTCCTCCACGCGATCCCTGTAGCTGAAGTGAGTTGTGGAGTCACTTGCAGAAGGGAGAGGCCCCCCATCGCCCAGCACCTTGGGAGGGTTAAGCATTTTATGCAGTATCAGCATCTTCAAGGAGCTCACCTTTTAAAAGGAGCCAGCTTTTTGTTGTAAATGGCACTGACACTACAACAAGAAAGTTCATTTCACAAAGATGATTCATTAAGAAATAAAATATTCATGGCTGACAGGTTGAAGGATCGCCATACAGTTATATTCTAATGCACCTGTCCTCTCTGTCAAGTGCAATGTGGGATGTCATGTCGCCAAAGTTTTATTTAGAAATTGTTTGTCAGAGTGAGCTTTCTAATGTGAATGAAAAATTCATCCCCTCATTAAGAAGATTTTACATGAAATGTCTAGGATTTTCAATGAACACCAGGACATGAACCAATTACTGTTAAACACTTAAAGAGACAGGGTCCTAAGCTCACTCAGCAAAACCCTTAATTGCACAAATGTGGCGAAAACTCAACTCCCCGAAAGGCAAATGGGAATTTTGATTTGGAAATTTCCTTTTCTTTTGTCATATCTGGAAAACTCTCATCTTTAAAAGACTTGGGGGAATTTCAACACAACTATTCTATAAAATCCATGCATAGATCATTACATTTGGCCCTTCCAAGCCATTTCTCTCTCTCTCTCTCTCTCTCTCACACACACACACACACACACACATACACACACACACACAATGATGTAATGAAATTTGAGTTTTAGGCATTTGTTCAATTTTCTAGTGAAAATGAATTGAATGATCTGGAAATTTCTTCAGTTTATTCCTAAAATTTTTAATTTTGTTGCTGTTTTCAAACCATTTTTGTTGCCTGCATCTGTTTCTTCTTTACTTTTGTATATGTTTAAATACCAAACAGGTGTCTTGGAAGAAGATATATTCTGTGAATCTAAAATGTTGGGAGTTGTGATAGAGTGGAAAAAAAGCCACATCAAGATAAAATACAATTGAGCTGCACAGACAGGAAAGATTCACAAGAGAATTGCTTGTATAATGAAGTAGTGTTTTACAGTTATGACTGTGGATTACGTTGACACTGAGACTTTTTTGCATAGGGTCTAGTTTGGTTTAATCTATGGTAAAAAAAAATATTTTTCCCCCAAATCTAGCATCTGGCAGTAAACACTTCTGCAACCCTCCCAGGAGTGTGTGTGTGTGTGTGTGTGTGTGTGTGTGTGTGTGTGTGTGTCTGTTTGTGTGGAGCCAGATTTCTGAAAGTCTGAGATGGAAAAATGTAAAAATAGAAACTTCTCTTTGTAAGCCCAGCAGACTTTATGGAGATTAAGGATTTCATAATGGCATTTGTATTATAGATGCTTTAATAAACAAATTTGAGGAAAAAGTAGTAGACTTCAAAGTCAGGAACTTATAGTCCATTTTCAGTTAGTAAGACTCTAATGACTTTTATCAAAAAGGAAGCATTGTGAGAATACCCTGTACCCTACAACCAGGTAGTCTGAGCCTTGATTTCTGTGCTAGAAGATTGTGACCTCTTAAGTTTCTTTACATATGTATGTATGTATGTATGTATGTATGTATATCTATCTATCTATCTATCTATTTGTCTGTCTGTCTATCTATCTATCTATCCCCTCTCTCTATTCTTTCTCAATAATATTTTCTGCATTCACCTATTTTTTATAATATCTTATACAATTTGGGAGGGGAAACAGTTGAGAAGTATGCATTAGAATCTTAAAATAGTTTAGATGTGGCGTGACATCTATCTTAAAAAAAAAAAAACCACCAGCAATACAGACAAGGAATTCAGCACAGAGACGATGATGGGCTGCTCAATATTTGAAATAGCTTCAATGTCCAAAAGAAGAGAAAATGTTCCCTTGACTCAACCATCATTCCAAATCAGATTTAGGATTTATTTCACATTCAACACTGAGTAAATAAAGTAGGATACAGAAGAGATTTATGAGGCAGAAAAAAAACAAATGCATTTTTAAAAGGAAAAAAAGCAAATGCTTAAAATGGGTATGAATCTGTAAGCAGTGACTTATTTTCTTCTTTATCCTTAAAAAAATCCTTTCTCACCTCATGCATATATATGTAATTAAAAGGTGAGCCATGGACAATATACCGAACATTTAATGCAGAAGAGGACTGAGCTGTTCTTTATTATTTGGTCCTAAGGAAGAAATAAAAAAAAAAAGATCTGATCCTTCTATTAGGTAAATGAAATTATCAGTTAAAAACAGGATCCTTCTTCATCTTCTACCACTCGTGAGATATTAATGGATTGAGTTATCCCTTGTGGAAATTGCAAAAACTATTTACATAAATCCTCCGGTCTACCAAATTGCAACTTGCTCAAATAAATCAGACATCGAGTCTATGGTTCCTGTGAATTCTGGTTAGCAGAACTCTTATGTTGGAAATCGCATCCAATACATTTTTCACAATCTCCCCATAATTAGTTTCACTGGGAAAACTGTGAAGAACTATTTTGCTGCTTTTAAATTCATAATTTTGGTTCAAGGGCCCAGAATAAGATGTTTAGACAGAGTGAAAACTATTTTCTAACAAATCAATATTAATTTATCTGACTGTTATGGTCTCAGGAGCCAAAAAGTGTTCTTGTACTGAGCTGACAGGAAAGATTTTTATCCTGACCAAATGTTATTCAAATATTTATAAGACTGGATAATTTAGTAAAGAAAATACAGACGGAAGGAGGTAACAGTGCTGTTGTTGTTGTTGTTGTTTTGCTGTTTTCCAGGCTACTCTCAAGTGCTTAAAATCTATAAAACAGGTGGGGAATTATTAGGGGCAATCCCCCACCCCCACCCCTTCCCAATGTGTTCCTTGAGAGTTGCTTGCTCAGTTCATATCACAACATGACAGGGGTCTGGAGGCATTTCCAGCTGCCATGAGATCTGGGAACTATTCTGGTCAAGAACCAAACATACTGCAGTCAACAACAGAAAACAACAGCTTCATGAGGACATAGCTGCAATCCAAGTAGTGCTTCTGAGAGCCAAGTGGGGCCTGAGGGCATGGACTGAGAAAGTGGAGAGGAGCCACAGGAGAGAAGAGCAGGAAATAAAAGCAAAGTGTTTTACACCATCACCGCTAGCTTGCAACAACTGGGAAGTAAGACACTAGACTGAGGAAGTTGTGTGTGCATGTGTGCATGCATGCACGCACGCCTCTGCACACACGCATGTGTGCCAGTACTTGGGCTAGAACTCCAGGGTCTCATGCTCTCCCTTGGTGTTTGTCACTCAAGGCTACTGCTCTACATTTGACCCACAGCTCTACTTCTGGCCTTTTGCTAGTTAATTGGAGATAGGAGTTTTAGGACTTTGCTGCACAGGTTAGCTTCGAACATTAATCCTCACATCTCAGCCTCCTGATTACATGGATTACGTGCGTGAGCCACTAATGCCTGGTTTCCTTGGAACTTTTTGTTGGACTGTCACAGAGAAAAAGCACAAGACGTCCATGAGTCACTTAATGTATTCTCACAGACTGGACACAGTAGCCAATACCTCAGCAATTGGGAGGCTGAGGCAGGAAGACTGAGAGATGGAGGCCAGCTTGGGCATCATGGTAAAGCACATTCTCAAACACCACGTTCATTTTCATGAAATGACATACCCAGTACCCTGATTATACAAAAGCATCAGCAACATATGAGTCAGATTCTTTCCTCTGGACCATTTCTGTTCTCATTCCTAGCTTCAAATCACACACTTTTCATTTTTATTAAACTCGTTGTAATGATGGTTCTGTAGGATGGGCCTTCTAGACCTTTCCTTCTTGTTTGAGAGATGAGTCTATATTGCAGGTCACCTGTGCTCAGGTATGCATTGGGGCCAGGCCTGGAGACAATTACCTACAATTGCTAAGGGGTTAAATATGGCTTATCTTCAGTTTTATGTAGATCATGTTTTCAATTCTCCCCCAAATGGTTATTCTGAGTCATATTATTACTATGAAAGTCCCTTCCTCCCTCTCTCTGTCTCATCTGTCTGTGTCTGTCTGTCTGTCTCCTTTTGTCCTTCTCTCCCTTAATATGGAACGCAGGAACTTTACCACTGGAGTACTCTCCTGACTCAAAATAATCTTTTCTATTATAGAATACTTTAGGCTCCGTAGTAAAGCTGCAGAGACTGAATCCAGGACTCCTGTTTACTTTCCATTCTCTTACTCTAAAGTCAGTATCTTATAGGACCATAGAATGTTTACTAGCACTGAAAGGTGAACATTGGTACATTAGTACCAGAAAAAGCAAATAGACATAGACTCTTCTTGGATTTCCCCGGTTTTCCACTCTAGTTCTTCCCCCCACCCCCTTCCTTTTTTTTTGCTTCAGGATCCAGTCAGTTTGTTGTGGGGCCAGGTTGGTTTGTAGTTGATCTATATTTTACTGCTGAGAAAACCAGGTACAGATGACTATGGTAAACAAGAGAGCAATCCTGCCGATCAGAGCTGTTAGCACGTCCAAGTAAGCAGGCAGTGGCTCTGAGTCCTGTATGGATCTCCGTGTTGACCACCCCACCCCCGTGTTGTGCTGGGAGAACACACTGTCTGCCCACTGGATGTATCAATGTCTTAGAAAGCATCTTCTCCCAGTGGTTGTGTTGTCAAAAAAAATAGCCGCTCACACTTCTGTGAACTCTCTGATGGACGGCCACGGAGAGCACATCAGCAGGTTAGGCGAGCTAAACTCCCTGGCCAGGAACAAATAAGGTGCAGAGGGATCCAAGGAGAGTATCTTGGCGAGATCCCAAACACAAAAAAAACCTGCCTATCCACCTTCAAAATGGTGCAAGATTGCAGTTTGTTTAATGTTCATTTTATCTGCTTAATTACTGATAGTGCTCGACTAATTATTTCTTGTTTTGCAGACGATTTACACAGAGAAGGGAAGCTGCTACATACTTTTGTATACCGAACAAGGATTTGTAACTCAGGGTTTTTTTTTTTTTTGTAATCACCATAATTCCCAGAGGGCTTCATTACAAACACGAAAGAAAACAGGATGCTAAAAGCAGGTGACAGTCTAATTTCCACAGGTACAGGGTGAACGCATTAGAGGGAAGTAATGGAAAAATAAAATAAAAAATAGCCTTTAGATGTTTCTAACCATGTAAGGTGTTTTCATGTTAATAAGAGAGGAAACTGCGAATGCAGCACTGTCGCTCTGTTTGGCACCGGCATCTTTTCTGATGCCCGAGTTGATCCAACATATCTGCGGGAGGATGAAATAAACCACAAAACAGATGCCAGTTCTAACTGCTGGCAAACTGCATATGGGCCATCAGCTGGATTCATTGTGATCCTCTCCCTCGCTCTCTTTTCCCTCTTCTTTCTCCCTCTTCCCCCTTCCCTCTTTCCTCTTCCTCTCTCTCTCTTCTTTTCCTTCTTCTCTCCCCATCTTTTCCCTCTGCCCTTTCTTCTTCCTTTCTCTCTCCTCTCTCTTTCCTCTTCCCCTCTTCCTTCTCTCTCTCTGCTTCTCCTTTGAATACAAATTTTTGGTCAGCTAAAACCATGAAAACAGATTAACAAGTGTCTAGGAAAACTTGAGACATTGTCCATCTAAATAATCATCTGAGAGACCACAGAGATGCTGTGCTCTACAGAAGTGCTCTGCAGGCCTTGGATAGAACCTGGCTTTAGTGGCCGTTCATGGGATCAGCATTGGTTTTGGGGGTGCTGGGGTGGAGAGCTGACTCTGCAGGGGTGGTTAGGGACCATAGAGGAATGCCTGACAGACTCTCACCTTTATGGTGGGAAGGAGCACATGACAAGCCCCTGACAGGGCTGTCACCGAATACACATCCCACACAATCACAGAAACCTGCCAAGCTGGCTGACCCATACCCTTTGATCCAGGTGCTGAGATCTCAGTCCATGACCCTCAGGGCTGTGTGCCTCGCAGGCAGGCAGCCCTGCTGATTTTCCTCCCTGTGTTTATTTTTGGGGGTCTTGACAAAGACTGAGGATTAAATAAGCCACCACTTGCTTCCCTGGTGGTGTTTGGGTAGAATCCAAATTTCAGGGCACTGGAGGGAAGGCCAGAGAAGAAACGAGGGGGAAGAATTGAAAACATTCGTGGAACTCAGACACATACCAGGCTGCATTCTTCACATACGGGGTCTCCCGGTGTCCCCGAGGCGACCCTGAGGAGTGGGAAGTGCAGGCGCAGCTGGCAGCTGGCGCATGCAGGGTGCTGCTCTCAACGGCCCGTTCTGCATTCTATCTGCAGCTATGACACGATCCATTCCAAGTGCTGCTTCCTCAAACTCTGCTAAGTGGGATGAACATTGTTTATCATCCCTGTTTAGCTCCAGGGTAAACCAGGAGAAGTTCATTTGTCCCACAGTTAAGACAGTTCCTCAACCACTGAGCCAGGAATGAACTCAGGGCCCTCTCCGCGCCTCCCCACCCCCCAGTCCCCCACTCCGTGGAGCCTATACTTAGAAGATCCTGCCTAGACCCTGACACTTCATGTCCCTACTACCTACTGTCACCAGGAATGCTGGACAGCATAGAAGTGCCTTTGTCTCTGGTGGCAGGTCCAAGTGAAGAAAGAGGCCCAGACAAACAGCTCTAATGGGCGGCATGTCTGGGAGGAAGGTGGAAGACTTGGGATGGAGCAGGGCTGGTGGCAAATCTCCCTCATCTGGTTGAGTCCATGCAGAACTTCAAGGTTTCTCAACTGTAAAATTACCTATGTGAGCCAGATACCAGTGGCTCATGCCTGTAATCCTAGCTACTCAGGAGGCTGAGATCTGAGGATCACAATTCAAAGCCAGCCTGAGCAGGAAAGTCTGTGAGACTCCTATCTCCAATTAACCACCAGAAAACCAAAAAGTGGTGTTGTGACTCAAGTGGCAGAGCACTGGCCTTGAGCTGAAGAGCTGAGGGACAGCGCCTGGCCCAGAGTTCAATTCCCACAACTGACCAAAAAAATCCAAAACCAAAACCAAAAACCCTATGTGGCTTCGAGGCCTCTGAGAATGTGGGCGTTATACACCGAAGGTGCTTATAGACTGGTTCATTCAACAAAGTGTTGGTTATTTATCATATCCAGAAGCCAATTCTGTCTGTGCCAACACAATATTGAGTAAGCACAATAGAAAACAGTTAGATACTTAGGAATTTATATTCTTTTTGCTTGTGGGGAATGCATAAAGCCTCATCTAGTGGATGCCAGCATCTTAGCTACATCCATTGCTGTGTAACAAGGGCAACAGGAAAAGAAATGCTGGGGAAGGGAGAGAGGGGTGGAGTATGAAGGTGCGGGCAGCTGAGCGCCAGGTCAGACAGTGGAAGGGGACAGGTGTCCCGGACTGAGGGACACTGGAATGGGAGAGGCACACTGCTGCGTGGGGACAGCATTTCAGACAGAGCCAAGAGCAGACAACACTCCAGGACTGCAATGGGCTACAACGAAGAGGGAGGAGGCAGGTCAGAGAGAAGGTAGGTCAAAGGGAAGAGGTGTCGAGCAGGTCAAAGAGAAGAGAAGGGAGATTAGAGGGAGGAGACCCGACAGACAGAGAGAGGAGGCAGGCCGGACAGACAAGGAAGGCGTTCCATGCTCCTGGCACCGTTGGATCAGCCCGAACAGGGAATGTACTGAATGAGTCTCAGCTGGACGAAGTAGGACTAACTTCCCTGGCTTCATCCCTCATCCAAGGAAGACTGGAGACAAAGGAAGTATCTGAACGCAGCACCTTCTTCACTAATCTGGGCCAGTGCACCATGGAGACCTGCTTGAGAAATTGGAACTAGTTAACTGGCAAAGCAAGGGGAGATCCTGCTTTCTTACTTTGGGGCTGATTGTGAAGCAGTCACATGACATCCCCTAGGAAGGGGAGGGGGAGGGGGGGAGAGGGTTGATCTTCCTTTTTGCCTCAAACTAGAAGGAGCGTCCACTGGTTTGGCAAGCTGTTCTGAGGCACCTGGCTTTCCCAGTGCAGCAGAACCAAGAGGTGTTAAGGCATTTTTCCTTCAGACTTTTTTTGGTTCATGTCTTAGTTAAGTTTCTGAGATAGAAATCTAGTTGTAAATAACCCAAGGGTAGCCTGCCTAGGCTGCTCTGAGCAAGGCAAATCTTCTCCAGCCAGGACTTCTGCTTTTTAGAGGCCTCGGGCGGACACTGTACTTTGAAAATTAGGAGTCAGGCATTAACAAAGTCAAGAGAAAGAGGCGGAGAGAGAAGAAAGGGGTGGATGAGAAACTGTCTTTGCCAGACAAGACAGCAGCGAATCTAACCCCTTGAAACTCTTACTTTTTCTTTTCTTTTCTTTTTTAATGAAAGCAAGTCAAACATTCACAATCGATTTGCGGATTACAACAGAGAATTGTTGAGTCTCTGTCGTATGAGAACACCGGGAAATTTATTCTTTTTTGCAAAAGGAAATAAGGAAAAAAAATTATCCAAATACAATGCAGAGTGCAGGAAAAGAAACATAGACACAGACAGCCACATGGGGGCTGAGGTAAGAATAGGAATAGTCCTAAACTAAGAAGCCCTTAAATTCCTTTTTTTTTTCGGTGGAGGGGAATGCCAGCTCTGGGGCCTCAGGACTGGGCACTGTCTTCTAGCTTTTTTGCTCAAGACTGGTGCTCTTCCACTTGAGGCATAGCTCCAATTCCAGCTTTTTGTTGGCTAACTGGAGATAATAATTTCTTTTTATTGTTTTAATTTTAATTTTTATTTTTTGTCAGTTATGGGGCTTGAAGTCTGGGCCTGGGCGCTGTCCCTTAGCTCATCATCTCAAGGTGAGCGCTCTACCACTTGAGCCACAGCACCACTTCTGGTTTTCTGAGTGGTTTATTGGAGATAAGAATCTCACGGATTTTTCCTGCCTGGGCTGGCTTTGAACGTGACTCTCAGATCTCAGCCTCCTGAGTAGCTAGGATTACAGGTATGAGTCACCGGTACCCGGCTTCTAGTTTCATTTTTGATGTAGGATCTCACTTGGTTTCCCAAGTCTGTTCTTGAACTTGGGCTCAAGTGATCTTCCTGTCTCTGCATTGTGAGTATCTGAGATTACAGGCAGGTACCACTGTACCCAGCTACAATTATTGTAGATGAACAGGTATCTCCAAAGACTAGGTTGGAAATGGCTGAAGTGTATAAGAACACATCTGCTCTATGGTAAATCATGGTACCAGTATTTTTAAAAAATCTGTATAAGGAGGCAATGAACTTGAAGGGAAGACTAGATCTCTGGCAAACAGGAGCTGGTCTCTTCCTGGCTCTTCTTCAGTGTCATAAGTCAGTGGCTAATGATATCAGAATGTCTATCTAAAACAGATATTCAGCCCTTCAGTTGATGTGTAAGAAACATGTCTAACAGTGCATATCTCAAGTCTCACAAAGTGAATATACGCAGGGAGCCATGATCCCAGGGAGACACAGGCTTCGGCTTGATGGTCACCAATGGGCGGCTCTGAAGGACCCAGAGCAGCTCAGAGAGGGACTGGAGACAGTGTGTTCATCACCCCAGGCCACAGCTCCGGGCAAATGAGACCCATGAGTCCCAGAATGAAAGAGAGAAAATGGGCATGTATGGAATCCTTGCCCTGTGCCCTGGTCTCCAGTGGACTCTCCCTCTCCCCTCTCCCTCCCTTCCTCCTTTTTCTCTTTCCTCCTTTCCTCTCTGTGTCTCCCCTGCCCACCACAAGGCTAACGCTAGGGGAGGTGAACCCACTTGCTCAAGACCATAGTTACCGCATCTGTCAGACACCATCTCTATTCTCACTGTCTCACGTCCAGGCCCAGAGTCTACTCAGCTGCTTTCTTTAACATACAGATGACCATTTCCACATTGAGGAGACAGTAACAGGGTTAATGACAAAAAAAAAAAAATGAGTGTTCACTTCTGCAGCAGGCATTTTCCTCGCCTTGTTTCATTATGACATGATTTCGGAAGGACTCACAGACCCCGTGGCAGGACGCGAACCGAGTAGTCCCGTCTCCAGTGCCCCCCTCCTCGCGCTGCCCTGGAGGACCCTGCCGTCCTGCCTTTCTTCGTTCCTCTTTGGACGTGTGACAGCGCATCTCACACCGTCCCCGGGCTGCTTAGCAGGACGGGTGGAGATCTGGGTCGCCATCACAGACTGCCTGCCAGTTGGCCTTTGGAGAGCAGCACGTGCCACATGTGTACAAGGCCACAGCCAGACTCCTCCCAGGACAGGACAGGAAGAAAACAGGTCAAGGAGCTAGAGAGGCGTGGCCCGGGACACCTGGCAACAGTGTCTTCATCAGATCCTCAATTTGGGACTGACATGGTGGCCATAGCTCCAGTCATCCAAGGGTCGCCTGTGGCTAATGGGACGTACCTCGGACTACCCAGGGGCCAAGCGCCAGGTCCCTGTGGTAGACACGGCCTTGAGCATCCTCAATAGCTGTACCAGCCAGCCAGGTGTCCTGTGAGGCCTTGCAAACACCTTAACAAGGCTTTACTCCCAGATTCCAAGTTCAAGTTCATTCCACCCCTCCCCCTGCCCCAAAGACAGGCTTATTCAGGAAGTTCAGTAGTGCATAAAGGTTACAAGGACCGGGACAAAGCCAAGGGGAAGAAATCCCCTCTCTTCCTGCCTTATTACAACAGCTGGGTTTATTGTTCCTAGCTGCTTCAAAAAAAAAATATCCCCCAAAACCCTAAGCCTTAGGAATGTTGCAAATTATGACATTCAGTATAGATTGCCATTGGCTCGTTTAGGATATTCAACAAATATTTATTGCATCCCTTCTCTTTGCAATTGCAGATAATGCTCTTAATTACATTACCTTGAAATCAAGTCCCCTGAAGAAGTACACAAAGCAGAAGACTCTGGGAGCTTTGGGGGCCTGTGCTCAGCCACAACGCAGCAGAAAGTTTCAGATTTAAAAGTACTGACTCTATGGATCATTTCTATGTACACACACACACACACACATACACACACATACACACACACACACACACACACATGAGTATACAGCTAATTATGGTCTGAACTAATGTGATCTATAGTCATGTGACTAAATAGGTCTAACTTATACTAGTTAACTCTGAGTGATGGGATGGTGGCCTGAAATCCACTTTCTATGACTTTGTGGAAGTCTAATCCTCTCATTGTACACTGCCATCCTTCAAAGTGCTCAGTGGATGATTCTTAGACAGTTGTTGACCATGCCCCAATCTACTCCAGAAAGTTCCCTCATGCCAATTTCCAGGAAATCCCTCCACTCGTTCCCAGCCCGAGGCAAACACGGCTCGGTTTTGTCTGTATAGTTTCACTTTTTTTCCTGAAATTTCCCATAAATATCATCATACAATATGTAGACTATTAAGAATGGCTTCTTTCACTTTTGAGGTGGGCCCATGCTGGTAAAAGCCCTCTCTGCTTTTAGCTTATTTTTCAGATAGGGCCTTGGAAGTTTGCTAAGTTGGTTTTGAATTGTGATCCTCCTATTTCTGCCTCCTGAGTAGCTTGGGACTTCAGGTGTGCTGTTGGCCCACCCCTGCTGGTCACGAGCCACTGTTACGGAGCTGAGACCAATGGGTTGAGTCTTTGTCTCATATGAACATTTCTCCTTCCAAGCTGAGCTCAGGAGCAGACACAGGGAGAGACTTTGGGATACCAGCCTCTTAACAGTCATGTTTATATAAGCCATGGCCAGGGGAAGGATTTGTCTTTCAGTCAAAGAAAGAACATATTCTGCAACAGCAATGGCACCCATTTGGTCTCTATCCAAGCTCCTGGCTGAATTGAAATGAGATGCTAGTGAGTGAGATGGGGTCCTGACCCAAGATGTATTTACGAGCTGCCCCCACTTCCCCAGAGAACCTAGAACTGAGAACACTGCAGCCCTGGCTTGGTGATAATATCCTTCCTCTCCTTGCCCGACCATTTACTTGGAAAAAATAATGCTAAATTGCAAGCCCAGGCAACAGAAAAAAAAAAACACCTCTGTGAGCCAACAAGCTCACAGGGGACACCCAGCTGGTGTGGTGGCCCTGAACACTTAAGTCATTTTGTTCCCCTTCCAATTTCCTGTGGTACATTAACTTTTATTGATAGCTCATAGCTTCAACAACTGGTCGTGGTTTTACTAACCTGAAGGACAGAGGAACGAGGTCCCCACACAGCTGACACGCAAGAGAGAGAGGAAAAAACTGCAAGGAACGTCTCGATCACTCTCCGCATTTTCTCCCTCGCTACCGCTTGGTTTTAATGAGGGAGTCACAATTATTGCAAGTTAATCATGTCTTCAGCTCCCACGGGGAGGAAGGGAGAAATGGCCGCTGAGAAAGTTTCAAGATAGCTGCCTCTAGCAAGACGAGGAGAGGAGAGAAGAGGCAGAGCATTTGCGAAGGAGCAAGCTCTGATTTATGTCACTGCTAGGGAGACCGGCAGGGGGGTTCCTGGGTGCTTTCATAATACAAGTATTAAACAAAAATCAAGTCTGGAGATACACGGGGAGTGTGTGTGGAAGGGAAGACAGAGAGAGAGATCAACTTTTCTGTTGCCGGGAGGACCCACAGGCTTCCAGCTACTAACAGCATTTTGCAGCAACTGGGTTTGCGTTTGACTTGTAGTTGCTGCAAATGTATAAATCGTGTTTCCACAAAAACAAAACCAAATAAGTGGGTAACAGCATGCCCAGTTTTTACTGGTGGAGCTAAGTTCTCACCAGCTTTCCCCTTCCCCCCACATACACACACATTGGCTTGAAACTACAGTCTTCCTAGCTGGGATTACAGGCATGAGCCAAGGTGCTCGGATAAAAGCTATTACCCTTGAAAATGAGATCGGTCTAAGTCACTAAAGTTATCTGCTACAGGTATCAAGTTATGCCATGAAATGTTTAAGTGAATTACAACTTCTCATCCAAGCCAGGGAGACTTCAGCCCGGACACTTGCTGTCCATGAAGAAAACAGAGCACACTCATACTGTCTTTAAAAGCAAAGTGAAGCAGGGCTCTGGTGTCTCCCACCTACAATCCTACTCACTCAGGAGGCTGATCATGGTTCAAAACCAGCAGAAATTTAACCAGCAAAAAGCCAGAAGTGGGGGTGTGTCTCAAGTGGAAGAGTACCAGTCCTAAGTAAAAAAGCAAAGGGACAGTGTCCAGGCTCTGGGTTCAATTTCTAGCACCAGCACCACACACAAAAATATAGAGCAAAAGAAGCTTTCCCATGCAATGCCACATTGAATCCCTCCCTTCAGTTTATTCTTTTGACGATAACTAACCAATGTCTCTCCTTTGGAGCTAGCCATCAGCAACTACCAATGCTCAACATAGGATAACAGCCTCTCTTCTGCCAATCCAACCAAAGTGCTGACGACCCCGAGTTTTGGCAACTGGCCAGTGAAATGGTGACTGCTAAGCTGTTTTCCCTGAACCCCACGCTCCAGCAACAGGAAGAAGCTGCGGTTTCACCCCATCGCTGGCCCTCTGGAATGGGTGCTAATGATAAAAACAGAGCTTTAACATATTTCGTTTTTAATTAATTTTTAATATTAAAAAGGCTTTTCCTTTGCACCGCAAGACCCATTTCTTCCTGGTGAGATTCCCAGAGGGATGCGTGCTCTTTTCTGGAAGCCATGGCTCTTCTAATTAATTAGAGATAGCAGGGGGAGGGGGAGGAGGGGAAGCAGCAGGGGGCGAACAAGCAAAGCCATTCCTGCCTTTTCCACTTCCCAGTCCTGCCTGCTCAGGGAGGAGGCTTCAGTGAGTTCAGCTGATCTCTGGCCAGGGCCTCCCAGGGCTCCTGAGAGCCGCCTGGGCTCCTCCCAGGCCTGAGCATTAGCATGAGGGTGCTGAGTGGTGCTGTCTACCAGGAGCCCCTCTAGTTCATTTCTGTGAAAGTTACACCATTTGCCCTTTCCCCTTCCTGTGCTCTTGAACTCAGGGCCTGGCCACTGCTCCTCAGTTCTGTTGCTCAAGGCTGGCACTCTACCACTTGCGCTACAGCTCTACTTCTGGATTTTTGCCAGTTCATTGGAGATAAGAGTCTCCCAGACTTTCCTGCCTGGGCTGGCTTTGAATCCAGATGCTCAGGTCTCAACCTCCTGAGTGGGTAGCATTATAGGTGTAAGGCACCCGCCTGCACCTGGTCCTTCCTGCATTGTTTTCTATTTTAACAAATATGATAATGTGACTAGGAAGAAATGCAAACATGGCAGAAGGAGAGAAAAATTCTCTTCCTTCACCAAGTCTCCAACTTTCACTGTCTCACACTTGTTGCTGCTCGTGAGCAGTCCCATCGCAAGCCACTTTGGAAGCACAGGAGAATTTAAGCAAAAGGAAGTATATATAGTGCTCTTGTTTTATTTCCTAAATCAAAAGGTTATACTGGGCTGAAGCCATGGCTCAAGTGGTAGCATCCTGCCTAACTAGCATGAGTTCAAACCCCAGATCCTCCAAAAACAAAAGACTGGAAAGACTGTAGTAGTATGCATATTTTCTGCAACTTTCATTTCTTACTCAATATATGTCATCAATAGTCCCTCATCTTTATTCCATATATATTCCATAATGTGCATGCACAGATTTTTCTATTTTAATCTCCCTTCTCTGTTTCTCTTTTATTTTCTACTTTTGACTGTGTAGCCTAAAAAAAGAAACTATACCTCATTACTCTATTGTGAGAATTTTGAGGTGTCATAGGTTAAAAAGATAAAAAAGGAAGGAAGGAAGGAAGTGGGGAATGAAGGATGGAAGGGAAGAAGGAGAAGGGATGATAGGAAGGAGAAAGAAAGGAAAAAAGAGAAATGTGTGTATCTGTATATAAAATAATTTGAGGGCAGGGTTATTTCTCAGTGCAAGAGTGCTTGCCTAGCATACCTGACATCCTGGGTTCAGTCTCCAACAACATAAAAAGTAAAAATGTAAAACACTAAAATAGAATTGATTCTTCTAATTGGGTGACCTTGGATGTGTTTTCAAGTATTTCCATTTGATCAAACATGTATTTAATGTAGGATAAACTTGTCAATTTGCTTTATATAGTGACAAAAAGAAAATTCATGCTCTCAAAAAGGCTATTTTCCCCTGTTCAGGTCTTGCTTTTTTTCCCCTTCTTTCTTCTTCTTCTTCTTTTTTTTTTTTTTTTAAAGAAAACCTAGTTATGAGCTTGAGTCAAAGTTTTATTGTAATTTTACAACCAGGGAAAAGGCCTCTAGTAGATCAATTCAAAGATTTCCTCTTGGTGGAGACATTTTATAGGGAAGTGGATGATAAGACAGTCAATGTTAAGCTAGATACAAAAAGAAAGGAACTTTTGGGCTTAAGGTTGCTAGACTCCTGACTGACAGTCAGCTGGGTGACTCTGCTTGAACAAGTCTTAATCCCATTAAGGTTTATCAGAAAATTGCTTAAGCAATTTATCAGGAGTGAGGCTGTGAATTACATCACTGGCAAGAGGTTCCATTCCAGACCAGACTTCTTCCAGTGTGTGTGTGTGTGTGTGTGTGTGTGTGTGTGTGTGTGTGTGTGTGTGACTTCTTCCAGTGTGTGTGTGTGTGTGTGTGTGTGTGTGTTGCCCTTTTATCTTCTGCACACTCACCAATATGGCCCTGACGTGACTTTTAACTTTTTCCTATTTCATTGGTACAAAATCATTTCTCCTCGTTAAATTCCTATGAATTAAAAATATGGCTGAGGATTTTTTATGTGCATTATTTTTCTTCATGAATTGTATGGTCACCATCTACTCGTTCTTTCCATTGCAAATCTTGTCATTTTTCTTCTTGATTTTCAAATGCTCTTTGCATATTTACAGTGTGTGTGTGTCTGTGCGTATTTGAGTATGTGTTTGTGTGTTTGTGTATATCTATCCTACTATCATAAGATATTAAATTTGGGGGAAAATTACTGAATCATGTACTAGTTCACCACCACGGTACTGGCAACAGATTTATTTCATTTTGCTTTTGTATGAAACCACTTGAGGGCTGGGAAGGTGGCTCAGTGGTAGAGCGCTTGCCTTGCATGCCTGAGGCCCTGGGTTCGATTCCTCAGCACCACATAAGCAAAAAGAAAAAAGCCGGAAGCGGCACTGTGGCTCAAGTGGTAGAGCGCTAACCTTGAGCTGAAGAGCTGAGGGACAGCGCCCAGGCCCAGAGTTCAGGCCCCACGACCGGACCTCCCCCCCCCAAAAAAAAAAGAAAAAAAAGAAACCACTTGAATCCTGACTTTGAAACTTTCAATGCCCACTTCTCTTACAGGCCCTCTGCAATGTGAGCCCTGGCTAGGTCCTCATCATGATCTTCCCTCACTCTGGTTCTTTATATGGTGACCATACCACGTCTCGTGGCCCAGACAGACATCGCTTTACTCCTAAACACACTTCTTCTGCCGGTCCTTCTGGGAGGAAAATCCTTGTAGAAGATGGCAATTTGTCCTTCACTTTCTGGAGAAAACCTTCCCTAGTGATCCATGTTGGCTTGCCAGAGAAGGCCAGCTACCTTCCCGCCCCACTCCTGCCCTCTTGAGTAAGGTACACGTCCACTTGTTCCTTCTGTACCAAACTCATTTGAACTTAGCCCTAACGTACATCTTCCTCTGAAGATCTTGAGCCTCCTGACAGCAAATGCAAGCCCGACTTTCTCTTCTACCCCCTGAGCCAACCACAGGTATGGGCCAGCAGGGTGGAAGTCCAGCTCCAAACTGTTGGGTGGACACAGAATCCCTTTCTGAGGCTCAAGGGATGAAGGACATACAGACCGAAGCAAAGAGAAGTGGCGTCTACCACCCGGGCACTGGCCAGCAGACGAGAGCTCCCTGAACCCTTAGTAGTGACTAAGACTGTGTTTGCTTGACTTGGGAAGGGCTCCGGCCCCATATCAATCCAGAAACCTATGAGCAATGGAAGTGTTAACACAAATAGCCTCCCGGTGCTAGGGGAAGCTTTTATTGTCTGCCTGATTTACAAATTGGAATCGATCTTCATTCAACCAGTTTCACCAAAGTTTCTTCCAAGCGAACATAGCGAAAGATAGGTGCCTTTCAGATCACCTGTGATTAAACTCACCGCATTTGTCTTCAAACAAAAGTGTTTTTTTTTCTCCCGGCCCGCAACATATAATTTTAGTCAGCTAACACTAAATTAGACACCCACTCAGATTTATTATGATAAGAACATTCAGGAAGCTAATTTCAAGATGATGACTCCTATAAATTCTTATAATTTATTATTTAGTACTTTGGTTTTTAATCATTAAGTACGTGAAGACTTTGTAGGTCAAACCTGTATTAATGAAGACAGTAATCTATTTTTCAAACTCTGCTCCTCATCCACCTTTCCAATTGTAAATTAACAGAAATAGATTTAAACACACTTGTAAGAACAAAGGCAATAATTGAGGGGTGGGGGCCATCACCCCAATTGTCTCTCCATTCTAGGTAGACTGTCAATCAAAGCGCTGATTTATTTACCATGTACCATGCTCCATTTTAAATGAAAAAATAAAGTCTGAATCGGAGATGCTGGAAGTTCACTAAAAAAATAAAAGCCACAACAAACTAAGGGATTTTTGTTGTTGTTGTTTAAGTAATCCAAGAAGAAGCAACCAAGCCAGGCACCAAGGGCTTACACCTGTAATCCTATTTACTCAGGAGACTGAGATCTGAGTATCCCAGTCTGAAGCCAACCTAGGCAGACAAATCCAAGAGATTCTTCTCCAATTAACCAACAAAAAGCCAAAAGTGGGGGTGTGGCTCAAGTGGTAGAGTGGCAGTCTTGAGCAAAAAAGCTAAGAAAAAATGTGGGACCCTACAGGCAACAAGCAAACAAACAACAAAACCCCCCAACAGATTTCATGAAGTTTTCATCTTAACCCAATGCAGCAAGGTTTGTTCTGTGTGGAGTGTTGCATTTTAAGAGATCCAATGACATGAAGTAAATTTGTTTTACAAAGCTATCAGTATCATCTAAATGAGAGGTTCTCTTTCTTACTCTCTCTCTTTTTTTTTTTTTTGGTCTTTTGAATTCATTAGAAATTTTTTCATGATTGTTCCAAATATTTTCTTTGTGTGTGTGTGTGTGTGTGTGTGTGTGCGTGCAGGTACTGGGGCTTCAATGCAGGGCCCTGAGCGCTTTCTTAGCTCTTCCTTACCTTGCTAAAGGCTGGTACTCTACCCCTTGAGCCATAGTTGCATTTTTAAATGTTTGCTGGTTAACTGGTGGTAAGAGTCTCTTGGTTCTTTTTCTTTGATGGATGGCTTAGAACCACCTTCCTCCGATCTTATCCTCCTGAGCAGCTAGGGTCGGCCTGCAATGTTCTAAAAAAAAAATAATTCTGAAATTCCTTAAGAAACAAACGGGTTTGTGTTTGTATCCAAACTATGGGATCTCCCTATGATCCAGGGTAGGTGTCTCTCTTGCCTAAAGACGGGCTGCTGAGGGGTTTACGATTCAATGTCCCACCAGAGGCTGCTCAGGTTGCCTCCTGGTCACTGCAAAGCTCCCTGGGACGTGTGCTGCCCCTCAGAAGTGACCTTGAAGGCTCATCAAAGACACGTGGCAGGGCTGTGTTAAGATGCCAACTTTCCTCCCAGTGGACAAGTACGTGGCAACATGGCTGCCACCCATCCAAGTGGTGCTCAAGGAAACTATGCTTCTGAGAGTTATTTCAGAAAAATGGCTCTTTAACACCTTTGCCTCTAAATAGCAAAAAAAAAAAAAAAAAAAGATCAGGACTAGTGGAGAAAGAAGGGCAGTGACTTATCAGCAAGGATAAAAACTGTTCCAAACAGATGGACCAGGTCATTGCGGAAATGCCACATCTCAGAGGAGGCGGGGTGTGGAGAAGTCTCTTTGTCTGACGCCCATCTATTTTGGGAACCTCCTGGATGGGATTGAGAACTGGAGGTTCAACCTGAGCTTTACCTCCCAGGTAGGAGAAAGCGAGTGGATCTAGCCTTCCCTTTCTGCTTCAGGGTCAGCCCTAGGCAAATCTGTTAATTAGGCTAAATTTGGCCTGCTTAGATATTCTCTTGCTTTCCTTCCCCAGCACCCTCCTGCCTCTACACCAGGCCAGGCTCCCCATACCCTTAGGCAACACCAGACAAAGGCCCTTCCAGCCCCAGCCTTCAAGGGCTACCCCCTCCTCCCCACCTCATGCCCCACATGAACAGATTTCTGTCTCTCCCTTGGCACCGACTGATAAATACTCAGCCTATCACTTTAAGAGGGGTTCTTCCCAGAAGGTGCTGCTCTAGTCTAGTCCAAAGCACTGGTTCCAATGGTTAATAAATACAGTTCATCTAGTGAGGATGACTGGCGTGGTCATGGGTGGGCAACGGGACTTGATGTTTTCCTCAAAAATAACACCAACAGCAAACCCCAGGGATTACCGCGAGCCCATGGTACACACTTTCCTGCCTTCTATACATTAATTCAAATCATTCCGTATTTGCAAAATTCAGCAGGTCAAAACTGATCTTTTTCCTTCCTTTCTTTTTTTATTTGGTTTATGGCTCTGCATATGGGTTGAATCCTCTAGTGTAGGTTTTCTTGGCTAATTTCTGCTTGGTTCCCTCAAGGGGCTGGTGTCTGCTGTTAGCTTGCTAGATATTAGGTGGCTAGATGATTCTAGAAGGGGGGCTGGCAAGCTCTCAGCTGGGAGAATAGCTTCCCGTCGTGTGGTCCATTGCCTCGTAGGGGGGCAGCTCATGCTTTTTGTGCATTGGTCTCAGGGTAAGAAGCTGCAAAGGAAAAAAGCGAGCCTAGAAATCCACACGTGCTCCATGCTCTGTGTGTGTCATCTTTGCTGAGATCCCACTGGCTGATTCAAGTCACATGGTCAGTATGATTTAAGAGGTGGAGAACTAGGTTCTGCTTCTGAAAATATAATGGATGGCAATGGAACATAGACTTCTTTTCCTTCTTTCATTGTTTACTTTATTTTAATAAGCTGCCACATTTACAATTTACCATACATCTCCCAAGCTCTATGCTCTAGTTAACTAGTTATTTTCATTTCATGGAAGAAACTGAAACTCCAGTATATGCCTATAATCCCAGCACTCGGTCAGGAGGCTGTAGTGGCAAGATTCAGAGTTCAAGGCCAAACATAATTCAATATGTTGTGAATTCCAGAACAGGCTGGACCATATAGCAAAACCCCATGGTAAGAAGAAACTGAATCTTAGATGATTTAACCGAGTCTATGAAAGGCTAGAAGAAACCCAGCTGTGTTGGATTGGAATTTGGTACAAATCCATATTAAAAATATTTAGATGTGTGTGCATGTAAAAATGTGTCTAAATGTAAACGTAACTGCCAATACATTAAAATATAATATTCACAGAGATACAGAGAGATATGTGGAGTAGGTGCATGGGTTAGTATACAAATTATGTTTCCAAATCCTGAGGTTCTAGAAGCAGTGACACTGAGCTGGTTGTGACCTTGGTCCTAAAGATGATACTCTATAATAAAAGGAACTAGAACATCAACCCTATGGAAGTACTCAATGACAAGATTGGGGGACGGGAGAGCCTGTAGCATCTTGCTATACCAAGAAAGTAAGGATATGTTCACAAAGGATGCACCATAGTAGAGGAAGACCAGTGGTTGAAGTTGGAACAATCTTAGCTTTGGTAGATAGATAGATAGGTAGATAGATGAGAGAGAGAGAGAGAGAGAGAGAGAGAGAGAGAGAGAGAGAGAGAGATTGTTATATTTTAGCCTATGGATTGAAATAAATGTTCACGTATCCATATGGATACAAATGACAGAAGAGAGGTTGTATTAGGATCAGTAGTAAATAAATAAACAAATATTCAAGGGTGCACCCTGATATGGGAGAAAAGATGGCAGAATCATGACAATACATGCAGTGAGGTTGGATTTTAGTTTAGGAAAAGACTTGGTAGAAACACCAGTGAAACCCACATAAAGTCTACTGGTGAGCTAGTCTTAGTTTTGTAAATAGCACTGTCTCATGGTTAATTTCTCAGTGTTAAAAATGGGTAGCGTTGGTTGGATAGGGGAGGCTGGATGAAGAGAACCTGGGAACTCACTACTACCATCTTCTCTTGAAGCCATGCTGTTATTTCAAGATCAAAACACTCAACAACAGAAACTTTCCCACAGTCACACAGCTCCCAAAGGCTAAGTGAACTGCAAGTCTAGTTTCATCTGATCCGTAGTTTACATTTCCCCCACTCATGCCTCCCCGTCCACGCATCAATCACTACTGCAAAATCACTCAGCTCTGAACTAGGTCACTCCTGAGTGAGTTCATTTATGGTGAAAAAAATCCAATGGCACCATCAGGTATAAACCCATTTATCCCACATGGGGAAAATGAGGTAGAGCTTACTAATGTGTGTGTGTGTGTGTGTGTGTGTGTGTGTGTGTGTGTGTGTGTGTGTGTGTGTGTGAACTATCCAGCTCGGCTCCCGGTTTGGTTCTCACTACCAGATAAGCTAGCCATTCATTCTATCATGTTCTGATTTCACACAACTCTGTTAGATTAGTACAACCCTGCACATCTCTACCTCCAACCATTTTGTCACTTAAAATGAGTATCTGGAAATCTATCCTTCCCAGAATATTAGTTACCTTGTCTATTACTTACTTAATCATTGCTTGGAGGTATTTTTTTTCTTTTCTTTCTTTCTTTTTTTTTGCTTCTGGAAGCTGACTATAAATTACCAGCTAAAACTAAGCAAAAGCCACACTTAGGAAATTAAATGGCCTGAGAAAAACCTTTGCTTTAGGGAGGGAGGAATTACATAATTCTTTGAAAGTAGTTTTATAAAATACTATATGAAGCCTATATACACAAGATCCACAAGAAATATTATGTAGCCTGGAGGACATATTTGACAGCTGACTTTCCGATGGAGCAGCTAGCCCCAGTCAAGGATGGAAGGGCAAGAGTATATGGGAATTCATGTTGACGGGGACCTGGTGCTTGTGAATCGCTACCCTCAAACAGACAGGAGGAAAACCTCGAAACCCATGACTCATAAATAAGTCAGACACTCTTATGTTTCATTTTGAATAGTCACAGTAAACCAACAAGGCAGTATATTCTCCAAGTTATGAATGGATTCCTTCTTTTTGTAATAGAATGCTACAGAAATACCTTTGTATTTATTTTTTTAAGACAGGAAGATAAGAAAGTTCATGAATGCAGGTCTGTTAAATAGGAGAAGAGAATGACCCTTTGCAATGAAGGTTTTCTGTTTGTCTGTAGCTTTGCCAAGTGCCTCATTGGGCTGTGTCTGCATGACTGGAGATCGGCTTTGGGGCTGGCCACGGCTTCCGGCTTCAATAGGCCAGTCTTTGTGATTCCATGGAGGCCAAGGAATCAGCCACCACTAGCGCTGGCCTTGGTGTATGGCCAGTTGGTCCTTGGCGAGCCGGTGTGAGGTCATCAGGTCAGTTCATGTGGTGACATTGTGAGCCCGTGACCCCAGGCAACCCCAGCCAAGGAATAAACACACAAGACTTAAGAACAGTTCTGGGGTTCCCAGATGAACCCTGTAAGGCAGCCAGGCTGAAAACCCCATCTGCAAATCCTTCCTTTCAAAACGTATGTTTTAATTTGAGGATATTAATTGCATGGAAATGATTTGACTCTCATGATTTATAACCTTGCCGGAATCCTGCGGTCTTTTCCTCCATAGGTGCGGCTGCCATTTTCCCTTTTGTATACCTATCATTTCCCATTGTTTATCTTCTTTGATTGATGTTCGGGCTCGGGATGTTTTCCATTATGAGATTCATAATTATCACTGGTAATAGAGAAGGCTTTTCTATTATCTTCAGCGAGACGGCCCAAATTATTCATTGTAGCCCACTGGTACCACACTGCAGGAAAATAAAAATTTATTTCCTGTCCCAGGCATATGATAGATAAGAGGATGTATTTATTTCTCCATGTTTCAAAAGGATTAAGCTTTGAAAAAATAAATATCACTTAGGCTGTCAGTAAGCAGGACTTTATGGCTGTGAGTGTAGAAGGCCTCTCTCAGGCTAAGAATAGCAGATCTAACAATCTGGTTTTAAAAAGGAGGGTAAGGAGGTGGGGAATCAATTATAGTTTTACTTGGCTAAATAAATGAATGCTCTATATTTCAGCCATTATTGGTCTACAAGGCAGCCAGCGCCACCTCGGACCCCAGCGTGAAATAACGCACTAGCTTATTTATAAAAACGTTACCAAATTCCAACAGTCCTTGACCCCTGGCTATTCTGGGAGCACAGTGAATACATCATCTGGGTTTTGCCTAATTACACATAATTAGGAAATGTAATTATGCTTTTCAGTGTTGCTCTGCCATTAGGAACCGAGTGGACGGCGGATACAGGGGTAAGGACTCGGGGCTTCAGAGAAAACAAATTAAAAATAAAAGCCAACCTCTAAAAATAGGGATGGCACCAAAAGGTTAGTAAATCAAACTTATAAAAAATAATAAGAGAAAATTGCTGTTGGCTTTGGCTGAATATTTGAAGCAACAGTTATGCTGGCTGCCTTTGTGATAGGGACTTTCTTAAAGGCTGAGCCTTTGAGAAGGAATGAATCACTTTCTTCCTCTTTTACTTGGACTTGATCTCTCTCTCTCTCTCTCTCTCTCTCTCTCTCCCTTACTCCCTCCCTCTCTCCCTGTCTCTGTCTGTCTGTCTGTCTGTCTGTCTCTCTCTCTCTCTCTCTCACATACACACACACACACACACACACACACACACACACACACACGGATGTCATTTTGGGGCCAATACTGGGGCTCAAACTTAAGAGCCTTGAGCTTGCTAGGTAAGGACTCTACCACTAGATCCACCCCATAATTTTCCCATCCTCCTCATTTTTCAGTTGTATTTCAGAAAGGGTATCACACTTTTGCTCAGGGTGGATGTTGGATGAAAATAGTTATGCTTATAGCTCCCAAATATCTGGGGTGATGTGCATGGACTACCACACTCATTTTAGGGGTTGAGATAGGGTCTTGCTCACTTTGTGGCTTTGCTGGCCTCAAACTGAAATCCTCCCTTTTGTGCATCTGAAGGGATTATAGGCATGAGCCACTTAGCAGGCCTTTTATGGTTCTTTATTTATGCTGAATTTCTGCTCTAGCTGACTGAATAATTTCTGATCATTTTATGCCAAAGAATTACGAGATTTCATCTGGGGCTTGTTGCACACGAAGGCTGTGAATGTCAAAATGGAGATGACTGAATGGTTATCTCAGTCCTCGAACCAAACCTTCTCATCATAGCAATGAAGGAGACATAAAAGCCCACCATAACAATGATCACTTCCCAAACTTGGTGGACACTGACAGTCAGCCAAGCACTAACCAAGGTGGCTTCTTTGCTCCAAAAAGGTGAGAATTTCACAGGTGAGGAAGTAGAAAGGTTACCTTGCTGGAAGTTCGTGACAGATCTGGAATTGGAAACCTTCTATGTTCTGGTCCTAGTTTTATGTGTTTATTGGATTTTGTTCTATTGCTATAGTTGCTGACAGTAATAAAGTCACACACTCCATTAGATGCACTATTTATGGAAACATTTCTATGGTGCCAAAAAAAAATTTAAAAAGAGGAATGATTGCCAAAAGCACAGCGCCGAACACTAGCAATGTCTGCAGCACTTAAAGTAAAATAGCCAGCCTTGTCACCATCTGCCTTTCTCCATCACAACCTGCGAAGTGAGGGTGTGTGTGTGTGTGTGTGTGTGTGTGTGTGTGTGTGTGCCCGTGCGTGTGCATGTACACCTCTGTATTCTCTAAATGAGCTTTCCTTTCCATATTACCTTATTTCCCTGTAAAGGGAATACACCATCTAACTCCACCTCCATTCCCCTGTGTATTTTCTATTCTCTAATCTTTTCAGATCCTGTCCTACCCATTTCCAATGTTGGCTTCCTCGGTTCCTCTTCTTTAATTCCTGCATGGTGGAATCTGCTTTGAACTCATGGCCCTCGGGATGGTTTGTTGTAAGACTCCATTCCTCACTCTATTCTCAGTTTAAGACACACTTCCAGCTGGGCACCAGTGGTTCACAACTGTGATCTAAACTAACCTTCTGGTTGAGACCTGGAGGATACTGGATCAAAGACAGTCCGGGCAGAAAATTCTATGATATTCTAGCTCCAAAACTGCAGCAAAATGCTCAACAGGAAGTGCGGATCAAGTGATAGTGTGCCAGCTGTGAGCAAGAAAGCTGAGTGAGGGCCCAAGGCCCCGAGTTCAGGCCCTGATGCCAGCCCCAAAACATGACAACTCCCCTGCCCCCAAAACAGAAACAACTTACTTTCTCAATGCTACCCCAGTTTCTCCCTATTAACCTTGAACAAAAGTTGTTGACTGTGATCTAACTTTATAATAATGACTATTATTTATTAATTATTACTGGCTTGGCACCAGGGTTCTATCTCTGGTCCTTGAGAGCTTGCTTAAATCTGACCAAGCCTGACTTACAGACATATCAACCAGGATAGAGATTCCAAATCAGACACACACTCTGGATAATTCTTGCCCCTTCCCACTTCTAATAACTGCAAGCATCTGGAAAGACTAAAACGAGAAAATAAACACAGCTGACAGCATTGGACAGGAGAGCACAGAGAGGAAAGGACTGGGGCAAGATAAAGGCCTGCTTCTGTTCCTCCAGACAGGGCCAGATGAGGAGAGAGGGGCATCGGGGACCAGATTTCTCCCCCTGAGGACAGCAGGGCCTCATCCCTGCCACTAGCACACAGTGACAGTAGTGCTCACCTTTATGACGATGGAAATTAATTAAAGGGAATGTAAGGCTCCTACAGCCATGGCCAGATAGAGCAAATCGTGATATGTGATGGCTATTACAGTAATAAATAACCCAATCAAAGTAATAAATAGAATCCACTTTGGGAATTCGCTTTGATTTTGAGTCGCTCAGTCTTTCTCGGTGTATGATATAAACCCCTTAGTTCCCCAAGTCAGCTTCGGGGCACGGACCACGCTGCTGCCTGTCTTAAGAGGTCTGTATTCAATCTCCGATCTTGCATTGCTGGTGGAAAAAAAAATTACAAAAAAGTGTCTCACTGTTTGAGAAGTGTTCAGGCTTTGAGCGATGTCAAAGGCCTTTGAACAAGCCTCAGAAATGACATCCATATTTGTCCATTTTTGACTTAAATTGCTTTTGGTTCAAGCACTGCCATGAATTGCCTTGATGTAATATCATACAGAATGACACAAAACACCGAGGGAGAAGCCAGTTGCTGGCAAGGATTAGGAAATAAAGGAGTCACTGCCTACGCTCACTTCTCTAAGTGTTGGAAGAAATGAAAATGAAACTCGCGTTGAAAGGTAATCTCTATGAACCGTGATAAGTGCGAGTGACATTTTACACAGCTCAAGTCTTCTAGTTCAGCCTAGCAGGTATAATAAAAGCCATTTACATACAGCAGGCCATTTTTTAAGTTCCTACATGCAGGGTTTTTTTTTTCCCCCTTCTCCTCCTCCTTTTTCTTTCTAAAGCAGCCAAGTGCAGTGTGCAATTTCTGGAACTTTCTGCTAATGCCATGAGGGCTCTAGTTAAGAAGCAGCTCCTAACTTCTGGAAATAAAACTCTCCTCTTTGTGTGTGTGTGTGTGTGTGTGTGTGTGTGTGTGTGTGTGCGTGCGCGCGCACGCGCACGTTCACGCATGTGCGTGTTTCCCTCTCTCAGCTTCCAACTCACCTCTCTTTCTGCTGACCCTTGCCCACAGAGGAGGAAGATCTTGGCAAAGGCCCATTGATAGCTTGGCAGCCGATGCTAAGTAATTCTATTTCATCCTGTGCCTGTGGCTGACTAAGAATGCAAAACACAAATGCTTCAGATGTATAGAATAATTAAGTGAAACCTGAATTTAGATCAGAAATTCCAAATACCCACCCATCCCTGCCCCTTAACCTATTGTTGGATTTTTTTCTTTCATTTTGAGTCTAGGATTTTTTCCCCCACTATATATTCCAGGCTAGCCACAACCTCTCCAACACTAGGATTACAGGCGTGCAGCAACATGCTTGGCATAGGTGCCTGATCTGAAGTGAGCTGCTATAGGTTCTCTGTATGCCACTTTCTACACCTTAAGGTGTGAAGAGGATTCCCTACCTCAAGGCTGTCACAGGCTTACCTAAGGACCGAGTTTGTGAGCTCTGGTAACATTGCACAATACACAAAACTTTTGCAAATGACACATGTGGCTTTGGAAACGCAGCTAGTGGCCAAGAAAAAGAGAAATGGCAGTGTGGAGCCCCGTCTTACTAGAACGGTCATTCCAGCAGGGCCTTGGCAGCATGGGTATGCATGTATGCCCAGTGCTAACTTAGTTCAAGCAGAAGCCAGTCCCAAGGAAACGATTGCCAAATCACAAAGAGAACTTCCGAGGGGGTGGGGGACCCTGGGGGGTAGGGGGGGGATTGGCTTTGTAAATGGAGCACAGACCTTCAGCTCCTAAGGACAGCCTTCCAGGCATCCCATATAACCTCAGAACCTGAACAAAGAAAGGAAGAAGTGAATCTGAAGTTGAAAAACAAGTCACCCACCCTTGTCTGCCATCCCTTTATAAAAAAGGGACCAAGCAGATATACCGAGCACACAAGGTCACTTCCCCTATGAACCCAGAGAAAATGTGAATATACAATGTTGAGGTCACTATGCATTTGGGGCTTGAACTATATTAAAGGGAACATGAATAACCAGGCTTTGGGGAAATGGCAGCTCAGGTAGTGACAGAAGTTGATACTTTCTTGTCCTTCTGAAATAGATCTATGGACCGAGCCAAGAGCTCTGTTTTCATATTGGGTCCCAAATAAAACAATATAGCAGTTGAATTAAGATTGGAATTTTGCCTCTTTTTTTCCCCCCTCCTACCAAGAGAAGTCTAAAAGATGTCCTTCTAAATGTCTACTAGCAAATGTCTGGTGATCTATTTTCCTTTGGGTAAACTGTGGCTTCTTCCCTGGGCTGAGTGTGTTCTCCCTGTCTGTGAGGTCTGGCTAGCACAGATTGAATTCTGAAGTGCAGTGTGTTCTTAGACAAGTGAGTTCACATCTCCATTTGTTTCTCTGTGACTGGCAAGTGGTCTGATAACCAGTCTAGCCCATGGGAAACACAAGGTGGCCTTCTGGTAATCCCTGTGTGCAAATGATGCAAATATTCCTGAGGGTTAAGATTATTTCATTTCACAACATGCCGGCCCATTCTGCTCCCACACCCACCCCGCATCCGTTTCTCTGTCTCTGTCTCTTGCTCTCTCCAACACTTTTCTGTGAATATGCTGTGAATATCACAAGACACTTTTTTTTTTTGAAGAGTTCTTCTTTTACAGTCATGTTATTGCTGGTCCCCGTAAGAGGATTTGGCCATCACCACCCCATAGGTTTAAAGCTTCTGTTTACTATTAGGCTATTTTGCACATTACTTTGAATGTTGTCATTAGACACATAAAAGCTATACACCATATGATTCAATATTTGAAACTGTACTACAATGCTGGTACTTATTGACTAGCTAGTGCAAAGACTGGCAGAGTAATGAAGAAGAAATGCTTATGGGGTTCGGAAATATGATTCAAGCATCAGCTTTGAGAGCTTCAGTTTCCTCTTCTTTACAATGGGCGCATGCAGAATAGCTCAATCCCAAGTAAAGAAAAGGAAGTGGAGTTTGTGTAATATTGAACACAGAATCTGGTTCATGGCAGGTTCTTGATAAACAGGAACTGCAGCCAGATGCCAGTGGCTCATGCCTGTAATACTAACTGCTCAGGAGGTTGAGATCTGAGACTCAAGGTTTGAAGCCAGCTTGGCTAGGAAAATCCATGAGACTCTTATCTCCAATTAATTAGAAAAATAAGATAAAAAGCTGGAAGTAGAGCCTGTGGTTCAAATGATTAAGCACCAGCTTTGGATAAAAAAAGCCAAGTGAGAGCACAAAACCTCGAGTTCAAGCCCTCAGTTCCAGTCCAAAAAACAAACAAACAAACACAAACAGGAACTGTTACTCTGGTTGCTCACACCAATGCAGTGTGCATGCATGATTATTATGGTCATTAGCACAATAAAGCTAAAGCTTCCTATTTACATTTTGCATGATGATTGCAGTTCTGGATAAAGCAATTGGACATATTTAGAGTACTGGAGTTAGCTCTCTTAGCATGCCTTCTGTCCCTTACTTCTCTAGGCAAGGCACGAAGCCCTGAGTCTATTATATAGTCAGTGCTGTGTTGAAGTAAGGAAAAGAATTCCTAGGCCTGGGTTCTGTCTGTATCAAGCCGTCCTGTACTTCAAAAGCATCCACCTCGGGGAGCTTACATTTTGGACCTTGCTGTCCTGACTGCCAGCCTTCATTCCTTGTTTAGAGACCTCTGGAGGAAACTCTTTCCTCATTTGTTGTGTTTCTCTGGATGGGAGCGGCGGCCCTTCTCAATAAATTTCGGTTTACCTAGGAGCTGACAGGCACAGAAATCTAGATTCAATTTGTGCCGATTTATGGGGCTCGGCCACAACAATGCTGGGAACTTTCAGGGTGCTCACTTTATAAATTAACCCCTTATTTAAATATTCTGCAGACTTTGCACTGGGCTGCTTCGGAGGACGAGGCTGTCCCATACTGGCCTTCGGGCCCACTGGGTGTTCGTTACCACGACGCATGGCCCCTGTTCAGCACAAAACCATGCAGATTTATGACGTTTCCGTGAGGAGGGAGATGCTCACATCCCGTTGTTATTCGGACCACAAAGCCCAGTGATCTGGAAGTGCTTCTAAGATCTATACCACTAACTTCCAGGTGTTTGGAACCCAGAAAGGGGGAAGTCTCTGTGAACAGCCTTTGGATTTGAATGATGGCTTCATTCACTCACTAATCTCCCTCACTCAGCCATGGTATTCTGGTGCCCCAGAATGCAAAACACCAAGAAAAAGCCGAAGGGATACAGCCCAGAACGCGATTGCCTATGGGGCTCAAAGAGCTCATCTCACTCTGGAGATGGTGCCTCCGTGACCTGGCAGCATTTACGACAGCAGACCGTGGCTTGAAGCCCTCTCTTTATGAGCTCTGGTCTCTGGACAGTTTACAGGATTCTTTTTGTCCTCAGTTTCCTCATCTACAAAATAAAGGGTGGCCTAGTCAGACTGCATTTGATAGCAGACACATGGAGATGATAACATTCAGCAAGCTGCCCTGGAACCTCTAAGCACAGACATTGAAGAGGGTTTGCACACCTGCTGGCACGCACAGGAGAGAATGAAGGAGCAGGGAGGAGAAGGAGAAACCCATTCACGCAAGTACCGGTGTGCATGGGGCTGTGCAGCATGGTATAAGACGGGAAACCCCACTTTTTTCCTCACCCAAAAGGAGGAGGAGGAGGAAGAGTAACAAAGAGGAGGAGGAGAAGGAAATGGCCAGCCATCAAGTAAAGGTAAGACAAAAAGAGCACTGGAGAATGAGACCCTGGGCAAGAAAAGCACAAGTTGAAGATTAATTTAAAAAAAAAACAACAACAGAGAAAATGCCTAACAGCCCTGGTAGAGTAGTGTGTACCAGTAATCCTAGCTAGGCAGGAAGTAGAGGTAGAAGGAGGATGACAGTGATCCAATGGTTGATGCCCTACATGAAGAATGAATTACAAAGGCCTAAGAAACACAGCTCAGTTGGTAAAGCACCTGCCTAGTAAGTACAAGGCTCTAAATGTAGACCCAGTACCGCAAATCAAACAGACAAGCACCAGTCAGACAGACTGACAGGAGGTATGAGAGCCAGGCCTCTGTCACTCATGCCTGTAATCCCAGCTAACTCAGGAAGCTGAGATTTGAGTTCGGTTTAGAGCCAGCCCAGGTGGAAAAGTCCATGAGACTCTTAACTAGTAAGAAGCGGGAAGTAGAGGTCTGGCTCAAGTGTTTGAGCACCAGCCTTGAGTGAAAGGAAGGATGGTGCTTAGGTCCTGAATTGGAGGCCCAGTACCAGCACAAAATGAAGAGCTGTGCGTTCTGTGTCACAGGGTGCCAGACCCCAAGAAACACAGGCTCCCGGCTAAATGTGACAATGAACTCCAGCCTGAAGACGAGGGTGAGGGCAAGAAATGGGAACCGTTAGTTTGACATGCACGTGGCACTTCCTATTCCATTAGTGCTTTGGTTCCTGCTTAAACACTTCTTCCCATAGTGCCTTGGGTGCCAGGCGTGGAGCATGTGGAAGCCATGCAGGAGTCAGTGTGAAGCCCAGTGGAGGGGGAGGGGGATGGGAGGGAACCCCCCATACTATAATAACCACCCTCAAGGAGGACTCTATCAGACTCCTCTTTGGAGAGGAGAGTTTCCATATTTTTGTGGCTTTCATTTCACTTTCAAATAAACTTGCCATCTGCTTTCAACACTTTCCTACCTTTAAATTCTTTCACAGGCAGAGAAAATGAATCCATACCCTTACACAGGATCAAAGTAAGGACAGCTGGAGACCAGCGTCCAAAGTCATCAAGGTGACACTCAGCCAGGGTCCCCAGCCTTCACCCCAGGGCTCCTACCAGCTCCTCCACAAGCAAGCCAGCCTGGGCCACTGCCAGGCTTGGAGATCCCCTTTGTTCTCCACCCTTCCTGCCCCTCCCCACCCCTCCACGCAGGACGTGATTATGGTGGTATCATTCAAGTCCTGGTTTCCAGATCCACCTAAATATGTTTATAATGCTTGCAGTGGATTGTCTGATAAATAATTGAAGAGCCACCTGCAGCTGTAGGGAGCCCAGCTGGAGGAGGAGGAGGAGGAGGAGGAGGAGGAGGAGGGGAGGGAGAGGGGGAGG
>NW_012267234.1:14868735-14950842 GCF_000151885.1 Dipodomys ordii | reverse complement strand
GGGGAGGGGGAGGAGGAGGGGGAGGAGGAGGAGGAGAAGGAGGAGGAGGAGGATGCTGCCAGTGATGTGGACAGTCATCTACAGTGGCGAGGAGGTAAGGGACGGCGACTCCCAGGGGCCGGAGCGGCTCACACGCTCTCTCCAATCCACGCTGATGCTGTCCTGCCAGGCCAAATCGACCTGAACAGCCCAGAAAGCTGCACGACCGCACCTGTCAGTCCCAATCGGCACCGCGGAGATTTTTGTTAGGAAAATAGATGTACCAAGATTCAATTTCTCAATTGTCTGAAGGCTTCATTTAGTGACCTTGAAAACTGTCTCCTAGAGGTGAAGGGAGAAGCTGGGAAAGTGCTGGTGGGGAGAGGGGGTAGACGGGAGTTCCCGATAATGGGTAATTTGTTTACTCTGATTTTCAGGCCTCTTCAGGAAGCCATGGAAATAGCCAGCCAGCCACTATCATTTTCCGCCCAAAGCAGTGCAGGGGGAGAGGGGAGAGAGAGACTGATAAAGAGGGGGAGGGAGGTAGAGAGAGAGAGAGAGCAACAGAGAGCGAGAGCAAGGCTACTTTCTTAAGAAAAAGCAGACTTGAACATGATTGGTGTACACATATGTCAGCATTTACCTACCAAACTTCATATACACAGGCTCACTGTGGAAAATGGAAGTCTATACAAAAGGAGAGAAAACCATCCAACAACTCCATAGATCTGTCATCCAGATATCTCTATCTATCTATCTATCTATCTATCTATCTATCTATCTATCTATCTATCTATCTATCTATCTATCTATCTAGAGGGGTGAGGTTATTTCTGACTAATCTCTGTAAGGATCTTCCACAGATTGCAGTAAATCAGCCAATCACTTATCTGGGTGAATCAAAGTGTCCTCCCTATTGGTTACTTGGTGATGGCATCATCATTCCCATGGGTGTGTCGATGGGCAGGAGGGGGGACAGCTCGAAGTCAAGGTGAAAGTCATTTTGAACCTTCGCATGTTTTTAAAGAGTGTGTAACGATCACATGGGCAAATGTATTGCGGTAATATTCAATGTGCACATGTGAAAAGGGAAGCAGGTAATTTGGAGGGATGGGTGCAGGTGGAAGACATCGGTGCCGACTGAGATGCCTTGTGCTCTACGATGGCATGTTGCATTGAAACGCCTTTGTACAGCTAGCTAAAGGTAATTTGGAAAACAACATGAAAAATACAAAATTTTAAGAAGTTTTGGTTTCAATAAATACAAAGTTAAAAACAACAAACAAACAAAAAACAAGGTGTGAGAAAACAGGCCAGACTACTAGAGGTGAGAGCTGGAAAACTACGATGAAAAAGACCCTGCGTTTGTCACGGCTCCTTCCGCCTTTCTGCAGGGGCATCGTGCTGTGGGGGCCCCGCCAGCCTCGTCCTCGCTTTCACAGGATGTGTGCATACACTTACATCAGCTCCTGGAACACCTCTCTTGTCAAACCCTGTCTGTGATAGCCCAGGTGAAGCTGGTATTGAACATCTGTTGAATGCTGGGGACATGACCACACTATTGCGAATGAGTGCACAGATGCTCAGTCCACAACAACTGGAGATGCAGGTCGCCATAGTGACCAGACAGTGATGGAGATCAGTTCCCTCCACATTTCTCTGCATTTTGAGCCATTTGCCGTTCATGGTGGGATGGCGTGGGACTCCACTTCCTCTGAAGGGCGGCTGATACAATTCTCTGATCAGCCTCAGCCCCCGCCCCCCACCCCCACTGCACCCATCCTCCGGCCTCTCCACCCCAGCTACAGAATGCAAACATCTGCCCAATCATTAAGGCATTTCTATAGAGCCAACCACAGCGTGACCCCGGGACCATCTCCACCATTAGATTTGAATGACCTCAGCCGCCAGCCTGAAAGGCCTGAGTATTAATTCACAGAACCACGAGCTCAATTTAAGATTTAATTTGAGATAACGAAGAGCTACCGAAAGTGTATTCAAACTTCTAAGCATGCAGTAAAAGGCCTCTCCCTGTTTTTTTTCCAAGTTGAATATGAATCCAGTATTTTTTTAAATAGATTTATTCACAAGTTTACAAATTACATGAAGCCTTCTTGCTATCCTTCAGTTCCGTCCCCTCCCCCACTTCTTTTTATTCCAGTCTTTTGATGATGTTTCTGGAAGCAATCCCTCCACCGACTTCCTTCCTAATTTACAAATGGCTGACCCTTAGGGATTGTCTTTCAATTCCATCACATTTTTTTTTTTAAAGAAAACAGGCTTCTCTGGGAATCCACTCCAATATACGGGTCCCTTAGAGTACAACCTGAATACGCTATGTGTGTTTGCTCAACAGAGGGGGTGTTGTGTTAAAGCCTCATTCCTGCCATGTCTCTCGAGAAGAGAAAGTGCTAGGCGGATTCACAACCATATGCCACCCATTTGGAATGTGGTGCTTCTTGATTCTGGTGAATCTGTATAATATTTCCTATTCTGGTTGGAAATGAAAATGGAAATTCTACGCAGTTCGAGCAGATTTGGGGATGCTTGTTGTTTTAATATTTCACATTCCAGCTGGAGATGAGAATGGTCTACAATCGGACTGAAAAGCCTGTACCTCTGATAGTGTTGGCTGAGCATCTACTTCGTGTGTGGTACTTTCTTTTTCTCATAGCTATGGTCTAGCTTCAGAAATGGAGACATGGGTTTGAATTTCAACCTACAGCTTTCCTGACCCCTGCCTCCTTTACTCATTTGTGAAATGCCCCCATTACTTAGTGTTTTCCAAAGGCAATTTTTAAAACTATAAATAAATACGTGGATATAAAAATATCACAGGTCACCTGAGCTTGACTTGAGGCTGGTGGGAAAAAAATGAATGTCCTAGGAACCACACTACACAAACACCCTGGACTGTGTTAAGAGTACACAAGGGCAAAGGCGGGACCACAAGGTGTCACAATTCTACTTTATTTGTCTTTGGGTTTCTGAGAGGTGCAGCCATAATATGGGCAGGTGGAGAGGGAGTCTGGCACAGCGGGCTCAGCAGGTGTCCAGCCCACCCACCATCATTACTAGGCTTGTGTGGCAGGGCAAGTCTGTGCCTTAGTTTCCCCATTGTTATCATTCTTCTGTTCACCAGGAGAGATGAAGATCATGAGTGAATGAATGGTTCCCAGGAGGAAGGACACCAACGGTAAGAATGGGGTGGGGGCCGGGTGCTGCTGGCTCCTGCCTGGAATCCCGGCCACTCAAGAGGCTTGTGATTGGAAGCCAGCCAGGGCAGGAAAGTCCGTAGGACTCTTATTTCTAACTAAGCAGCCAAAAGTTAGAAGTGGAGGTGTGGTTCAAATGGTGGACCACCAGCCTTGAGCAAAGAAAACCAAGCAAGAGAATGAGTCCCTGGGTTCAACCACCAACATAGGACCACACAAAAAAATAAGGCAAAGAGTTAACACCTCACATATGTAGAAGGCAGTATAAGCTGACTAGTGTCTCTCCTAAATGTTCCCCCAGAATCACAGAAAAGGAAATACAGTCAGAGCAGACACCAGTAAGGACTGATATGCTATCGTACTAGATTAAGTGGGTCCTAATCCAGTGAGAGTCTGACAAGAACAAACCCCACAATGTAATGGTAGGTGGGAATATTACACTGCTAAGCTGAAGATTGCTAGAAATCACCAGAAGGAAGGAGATGAGCCTGCCAGAGTTCTTCCCCAAAGCCTCCAGAAAGATCCAGCAAGCCAACACCCTCAGTGTGGATTTCTGCATCCAGAACCAGGAGAGAATGACTACCTATTGTTTTAAGCCACTTAGATTACATTACAAGTATGGAAGAATATTTTTTATTAGGATGGAAAAGTGACTCTGGATACCAAATTATTCTCAATTGATTCCTTGGGTCCTAGAATTGACTCCAACATTATTTTTGTGATATTAATGACTCTACTCTCATTGGTGAAGGGCATACAAAGTCTTCACTGGCCCCAATTTGAAATCACATGTGGGGTTCATATCATAGATTCTACATATTGACCTTGGGGCTCACAGGTGGGGTTCATATGGTAGATTCTATGTATTGACCTCGGGGCTCATAGGTGGGGTGCTGCTGTTCTTGTTGAACTTTCTCAGCCAAAAGAAGACCCGAGAGCACATCAACAGCTGTCAGAGCAATGCTCAGGGCTACAAGAAAATGGCATCGCAGGAGACACTACGCACTCAGTCTCTGCATTGCTGCGTTATTATTCTCGCTTTGTAAATACCCGTGCCAAGCTGAGAGCCAAAAATGAGTAAACCAAAAAGAGCCTTTCCATCCAGGAAGATGCAGACCCCAAGCTGAGTGCAGGAGTCAATGAAGCCAAGGCCCCAGTGTTGAATCCACAGCTGAGATGCCTCTGAGCTTTCCGTTAGGGCTGGTGGTACTCAACCACACAGGGGAGTCCCTGAAGATGCTTAGTGACATCATCACAGGGCACCAGGGCTGGAGCCCTCATTCAACAACAGGCCTGATCACATCAAGAATCTGATGAGGTAGAGGAGACAGAAAAGCAGAGTAGGGTGGTCAGGGCTGCTGAGAGCAGGAGGCAGGAAGAGAGAGGGTGCCTTGCTTCGGCATAAGAGTGGAGGACCAAACACCAATTTCAGTACTACTGTGAGTACACTCAGTTTCCCCCAACAGATTTCCATTGTAGAGCTGAGCCCATGAAGGATCTGAGTTACTATGTGACTTCCCCAGGTACATTTAACCAAGCAACCGGGCAATACTGGCTCAATGAGGATAGACTCCACGGGCCCCGTCCGGTCCCAGAGCACACCCTGGAGTGAGCGGAGGTCTTTTCTGGGCTACATCTCAGCTCATCTTCACCTCTTTCCCTTTTACACAAGGACATACTCAAAGAAAATTCCCTTCAGACTCTCCTTCCTAGAAAGCCCACTGGGAAGGCCTTCCGTTTCTAGGGAAAGTTGTCCATAGTGATAAGAAGTCTTGGCCTTTTCACTTGGGTAATGCATCTGACAGCTTCAAAAATCATTTCCTATCAAGATGGAGAAAAGAGAGGTCTGCCCCAGGGCAGCAGACAGGGCCCGAGCTTCAGAGGGGCCCTGGGAGTTTTCAGGAGAAGATAGAACGTGTCTGAACAGGGCTAGTTTGCCTATATACACCCAACTTAACAGGGGCTAAACTTGAACTACTTGTTGACATAATTAGTGCTGGCTCCCAGCAAGAGATTCTGAAGCCAACTTGGCGTTGGTTCGTGAGTTTTGATTGGCAAATTTGAAGCAAAGTTCAGCCAAGTTCTGTATCTATTTCGTAGTGTGCCTTATGCACATCTAGAGAAGCCAATTCTTCTGATAGATTTCCAGTTTTACGGCTGTTGGTAGCTGAAGATATTAGCTCTTTAAGTAGACAAATGCTCCTGGCAGGCCAGCCTGCTCTAGGAACAGGAGATATGCCTTCAAGTTCCTCCGATAATTAATGTAATAAGATGCATTAATCAGAATTCTATCAAGTCTCTACACTTGGCCTGGGCTTAAGACGCAATACTTTGAAATTGCAGTTGGCTAAGCTTCCTTATTCTTTGGGAAAAGGAGTCAGAGTTAGTGGGGGGAGATAGAACCGAGCTAATGTTTAAGAAAAACTGGCAACAGGAAAAAGGCTTAAGCAACTTTAATTCTTTTCTGCCACTGGGGGCTATCAAGGGTTATAGATGATTCGACCGTTGTCTTTCAGCAAATGTGCGCCAGGCTGTGGGACTGGAAACAGTCAGACCCAAAGTGAACTCGGGGCTGGCTTGGGCAGTGGCTCAGCCTCAGGCATTCAGTTGTTTGTTGCCAGTATTGGGGTTTAACTCAAGGCCTCCCTCTTGTTTTGTTTTTGCTCAAGACTGGTCCTCTACTACTTAGCCACTCCTCTACTTCCTCTACTTCTAGCATTTTGTTGGCTAATTGGAGATAAGAATCTCATGGACTTTTCTGTGTGGGAAGCTGGAACAGTGATCCTCCTATCTCAGCCTCTTGAGTAGCTAAGATTACAGGAGTGAGCCACTAGGGCCAGCCTTCGCTTGGTATTTGCAATTGGACCTATTTCTTGTCCTCTGAGGTTTCTGACAGGCAGATGAGAATGATGGAAGCCAGAATTGATTACACGGATGAACACTTGGCACTGTGTCACTCTGAGATGAAAGACCATCTTCTCTAGCAACCAAAAGGTAAGGGGCTACAAAGCCAGAACCACCAGAGTTCCTCGTGGTGATGATGATACAAATTAAGATGACGCACTACACACTGTAAAGTGACATAGCCCTGGCCCTAACATTGAACTGCCCTTAGATTCTGCTTTTCATGAGACATAAGTGACATCTGTATTTACTATTAGAGCTCAGTACCCAAGAGATGGATATTTTTAAAGACAAAGGGCCAGGTTTTTATAGAAATGATTTTCCCTCCTTGTATCAAAAAAAAAAAAAGTGGCTCCTTCTTGTCTGGCAGACTTCAGTAATTGGCAGGATTTTGAGTAAGCTCTTTTAAAAGCCCTCAGTTTCTATTCTTACATTAAACACTCTTGCAATATCTATTAAAAGCACAAACACGGAGGCACACACCACGACTCTCAATGAGCTTACATCTGGAGTCTTCGATATGTCAGAAAAAATGAAGAGGAGTGCTCATATAGTTTTATGTCTTAGAGAAATCAAATGCTGGGACAGCAAAGGATGTAACTAGTGCCTGCTACACCTGACCCTCGGCCCAATTCTTACGTCAATTCTTTATCTAGGGGTTTGTCAGAAGTGTTCACAGTCAAGTTGATTAAAACAACCAGTATTCTGAATGAAGACTTTGCTTTCATTACGAGAAATATGTATGCTGAAGCCTATAAGATTCCACAGAGGAAAAGCAGGACAGAAATAGGGGCTTTTCTCTCATGTACTTCTGGAGACCCTTAGCTTTATAATCCTAGGATGATTAAGCGCACGCGTGCACACACACACACACACACACACACACACACACACACACACACACAGAGGATCTCCCAGGGGATGGGGGAATGTCTGGGAAAGAGCAGGGCCCTGGAGTGGGCTGAGGAGCGAGTCTGTGGGACTCAAAGATGTCTTGGAAGTGAGTCTCAGTCAAGGTTACCCAGGGGCAGACAGAGACAGATGGACGAGCCTGGACTCATGGGCAGCCAGGCAGTAAGATGAGGGTCAGTGGAGCACGGGCTGAGGGTCTGGCCTGCACTGGCCTTGGCCTGAGACTCAGACACTGCGCTTTTGAAGTGCTTTTACTGCTTTCCAATGTCTTTAAAAGAACAGGAAGGAATGAAATGATGGAAACCCAAGGGAAGAAAAAGAACCAGAACTGCATTGCCGTCTCCACAGCCTCCCTCCGTCCCTAGAAGAGTGTGCTTGTGGAAGAAAGTTTGTGCCCTGGGAAGAAGATTGTTGTGGACTATTAGGGTTCTAGCAAGGCGCTCAAAATGGGTGATACTGTGCATTTAATGCAGGCAGTGTTTGCACATGTAGGTGCTGGGTGTAGGGCATGCTGAGTTCTCCCCAGTGTCCTGGGGTTAGGACCACAGGAACAACTTGTAAGGTTGTCAGGAGAGGGGAGGGACTTCCTCCCCTGGAAGTCCCTACCACACAGGGCAGAAGCCTGGGAGTCATGGGTCCTGATCTTGCTTTGTTCTGACTTCCTGTTGTGCCAAATGCAACCTGAGGGAGAGAGCAACAGAGCCCTCTGAACTCAGCCTCCTGGGATAGGACGGCGCCTGGCAGAGAAGAGGTCTCCAGTGCGCAGACCAGACTGTAGATAGTGCTGGGGACTTGTGTAACCATAAATGAGGCATTGAAGGGGTAATGTTTCCACACACACACACACACACACACACACACACACACACACAAACACACACCCTGGACGATCTGATCTGGACATTCCTAGCCTAGATGGTCCCTTTGGCTTCTCCCAGGTCCAAGGTATCTAATTCTACAGCAGGACTCAGTTGTAATCCACAGGGGTGCACCTCACCTCCAAGTGGTATATGTTAGCGAAAAGCACTGGTGGTTTTCTGTTCTTTTCTTTTCTTTTTTTTTTCTTTTTGACATTAAATTCAAGCTGCTACCCCAGACCCCTTTGTGAATTCAGGACCAAGAGTGGCGATGCAAGCCTGTGATCACAGCTATTTGGGAAGCAGAGGGAAGAGGACTGAGGTTCAAAGTCCAATCAAAAGTGCAAGACCAGGGGCTGGGAAGGTGGCTCAGTGGTAGAGTGCTTGCCTTGCATGCCTGAGGCCCTGGGTTCGATTCCTCAGCACCACATAAGCAAAAAGAAAAAAGCCAGAAGTGGTTCTGTGGCTCAAGTGGTAGAGCGCTAGCTTTGAGCTGAAGAGCTGAGGGACAGCACCCAGGCCCAGAGTTCAGGCCCCACGACCGGACCCCCCTCCCCCAAAAAAAGTGCAAGACCCTATCTGAAAAGCAAACTAAAAGCAAAAGGACTGGGTCATGACTCAAGTGCCAGCAATCATGACTCCTGGAGCTCAATCTCGAGTTCCATTAAAAAAAACCTTTGATTTTCAAGAACGGCTACGTTTTTGGTATTTTTATTTGGCAGCTGGACCTCAGATCTCAGGATTTAGAGAAAACACATCATAGTTTTTTGAACACAGCTCCTTTGAATAACATGGAGCAATGTACATAGTTTTCGACTTTTTCAGGGAAAAGAAGAACTTCAGGAGGGATAGGAGAAGTGGGACAGGGGAAAGAAAATCCCAGACAGATCTGTAACTGGGGCATTTAGTTCAGAGTTGGCCAATACTTTCTTAGTGAAAGAATTCCAGTGGCTTCTTAGTAGTGGGCAGAAGGGCAGGCAGGAGTAGGACCTAGCAAAACCCTAGGACAGCACTGTCAGGCCCCAGAACACGGCAATGCTATTGAGTCAGACATGCCAGCACAAAAAGAACAGGGAGTCTCAGAAACCACAGGTGCCCTGAACCAAGAGAGAGAGTTACAGTCCCCTGCAGACTGAGGGGTGAGCAATCGGGCCCGGGAAGGGTAGATTCCTCTCCATTTTCTAATATAGATTAATGGCTTGCTCAGGCAAGCGGCTACAGACTTGCTAAATGTGCTGACCACCTGAAATTAGCTAAGGTGGCAACTGGGGAAGGGAGAGAAATGGAAGAAAATAAAATAAAATGAGCCAGACCTGAATTTTTGCCTCACTCATCCCTGCCTGACATATGACAAACAAAATTAGCAGTGACACAGAGAGAACCCTAAGTCTTTGGCAGTAGAAAGGAAACACGGGAGGAAGATGATTGATCGTAGTGGGGACCATTGTTGATGAACTCGATGTAAACAAACACGAGGGCACGCCCGCCCCCTCCACCCCGCTCTCCTCACGTGGATACTGGACACGACCAAGCTGCAGCACAGGTGAATTCTATGGGCACAATTAAATCTCTGTCTCTATCTGAGACCAATGTGTGTCCCCAGAAATTTAGAAAAGATGATCTTGGGTATAGTTAAAACTCAGCTAACACATCATTCTCCAACCTTATAAAAACATTAATCTTCTAACACTTGAAAGGTATGAAGGAAGGCACAGAAGGCAATTCTAGGCTTAAAAGTCTTGATGTTCCTATGTCTAGCTTAGGAGGAAAGAAGAGGAGAAAGTACATTAAAGGGAAATAATCGAATGGAAAGTAGTTAGGGTCTGAAATATCTCTGTGAGGTCAATGCTCCAGGATACTGGAATGGCAAAATCAAAAGCAATATGAAAGGTGAGTTTGAAATGCTATTTTCTGCCTTCAGAACGATCAACCAATTATTTAAAAAAGTAGGACAAATTGAAAATAAAAGTACAAGAAGTATCTCTGTATTTTTTTAAGTAGATGAAAACCAGAACTTAACACCAATTTATACGAGGATTTATCCTTTGTCTGTGGTTCCTCCATAGATTCACAATATTCTTTTATTCTCTCTTTTTTTCTTTTCTTTGTTGCTTGTGGGGCTTGAACTCAGGGCCTGGACACTGTTACGGAGCTTTTGGGCGAAAGACTAGCATGCTACAACTTTGAGCCACAGTTCTACTTCAGGTTTTAATTGGAGATGAGAGTCTCACAGATTTTCCTGTGCAGGCTGGCTTCAAAGTGGGATCCTCTGATCTCAACCTCCTGATAGCTAGGATTACAGGCATGAGTCACTAGTTCCTGGCTCACAATATTCTTATATTTGATTTTACTCTTTTCTTTTGAGGACAAACTCAACGGTGAGTTCAAAGCTTTAAAGAAATGTATATAAGAAAACACAGGTGGAATCAGTGTTTTCTCTTATCCTGTTTTCTTTTCAATGTTTGTATTTGTAAAGCATACGTAGCAAGCTAGTGACTTATAGTATTCTGGAGCCTGAGAAGTGAGGGTTGAGGAAAGTCAATGAGGCTCTTACCTTCAATTAATTAGAAAAAACCTTGAAGCAGTGGTGTGACCCAGAGTACCAGCCTTGAGTGAAAAAGCCAAGAGAAACACTGGTGGCTCACGCCTGTAATCCCAGCTACTCAGGAGGCTGAATCTGAGGATCAAAGTTCAAAGCCAGCCCAAGGAGAAAAGTCCATGAGACTCTACTGTGTGGTTCAAAATGGTAAAACACTAGTCTTGAGCATGAAGAGCTCAGAGATAGTGTCCAAGCACCAAGTTGAAGCCCCATGACCAAACAACAACAACAAAAACCCCCAGACCAAAGCCCAAAAGCCAATAGAGAGTGCCCTGAGTTCAAGCCTAAGCACAAAGAACAAAAAGCAACTCAACTGCCAATTAAACTCTCTGGGTGTGGTGTACACACTGTACTCAAACTTCTTGGACTCAAGAAGTGGAGGATATTAACTTTAAGGCCATCTTGTACTGTATAATAATACCCTGTCTGGAAAATAAATATCTAAAAACAAACCAACTAAAAAACAATTCTCATTTTCTTCAATGCTAGAAATGTTTTAGAATCTGTACTGGGCGCATGGTAGCTCCACATAGCTACCACCTGAACATTTGACATAAGTCCCTCAGTAAAGTGAAGAAGAGTTTTGTAAATTTCATACATACATTTGTGATATTCCGTGTGTGTGTGTGTGTGTGTGTGTGTGTACATGTGCACACACATGCCGTAGGGCTTGAACTCAGGGCCTTGTGTTCTTGCTTGGCTTTTTTTTTCTTTGCTCAAAGCTGATACTTTACCACTTGAACCATACCTTTACTTTCTACTTTTTGGTGGAGACAAGAGTCTCATGGACTTTCCTGCCTAGGTTGGCTTCAAACCTGAATCTTCAGATCTCAGCCTCCTGAGTAGCAAGGCTTACAGGTGTGAGACATCAGCACCCAGCTTAAATTTCGTATAGATTTTAATTCATTAAAGTTAAAATGGCCACATGTGGCTAGTGGCTAGCATATTTAGACAAACAGCTCCAAAGTCTGCCTGGCCCTCTTTGAAGAGGTCCTGCCTTATGTAATCATCAGTGAGTCTGTCTTTGAATTGGCTGGTGAGTCCTAAAGGCTGTCACCCAATCAGTTTAGTGAAGTATTTCTTTCCAGAAACCATAACGTGCTCCTGGGTGACACTGAGTTGCTTTATCTCCCAGTACCTAGCTTTTGCCACATTTTAGCCACTGCCATTAATTAGGAACACCGTAGAAGCAAAAACATTTAAAATAAACCCAGGCCCAGGATGTTAAAGCTGTCATTTTTTACATGGCCTCATGATTCAACGATTAATGGACCTTAGAACAATCATAAAACATCAAGGCCCTCACTCCAGCTGAGAACAAGAATAGCTTCGTTTCTGCTCCGGTCTTCTTGTTTTAAATTCACTGGGTGTCACCAGGCTCTGTAAACACTTTTAAGTATTTTGACATTGTGGTATGCAATGTTGTTAATCTGTTTCCTCCCTGACCTTCATTGGCCAGCAGCGTGTTGGGACTCCGTGGAAAATTCATGAAGAACTACAAGGGTGTATTCAGTGACAGAAGATTAGGACATAATGAACCTAAATAATGGCTATCATGCATAGATTCTAATTCAATAAGCCGACTCACCGAAGACTTACCGAGTATCTAAGCTGTGCTCCGTGGGTACCTGTATGTTACATATTCTATTTGCATAAAACATGGGGCCTACAAGAAGGTCCCCCAAACCCTCCCTGTGAACCTGGCAGGTCTCTGTGATTGCTCAGATGAACAGAAATCAGAAAAGGTAGGACTCTTGTGACTTTTGCTGCTGCGTCATGTAAATCACTGAAGAAAGCCAGTTGTTCTTCATGCCTGCAATCCTAGCTTCTCAGGAAGCTGAAATCAGAGAACTGAGAGAATGGAGGCTGAGGTCAGAGGACTGAGGTTCAAAGCCTTACAGGGCAAGAAAGTCTATCAGACTCTTATCTCCAATGAACCACAAAAAAAGAAAAGAAAAAAGCCAGAGGTGGCATTGTGACTCAAGTGGTTGAACACCATTGAGCAAAAGAGTCAAGGATAGGGCCCAGGCCCTGAGTTCAAGCCTCAGTACAGGTATAAAAAAAAAAGCAGCAGCACTGCAGAGTCACTGTCGCTGTCTCTTGAGAGTCATCTGGGAGCCCAGCTGCCATACTGGGGGGAGCTCAGGCTATAGATTCATAGTATGGAGGTGCCCCAGGCAACAGCTCCCAGCAAGGATTTCAACCAACAGTCAGGAACCAACCCCTCAGACTCAAGAATTAACATCTTTCAGATGACCGCAGCCCTCCACGGATGCCAGGCAGAACCCACAAGCTGTTACCAACCCGACCCAACAAAATGACAAATGCACAAGCAATGTGCCTGTTGCTTAAGTATTATATTTTAACTTGGTTTGCCATGCATTGATAATGACTGGAATGTAGTCAAATTTTAATGAAACACTACAGAATACACAAATATTTTAATTCCCTCATCCAAGAGATCCATTGGCTAGATGATCAGTTCCTGTAAACGAAATCTTGGGAAGAGAGAAGATAAAGGTCTTGGCTATAGAGAAACACTGAGAATTTGGAAAGCGTATTACATCAGGGAATTAAATGGGACATCTGAAGGAGAAGAACACAGAGTGGCAATGAATGTTTCACATAGTTTCGATTTATGGTTTAGTACATTTATTGCTTTGCCTGCTAAAGAGCTCTCCACAGCCGCAAGTAGTGTTGGACTGAGTCACTACATTGGTGCTCAAAGAGTCCATGGCTTAAGTACCCTCCACTTGTGCCTCTTGTGGGTACAGGGTGGCAATGGTGTCACCCCACAGTGATCAGAAGACAGAGGTGTCCTTGGCATACTTGACAGGGTACCCCATAGGACAGAACAGCTCACACGCGCTGTGTGCCCAGCTCTGGGGTACTGTCCTTAGCACTTTGGAGCAGATTTGAAAGAGAAACTCGATATTCTTATAGGCCTATGGCCATGGAGTTTGAGGAGGCCGTGAGGGACTTCTATTTGACACCAAGATGACATGCTGTTTATGTGCTGGCAGGGAACATCCAAAAAGTCCCGTGTGAAAATAGTCCTTTCTGTCCACTTTCAAAGTGGCTGGCATCTGTGTCTCTTGCACTGGTTCTTCTAGAGTCACTCTTAAATATATCGGGTCTCTCTCAAATATATTACCCTTGGCTGGTTCAGGTTCCTTTCCCTACCCTAAATATTTCACAGTTTAATTCTTCAACTTTGCTACTTTGGGTTGTGTTATTCCCAACTTCATTTATATCACCATATGCACGTAAACAGGTTTTTTTTTTTTTTTCTAAGACATGTTGCAAACATCAGGCATTCTGTGCGTGCTTCCTAAATCCAGATGGAAACCATCTACAGGTCTCAGGTACAATAGTTAAATCTTTCAGGAGCTTACCTTAGAAGAAATGTAGATGAACTGGGTCAGTTTTCAAACCCGTAAGACTGCTGTGGTGACATTCTTAGAATCACAAAACGCCTGAGGTATAAACAGGATCCCGCCCCCCCCCTTTTATTGATGGTTGTGAATTTTCCGCACACACCTGTACTATCAAGGTAACTTTTGCTATAAACAGCATTTTAAAATTATCACATAAAAAACTATCAAGCACTAAATTAGAAAAAAACAGAAATTCGAAAGTGATAGTTAAATTTATGAAGCAATTCTGCTACACTCAAAGGCTCATTGCTTGACATGGAAAAAATTCTGAGCTGCCTGTAAGACCTGGGTATGAATCTGTCCCCACTGGGAGCAGCAGGGACCACTCCAGGCTCCAAAGCTGAGCTATGTGTAGAACATACGCACGCTGGACCTGCGCTTGTTTGCATGACTAATGGAGATAATATTAAAAGTCTTTTCTCATCATTTCAATTCTTTCATTTTTTATTTTTTTTATTTGGCTGAGTGCCTTTTTTTTTTTTTGCTACCTCCAAGAGCTGTTAATTTTGTTCGCTGCTGAGCAAAAGTCAAAGTCAGAGTCTAAACAGCTTGTAATGAGTTTTCAATGGCCCATCTCAATGAAATTGAGGGCAAAGACCAGGAGGCTCAGCCTGTGTCAGCCCTCAGAATTTATTAGCCAGGGCACATTGTGTTCAGGGGTGAGCACAGAGGAGGGAATGAAGCTCCTGGGCTCTTCAAGGAGACCTCTGGCCTTATTAAAGAGTGGGGACAGCCACTGGGCTTATACCTCAGACGTGGCCACTGCCAGGTTCCCCCAGGCAGGTCACACCTGGTTGGGGTGAGGACGGGGGGGGGGCGTCACTGAGATGAAGGATTTCCACATCACAGTGATAGCTCCATGTTACTAATCATCTGTCTCTCTCCCACTAATCAACCATCTCTCTATTCCACGGATAATCAGCAAAGGGGGAAGTACTTCCTGGTTCATCCAAGACTGACAGATGCCACTACTTGCTCACATCCCCACACATTTGTCTCAATGTGGCTACGGTAATATTCACTAGACAGAGCATCATTCCATTTCTGTGCTGACGTCTTTGCTCGATTCTTTTTAAGTAACTTAACTGTGTCACTCTTTTCTAGCAGGCCCCTGTGATTTAAACATTTCAAACATTTAAACGGACACACATTTTGCTGCACCCATGCAGAATCTGGACCAAAAAAAAATCCCCAAACCCAGAATTCTCCGTGTACCTGAAAACTAAACTCTACACTTGTGAACAGAACTTCCATTAATGACAGCTTCTTTGGGCAAAAATGCTCTACGAAGCCACAGGGACAATCTACACGGGCAGGCGGCAATTGAGAGATGAGAACATGCTCCATTTCTTCATGGACAATGCCTTTTTATTTAAGGAGGACCTGTGGGTTTTATGGACTGATTTGTCCTTTGACAAGAATAAGTAAGTACAATTGAAGCCTCAAAGATTGATGTTCATATAACTGATATTAAGTCATGATTCTGACCCATAGTTTTAAATATATAGAATATATACTAAATGCTAGCCTGAGCGCTAGGCACCAGATAGTCTATGTTAGGCCTGATAACCTTTCTTACCATTCATTCATTTCTTCAATGAATTTCTCAATGATTCAGCCACAAACTCCATTTACAAAGATTTCTTTGCAATGTTATGAAAATAGCCTGGGGGAGATGGCTGGCTTTGGCCATCAGCTAATTTAGATACAAGCAAGACTAATGTAGTGGGTTTCCAAAACTTTCCTCACACCACAGAACTGATGCTCCTTTGACTACACTTGTTTCCCCCTGCCTTCAATACATTTGGCTTACCCATTCAATTCCATTCCTAGATCTATCCTTGTTCTGCTTTGTACCAATTCATGTCCATTCCATGTCTGGAAGCTTTAAAGAGTCTGTATAAAATTTCCTTGCATGCTTTCAGTAAACACCATCCCCCCCTTCCAATCAAACAAGCCAACAGAAAAAGAGTTGTCTTCTATGGTGTTAAGTAGGTTGGCATGTTTTTAAGGCAAGGCAGAAGAGTAAGATTGGCTTCTAGGCACTTCCACAAAATCTACAACACAAATAACAAACACCAGGAATACCTATAGCAGCAAATAGTGCCAGGCTTCATGACATACCCTTCCCGTCATCATCTCATTTAATTCTCTGCCTGTCACTTTCCGTTTGTAACTCATTTTACTGGTAAAAGGTTGACAGGTTAAGAGATGTACCCTCACATAACAAACTGAGTGTGGTGGAGATCAGGGAGATCTGACTCACAAAAATCTCCAGAGCAGTCAGGGTGGGCAGTGTAAATCCTTCTATCCTTTAAGCCAAAATCGAAATATCCCATCATTTAAATGTCACTCATTCACACACCAAGAAGAAAGGGACAAAGCTTGGGGTAGGGACGTTAAAGAGGTCCAACTCCCAAACACACTGCCCACGTTAAGACTCCATGGAAGACTTGATACAAAGACAAAGCAAAGGCAAGAGGCTAGATTTCCTGAAGGCTGCAGAGACTAGATTCATGATCAACTTCAATTCCATCCCAATGCTAGTGGTAGAAATATACTAACTGGAAGTTAAAATGGCAAGTGCTTTTTAAAATGAGGAACACAGACAATTAAAAAGAAAACAACCCAGAAGGTAAGCGGCAAGGAGGCAACTCATTACATGGAACAATACAGATATTTAATTTTTTTTTAATTTCATAAAACTTCCCTTGGTGAGTTTGGTTCATAATGGTTTATATCAGGGCTGTCTATGCCACAGTGTTTGAGACTATCACATCATTTGTCGATAAAAACAATTGGCAAGAGACTCAGGGGATGAGCATGATTGCCTTGTGCTTGACGGAGAATGGACAGACAGGCCTTAGCCAAGAAAGCACCGAGCCATCTGAACACCTCTCCCGGTAAAAAGTGGCCTGCCGTTAGGGAATACCTGCAAAATCACAGTTGCATATTTGCTCCCCCCCTCCCCGCCCCCCCAGCGGCTGTCACAAACCATTTAGCACAAGAAGCAAATGAGTAACTCCTATGAGATTCCACGGGGCAATTCACGGCATAGGCCAAGAATGACTGCGCACATCCCTCCAGCTTCTTAGTAGACCCAGGGTCTTCTTGAGGCTCCTGCGGAAGAATCATGACCTGCAAGTGTCATTCGCCTACACCTCGCTACCACTTTCCAACACGTTCACCTTAGTGCTGGAAGCCTGGGGTGGACATTCATAGGAAACTGGCCTTGCCCTGCCCTGGTCTCCCTCCCAAACACAGTGGCTGGAAGGCCTGACATTTTTTTTTTTTTTTTTGGCTACGGGAGAGTGAACATTTACACAATCATTAAAATCACATCTACCACCATCTTTTTTCTCCTTCTCAGTTTTAATACATTTTTATAATTGCATTGGAGATATTCTAACCCTGTTTTTAGTGCAAAGATAAAATTTACGAACCGTGACAAACGCATCATCTCAGAGCCAGCCTGAAGGATAACAGTGTGTGGAGAAAGCCGGGCCCTCCTTCCCTTCTGCCCCTTGTAAAGGGTAGGAGAGCACAGGAGAACCACCAGACACTAAGCTTTGGATGTAGGGGAATGTAGGGGAGGTCCCCAAGGCCTGCTCAGAATGCAGGGTGCTCTGAAAGGAAAAGGATCCTTACACTCAATAGGCTTCCTAAAGTTACATGATTAGAACTGTGAAACACATCCTTTGTTTTGTTTGGTTTTTATGTTGGATCTGAGGCAGATTCTGTCAGCCCAGCCAAAATATGCAAAGATGCCACCCCAAACTTCCCCCATCCCTCTTTGTGTTTTTCCATCTTTCCTTGAGAGTATGTTTTGAGAAGTCAGTAAGAGAAACAAGGCAGTAAGAAGGCAGGGAAAGCAGACTGCAGAGACACCAAGGTTAGGGTTCGGGGGCTGGGGCTGGGGGGGTGTCTCTTGGTTGCCTTGGTCCTGTAGTCCTTGTCTGGATAGGTAAGGATTCTGAGTCAACTTCTCAGCTCTCAAATGAGATGTTACAAAGACATTACAAAAACAAACCCTGTTCCGTTTTAGTTGGCAAGAATATCATTTTCATAAGCAAGTCTTAAACATTGATAAATTCTTAAAAATTGAGCAATCACATACATTTGACCATGTGTTTACCACCCCGAATGGACACTCAGAAATGAAGAGATTTGTTCAGAAGCATGTGTATGGAGTTTTTCATTCCTCCTTGGAGAGCGTACCCTGGCCATGAACTCTGTTGGAGACAGGAGACGAACTCCAGGTTTCTTCTGCATTGGCTCCTTATTTTCTTTAGAAAGGCCGAGTTTTGAATATTTCCTAACTTAACATAATAGCCTTGCACAAGCCACAAACACCAGGGACCATAATGAAGTGAAGGTAATCCACACAATTTAAAAACACTTATTGTGACAAAATGGATTGACGAGGTAGAGGCCATACAAGCACACATAAACGAAATGCATCTCACCGGAAAAGCATTTTGCTCACATTGTCATTTACGGCTCCTGAATTAATAGACCAAGAAAGACACCAGTGGCCCCAACAAAATGCTGTAAAACCACTACCGCCACCACCACCGGCAGTTCGTGGTGTCTCAAACTTTAATTCCCCTGGGGGAGAAAAGGACACTGCCTAATCTGTATTCAGTCCTGACATTGGCCGCATCTGATATGGAACATTAGCTTCTAAGTCTCTCAATAGACTAGTGTCCTTCAGTTTATATTACTTTATGTTAATAGTAGAAAAATTACACACAACATCATTTATCATTGTTATACTCCGCTATACATCCCATAGCTTATTTTAATATATTTATTTACCCCTGAGACAATGAGAAATTAAAAATATATGTTTCAAGAAAATCCTATAGGGAAAGTCATTGTAAATCTCTCGGCACGCACACACACACTCTCTCTCTCTCTCTCTGAGGAGGGGGACTCTATTGTATAGCCAAGCTCGTGCATAATGCTCTGCCACAGGACCCAAGTCTGGGCTGTACAACAGTTCCTAGGGCATCAGCCTATAACAAAAGCAGCATCTTAATGATAATGTATCTTTTGTTCCCTCATCTTCTCAGGTTTTTCATTTGTCAATTACATCCCTCAGTCCTTCTGCTTCTGTTATTAGCTTTTTTGACATCTGACCTCTAGTGAGGGGAAGGATATATACATATGTATGTCTATATACATGTATGTGTGTAATATACACATATAGACATGCATATGTATGTATATACATATGTATGTAGACATACATATGTATACACACACATATATGTATATACACACTCATACATGCACACACATATATTATAAAGCATTGTCAATCTGAGCCTGACTTATTTTCTTCATGTAATGTGGATTCCTTGTGTGGGTTAAAAACAAGGCTTTCCCAAGTACAATAGACTGCTAGACCTCTGCCCAGGGTCCTGGTTCCACATGGGCTTCTGTGAGCTTCAGTCTTGTATTCTGACCTTTTAGAATTGTTACTGCGTTTTGTTTTGTGTCAGAACTGGAACTTGAACTTGGAATCGCCCATTCTCATTTGACATTCTACTCAAGGCTGGCGCTCTGCCACTTGAGGCATACCTTCACTTTTGGTGTTACGTTGCTTCACTGGAGATAAGATGCTCTTAAATGCTGCTGCCTGGACTGCCTGCAAACTGCAATCTTCAGATCTCACCTCCTGAGCTGCTGGGATGGCAGGAGTGAGCCGCCGCTGCTTGGAAGTGTACCCTGACCTTTGTGCTCCAACCCAGTCTCCGTCCTTCACCACCAGGACAACACAGGCACGTCACCCCAACTCTCCCAGCCCCAGCTTCTGTTTAGACTTGGTGAGCAAAGATCAGTCACAGCTCCAGTGGGATTGTTTTTTGGTCCAGATAAGTTTCTGTGATATGGTTTATTCCTTATCCCAGGCTGCAGAGCTGGGCAGACCTTCCAGTGAGTAAGCAGAAGCTCTGCAATACTGACACGACCCAGGGCCCCAGTTGGAAAAGCAGACGAACCTGGTCTGGCACCCTGGACTTGGCATATGCCGTCTAGAGAAATCTCTACAGCAGGACATTGGGGATGGCGATGTGTTTAAACTCTGTATGAAGGACGTTGAGAGCACTGTGGCCAGAAAAAAAGTTTGAAGAAAACTCCACTGTAGCGTGTATTCACCAACAGACCCCCATGCCCAAATTCCAGGGCTCCCGTTCCATCCTGCCACTCACACAGCCAGCCAGGCAGCCAGAAGGGCACAGCGAGCAGAGCCAGTTCTACAGCTTGGGCAGCCTGGACGTCGACCGCTCCGTAAGATGCTGGGAAGTTCCATCCAGAACGTGGGCCTCAGTTTCCTTATGCGTGGAGGCATAAGGAAAGGCACCTGTGAAAGGCAATGACATATTGCCTATAAAGCACACAGCACCATATCTGGCACCTTATGAACACTCAATAAACTCAGGTTATTAGGACTGTCATGATCAGCTTTGGTGTCCTCTCTGCCACAAGCACAGTTCCACACAGGGACTGTTTAACCAGCAATGGGCAGAGTGGGTTGGCTGGAGAAACTGCCAGTCCTCAAACTCCAACTCCCACGGTTGACCCACTTTTCCGAATGGTTAGATGGCGATGATAGATGAATTTGCTGGGTGCTGGTGGCTCATGCCTGTAATCCTAATAACCCAGGAGGCTGAGAGCTCAAAATCACAGTTCAAAGCCAGCCTGGGCAGGAAAGTCCATGAGACCCTTACCTCCAATTAACCACCAGAAAACCAGAAGTGGTGCTGTGGCTCAAGTAGCAGAGAGCTAGCCTTGAGTTGAAAAGCTGAGGGACAGCACCCAGGCCCAGAGTTCAAGCCAATGATTGATTAAAAATGAAAACAAAAAAAAAATCCCAAAACAGCAACAACACACAAACATGGAGTTTTAAGTATATAGGAGGAAGTCATTTCTTTAACACCGACCTAGGCAAAGGAAGATGTGGGGGAGTGCCAGCTACCCCAGTGGGCAGCCCAGGCCTTGCCTGCGCCACGGGCTCTCTGCATGGGTCTCCATCCAGGTACGGAGCTCCATGCTTTCTGGCCCACTTGTCAAGGAGATGATGGAGCCTCCCAAGCTGGTGTGGGTAAGGACAAACTCCAGAGCAGCGATCAGAGCAGCAAGTCTCATCCCACGCCGCTCACGGTAGCTGGCTGGGGCCAGGCACCGCTCTGTCACGTGGAGACATCTTGAGGAGTCCTCACACCAATCCTAAGGGGTAGATATTACTTGCCGGTTATTTTTATTATTATTAGTCTTTGATGGGGACACTGGTATGTGGAGAGTTTAAGTGTTTTGTCTAAGGAGGATGTATCACAAGATGCCATAAACGAAGCTGCTTATGGATCTGTTCCTCACTGTTCTGAAGGCTGGCAAGTGCAGGCTCAGGTCACCCATTTCCTATTAGGCTTTGGATCTGAGCTGTCCCCACCCGGGCCGTGAGCTGAACGCCTGGCCGTCGCCTGTGGAACTGCGCGGTGTTGGAGGCGGGGCCATAGAGAGAAGCATGGTCACCGGGATGCGTCCCCAGGGCACCTGGAGCCCTGGTCGTTGCCCTGTCCCTTTGCTTCCCAGTATTAGGTGAGCACCCCCCTCCTCCACCACAAGCTCCCCACTCAGAGGCACCTGGACCCTCAAAGGCCCCAAGCAGAAGGGCAGAGTGAAGCCAGGAGCCCAAACCAACTTTGGTCTTCTCAGTGGACTTGCGCAGGCATTTTGTCACAGGCAGGGAAAGCTGACGTGCAGTCTTCTTGTCATGTCCTCAAGTAACGGATGGGGGGAAGACTGAGGCTCTCTGAGGCCCCTGCTTATCAGTCCTGGATGCCAGGATGAAGTCCTACCCTCAAAACCACCGCACTCCCTACAAGGACCCAGTTATGCATAGAGGAATTTCAGAGAGACACAATATTGAGACCACCACAGGATTTGAATCCAGGCCTTTCCAACTCAAGAGCCAGAGTCATTATAAACCCTGCCTTTCTGAGCCCTACCTGCCCCAGGCCCTCTTCTGAGCCCAGAAATGTATTATTTCTGACTCGCATTCCTCACAGGAGCCCTGCTAAGACATGTTTATCCCACCGAGGGGATAAATTGCATTTGTAACATTTCTGAATGAAATCATAAGTCATTTCCATAATGGCTGAAGAGTCTGAAAAAGGAAAAAAACTTCCTAATTTCTCTATGTGCTATGTGACTGCACTGCATAATATTTAAACAATAAAGGTTACTTCGCATGGGCTACAGCTGTATTTTATGCTAATAACCAGAATCATTTAATCATTATGGGCTAATGACCTGCAAAATTTCATTTTAAAAATGAAGTCATATCGGGGCTTCTGGAAGGCAAAATTGGATAAAAAATGAAGAAAGTCAATGTGCAATTTGTATTCTTGAGTGGAGAGTAGCCAGCGTCTGCATGGTGCCAGGCCAGGTTTCAGTTTGCAGGAGGAGCTGTATGCTTGAGCTAGAAGCAAGCAAGGACATTCCGTAGCTCTGGGACCTCAGGGTTCTCACTGAGGGGAGGGATCTCTGTTCTGACATCCGGGTCTCAACGGGGGGCGGGGTCTCTGTCTCTCCTGCCATCTGGACAGTCCTCCACCCATCTAGCTTGGGTTCCGTAGCTGCTAGGCTTACTCTCCTAGTTGAGCAGAGAACTGAGCGGTGGAGAGTCAGAACTCCCTGCTCTCTCTCTGATGAGCTGCTGAGCCCCCTGACATGCCTGCCCTTCTCCTTCCCTGACCTTTTCCTCGGAGACGGACGCCACAGTGGCCTTAGCAATCCTGCAGTTCTCGTCTTAGATTTCAGCTGAGATGTTCCTCCAGGGTAGACTTGGGTTATCAACTGTTAGTTGCCTACCCCCAAGCTATCCTTCCTATTTCCTTACTAATGCTTGGCAAGATTCTCGGGGATGAATCACAGACAGTCCAAGTCAATTGTGGTGTGAAAGATTTGCACGAATGGTCTATGCCCCCCTCCCCGCCACACACATGTAAACTCACAGTGCCTCCAAGTGTGTAAGTGGATGCAAACCCTTCCTCTTGAATCTGACTTGCCTTTGCCTGGAAGCAACATCAGTGATGGGGAGCAGGTCGTGAACTTTGTATGTGTCTGTCTGATTCATATGTTTCCATCCAGTACAGTGCACCAGTCCAGCCCAGCCACCTACCCACACAGCCAGTCGCAGAACCTCCAGCAAAACTAACAGGCATGCAGCTAGACCCCAGGGAATGTGGCTGGTCATATGTCACTGGGGCTTTGTGGCCACCGTGATGGTGAGCTCATGCATGGACCAGTCTCACTCTTGGGCTGGTCTCATTGGTCTAGAGGTGAAGATGTGACATTGCTGTGGTCGATGTGACAGAAGGTAAAACCTGCTGCCAGTTTCTGGAGAAGGGTCCACACTTACAGTTGTAGGCATCACTTGGGCCTTGTATCTTTAGATGTCATGCAATGGGCCACCCTTGAGGAGGAGGGGAAAGGGGATGGGGAGGGGGTGAAGGAGGAAAAGGAAGAAAAAGAAGAGGAAGAAGAGGAGGAAGAAGAAGGGGAGGAGGAAGAAGAGAAGGAGGAGGAGGAAGAAGAAATATTCTTCTAGTAATCAGCAAAAAAAATCATGATCAGGAGGCCACAAGCTTTGAAATTGTAGCTACTCAAGAGGTTGAGATCTGAGAATTATGGTTCAGAGTCAGTTTAGGAAGACAAATTAATTCTTAGAGGCAATTAACCAGCAAAAGGCCAGAAGTGGAGGTGTGGCTCAAGTGGTAGAGAGCCAGCCTTGACTAAAAAAGCTGAGAGCTCAGGGGCTTTGAGTTCCAGCCCCAGAAGCAACACAAAGAAGACGGTGGGGGGGAAGCCATTCGCTTACTTGTTAAAGCAAATGAAATGATCACTCCATGTTCGTTTAGGGGATACAAATCAGTCATTCACTCAACAGTGGTTTGCCAGTTGGGCAATGATAGGCAAACCATGAGCAGAAGCTGTCAGTGAACACTGAGTATCTGGATTTGGCAAGGTAGAGCATTGTGTATATTGCTGCTTATTATTTGGGAATGCGAGGCTGCACATACTTGATCTCTCTAGAACGTATGAAAACTTCGTGTGTAGGGGGCTTGTGTTTCTGAGAGAGCCAGGTGATAAACGTCACCCACACACCATGTTGGGCTGTGTTCCTGAGTGCTGCTGAAAAGCAAGAATTCCTGCAGTGGAAGGCGGCAGCTGCACCTCGGAGGAGTGGGGGAGGGGAAGGAAGGAGGGGCGGGCATCATGGAGGCCCCTGCACCCCCTTTCCCCTTCCCCGGCAGTGCCCGCAGAAGACACTTCATCTTACTTTGCTTAATTCTTAGACAGCCAGTCACGCCTGGTTATTGTTTTTACTTTTACATCCCAGTATCGAATTATTTTTATGGATGTTATTTCTCAATTAGCGTGTTCCCAGGGGACAGCAAAAGCCTGGAGGATTTAGCTTCTGCTCAGCCACAATTGTGGCTGCCACCAGTCCCACACCTGGGGGCTGGTGTGTGGCCCCCTGGCTGGTGATGCCCAGGGTTCCTCTGGCCAGCTGCAGAAGGGGCATGGGGCTTCTCCTGTGAGGCCCAGGGCTGTGATTCTGAGCCGCTGCTGGACACCGGACAGAACTCACAGTTCCTGTCAGCCATGAGCATCCTTGGAAAGCCTCGGTAACTGTCAGAGGCGGCTTCTTACAGCTAAGGTCAGCAGCTGACACTGGAGAGCTAGCCACACTGTTCTGGGCTTTAATATCTTATTTTTAAAGATAAAGTCAGCTGGTGGCTCACGCCTGTCATCCTAGCTACTCAGGAAGCAGAGAGCTGAGGATCGTGGTTCAAAGCCAACCTGGGCAGGAAAGTGAGACTCTTATCTCCAAATACACCACTCAGAAAACCAGAAGTGGTGCTGTGGCTCAAGTGGTAGAGCACTAGCCTTGAGTTGAAGAGCTGAGGGACAGCGCCCAGGCCCTGAGTTCAAGACCCATGGCCAACAAAAAGTAAACTAATATTTTTAAAAAGTCAGATAGGGCAAGTCGTGGTGATGCACGCCTGTAATTCCAGATACTTGGGAGGTAGGGTTCTGTGATGCCAGCTACACAAGAAACACATAGGAAGGAGGATGCCAGTGTGAGGCTGGCCCGAGGCAAGATAATACTTAAGTCCCTCTCCCCCCCAAAATATGAAGCAAACAAAAGGGGATCGGGTATGGGTCAAGTGGTAGAGTGCCTGCATAGCAATCCCAAGGTCCTGTGTTCAAACTCTAGGACTACAAACCAACACACACATGAGCCATGCCACGGTTCCAGCCGTTTGCCAACCGTGGGACAGATGGGAGGGACCCTGTGGGCTCTATGGGCACCACCCAGCTGAAACATTTCACATGGAGGGTTGAATTCAGGCCTCTCAACCCCCCAAACAGCTGGAGATCTAAAGTAGGATTGGGGGGACACATACCCCATCACGTGGGTACACGTGAGCATTTTTTTATTGTGAAAATACTATAGAGGGGTTACAATTACATGGGCAAGAGAATGAGTACATTTCTTATCAAGCATTGTAGCCTCCTCCTTTGTTTCCCCTTCCCACCCCTTCCCATCCTCCCCACCCCTCCCGCACCAAAGTTGTAAAGTTCGTTTTTCGACATAATGACTTGTACATCTCATTGTTGCAATGGGTCCACTTGTATCCCTATTTAAACGATTTGTTTTTTGTGGAGGGGAAGGGGAGAAACACGTGGGCATTTATGGAAGAGTGTACCCAGAGCTAGGAAGCCATGTCATGGTTTCGGGACGGGTGAACAGGGTCCCCATCAGAGGACAGAACAGCAACGGCTCAGGGGCAGGGAAGCAACGCCGTCAGCGGTGGGGTTTAAGAGAAGTCTTCCTTCCCGAACGTTCTGCCAAGCTTGCTTTGAGCCCTCAGTCAGGAGGCGAGGCAGAGAGCGCCGCTGCTCCCTTACATAACCGAGAATGCAGCGGTGAAGGTGCTAAATCAAATGACTCGGAGACCACACCTTGCATTTCATACCTTGAATTTCGATTGCGTCGGGCTTCTGAGAAGCTTGGAACGCTCACTCGAATTGTGAAATGACTTGGCCTCACCCCCACAGTCATCCTGAGACCAGGATTAGAGCATGAACAGATGACACCCGGTCAACAACACAGCCATCCATCATGCCCAGGTCCGGTGTTATGTAAATATTGGTGTATTTATCAGCTTGTGGTCTTGCTGTCACCTCCTTCCTTAAGGGGTGCTAAGCCAGTTCCGGGAAACCCTTCAGCTGAGGAAGGAAGCTCTAAGGTGGGTGGTGCTTTCACCAGAACTTCGCAGGGAACCCAAGAAAGAAGGCCGAAGGCGTGAGAGTATGAACCAACGAGCATTCCTGCCTGCTGTGGCTCAGGATATATCTCTAAAGAGAAAGCTGAGACTCAGGGGGCGACAGTCAACAACTGAGTCTCAGACTTTCCATCTGTGAAGTGGGTGGAAACGTCCAGTCGAGGATGGGAAGTGCTCATCTCAAAGCTGGCACATCCAAGGTTCTTAGAGCGTGATTTTCTCCTTAGAGAGAGGCTCTCGGGGATGTGCCAGGGAGCACTTGTTTTGGATGGATAGTTATGCCAAATCCTCTTTCCTAGCACCCTGCGTCTATGTCTATGTTACATTTGTCTTACCATTTTTCCATCAGATGGCTGACAGAACACTTCAGAAACAGACATGGTATCTTCTGTCTGTATTTGGAAGACCTGCACTGTGCTGTCCAATATGAAAGACTCTAGAGACAGCTGGCTATTTAAATTATTTAAATTAAGTTCAATTACATATTCCATCCCGGGGTTAGAGCAGGCACATTTCACGCACTCAGTGGCTATGTGTACCTACTGAGCGGCAACAAACTCACACCGTTTTCTGGACAACCTTCCAATTTATCCCCAAAAGTCCTGCTGGGCAGTGTGGACACAAGGATGGCACAGAATCAAGGTCACAGAGTCAAGGTCAATGTGGCCTATCTGAGAAGGGAGCGAGGGAAGGGAGAGGGAGGGCAGGTGACAGCATGAGGGATCAGAGGAACAAGAAACAATGGTTCTTAAAAGCTAATCTCTAAAATGTCCTGCTCTTAACTTCATTCTCAACCGCCCTTGTGTACTTCGGATGTACCTTCACAGTACATGTAGGAAGTTCAAAACAGGCAGGGGGTGTTAACATGGGAACTGGTGACTTAAACGTCCATACAGACTCAATCAATTCAATCTATAAATATCATATGTCTGGGGCCAGGGATGCAACTCCGTTGGTAGAGCTCTTATTTGGCATGTACTAGGCCTGAGTTCTATCCCCAGCACTGCTAGAACTAAAAGTATTGAGACTCCACTTGATACTGGAGAAAACTGTGGAACAGGAGGCAACAGAGTGAGCAAGTGACCCTGGAGGCCGATCTCAAAGAAAGGAGGGCTGGCCCAAGATGCCAGGGTCCCAACCCTGTGAACAACCAATCACATTGTTGAAATAACCTTTGTGTCTACATCTCTCCCTCGTATTTCCTAACTATCTTGCGAGTTTGGAGCCGGAATTAAAGAATTAGTAGCCATGATGGATTTTCTGTAGGCCCCAAACCACCTTTAAAGCATAGCTAAGTCCTACAGAGAAGAGGAAATGGACATCCTCAATGTCACCCAACAGTCCTGTACTGAGATTGCTAATGGCCACTCAACAAGCACGGCTCTGAAGGGCTCAGGCTCCTGAAGGGGCTCATAATATCCTGTTTAGTAAGACCAAGCCAAAGGGGAAGTTCACATCCACTCATGTTTTAGGACAAAGCAGTGCGCCAAATGGCAGTGCTCCATTGGCTAAAGGAGACAGAAGGTAGAAATACAGAGAAGAAATAAAAAGTACTATGGCAATAATGCGGATGATCATATAATTATACCCCTCATCCAGGGGGTGCCTCCTCCTGGTGTGAAGTGCTGCTGTCACCCTCTTGCTGAGACTCACACCCAGAACCCAAGGAGCACATCCCCATTCTCACCAGAACAGGCCAGGGGAGGGGAGGAGGGGCTGTTAAAGATCGGGCCACCATGATAGAAGAGCAAACAGTCTCCAAGCTCTTGATCTCCCTCCCTCCCTTGGAGGGGTCATGGTGGTTTCTCTGTTTTCACCAGAGATGAGGAATGAGTCTGAGTATTTTGGTTCTTGGAGTAGAGAGGCCACAAAAGAACATCACTTTGGGGCAACAATTAGGGCTGATTTTAATCATCTAAAAGCTACCCAGGGAGGGAGAAGGGAGAAGGGAGAGTGGCACTTTGTGCCTCTCGAAGGCTTTGCTGTGCACAGTCAAAACACTCAGAACTGGCAAATGCCTGAGATATTTTTGCCTCCTGTTATTATTGGTGAGGGCTGAATACAGTCCTGATGATCTTTCAGCTCAATGAACAGCAGAAGAGAGGAGAGGACACAGCATGGAGAAAAGGGGAAAAGACGAACTGAGGTATTTCAGGAACCACACTCTTCTTTTTATTTTTTTTGTCAGTCGTGGGGCTTGAACTCTGGGCCTGGGCGCTGTCCCTCAGCTCTTCAGCTCAAGCTCTGCCACTTGAGTCACAGCACCACTTCTGTTTTTTCTGTTTATGTAGTGCTGAGGAATTGAACCCAGGGCCTCACGCATAGGAGTCAAGCACTTTACTGCTGAGCCGTCTTCCCAGCCCCAGACTCTTCTAAAAACAATGACAACAAGCTGGGTGCCAGTGACTCATGCTGGAAATCTCAGCTACTCAGGAGGATGAGATATGAGGATCCTGGTTCAAAGCCAGCCCAGGCAGAAAAGTCCCTGTGAGATTCTTATCTCCAATTAACTCCTCAAAAAAAGAGTTGGAAATGAGACTCTTATTTTCAATAAACCCCTCCAAAAGAGTTGGAAGTGGTGCTTGTGGCTCCAGTGATAGAGCATTGTCCTTGAGTATAAAGAGGCTCAGGGATAGCACCAGACCCTGAATTCAAGCCCAGGACCAACAAGCAACAACAACAAAAAGTCCATGCTAGATGGTGGGATTTGGTGATTGTGTGTCTTCTCCACCGCCCCTAGAGTCAGTGATGAGGGGCATGGGGTCTCCCGAGTCTGCCTCTTTCCAGTCTCCCTTGGAACTCCTGACTCCATGCACAAACTGGACACATGACCCATGCAGTCTTTTTCAGATCTCCATCAGCTCTCCCCCCTCTGATGGGAAGAAGCATCCACTTCTCTTCCCGACATCCTCCAAGATGGTGGCCACAGGGAACCTCCCCCTCCCCCCGACCTCCCCCACATGCCAAACACACTCATCTGCTCAGGCCCCACCCCTCCTTGCACCTGGCACCTGGTCCCAGTGCTGCATCCAGATTTACGGGGCTGAGTCTTCCTCTCAAGACAATCGGTGCTACTGCCAAGTGTGATGTTTAATTTCCTTTGTCCCCAGCAGTGAGTATTTGCTGAATAAGGAAATAGATTGTTGGAATGCCATGTAGAAAGAGGCACAGGGCCTCTTGGTTTAGAACAATGGTTGTGGGCTTTTGCTGTCCCTTTCTAGGTGTGTGTGCAAAACATACACACATACACACACACATACAGAAACACATACACACACATACATACAATGAGCCTTTGCAACAAAATTGATATGAGACATAGCAACATGGATTTCAACGCCTGTCCCAGACCTTGGTGGCACTCGAGTTTTCAGAAGGATCTACAGTAGCTTCTTTCTAGGACTGAGGAAGCATTAAGTGAGCTGTGTCCACAGACCTCATCAACTCATCCATATGCAGCTCCTAACACTGCAGAGGTTCTCTTTCAGCCCTGTGCTTTCTGAATCATATTTTCAAATTCCGCGAACAGCTTGGGGGAAAAATGCGTTAAATTCAAATTGTAGATCTTTCAGGAAAGTATGTGAAGTATGCCAACGGAGGTTGGGTACAATCATTATTTTGTGGCCACACTCCCTCTTCATAATTCTCATGCAAAATGCGGTCTGATCCCAATTAGCTGGAACTTGTTTTTGCTTCTCTTTGTGTGTCTACGCCTGGTACCCACCTTCCTGGGACTCCTCCCCATGGGTTATTTGTTCAGACTTCAGCTCCAGACACACCACTGTGATTTCCTTTTTAATAAACACTATCCAGTGAGGAGCAGGAAACAATGAGAGGCACCTGCACTCTATTATAACTGCACATTCCACCCACCAGCGCCCAGCTATGAATAAGTGAGAACCATCAGGCTAAGAATAGTATCAGCGTTTTCCCATAAACACACCATCTCAAAACTTCAGCTAACATGAAGGCCGAAGGAGCCACTGCCCATTGTTTCAAATGCAGTGGGAATGTCAATCACAGAGCCAAAGGGCGGCTGTCTATCTGTGGCCAATGATTTAGCCATGGGTGGGACTGTGGACAGCCCCACCTCCGGCTAGGAAACAGCTGGGCATTCCTGACATCTTAGGAATGGGCAGCACTAATTAGTGGCAGCCTGGGAGCCATAGCTGGGAGTTCCAGAAGCACTGGGTGTGGAGTTGAAAAGACACTTACTAATGTAACGAGTACCTACTGAGTGCTTACTGAATGCACAGGGACTGTTCTAGAAACTGAGGATCCTCAGAACAAGGTTGCAGGCCTCATGGAGGCCAAGTCTTGCAATTTACAACAGGTTACTTTTTAGCAAAATATCTGGTGTCTTTAGACCTCGGAGTCCAAAGTGAGCTGAAGCCTGGAATGAGCTGAATGCAGGGAGAGTGGTGATCACCGTTTTCTGTGTTTCCTTAAACACTTAACTACAAGAAGTGACAGCAGCTTCACAGGGTGTGTGGGGGGGGCAGCACCCAGCACTTCGTGAACTCTTAGCGCAAGTGCTCTGGCCACATGCTAACGCTCAGAACCCCCCACCCCCATCTCTTTATCTACACCCATTATGTCACCACTAGCTTTGTTGCTGTTGTTCAAGCATGTCAGGCCAGTACTGATCTCTGGGCCTTTGCACTTGCTTTTCTCTCTGTCTGGAATGTTCTGCCAGCAGTTATTACTTCCTTCAGGTCTCTGTGGAAATGCGACCTCTCTGGAGACCTTTCCTGAACCTCTCTATCAGACAGCACACGTGACACTTCCCATTGCACTTGTGAACATCTGTCCTCTCCGTGCCAAGCCCAGCGGCTGGAGTGGCTTACCCTTGTCAGCCGGCTCACACCAGGCTGGGCCAGTAGAGGGCGCTGGAGGGACACTGGAGGCCTGAGGTTCTGGTGTGGCGCTCTGGGGAGGCACCACTGGGTTAGATGGCTGGGCCTATCCCTTTGCCCTGCGAGCAACTTCCTAGCACATCACCTCCGCTGAAAGGCTTCTAGTGGCTTCCATGGCACTGCCCATGCTTCCTTGCCTGGCATGCATAGAGTGGCTTCCTTGTGAGTCCAACCTTCTCAGGGCCACGTGTAAATGACTCTACCATCCAGTGGGTCATGGTCCGGGAAGGACTCAACCCCAGCACGTGGGGATCCTCAGCCTTCCCCTTCCTGGGGACAGGGCCCTGGCCTTGTGGTAGCTGCTGCCTCCACAGCTGGATCCCGGGCTCTTGAGCATTCTCTGCACCTTCGTGACCAAGGCCCTACTCTAGGTACTAATTCTTAACATTACACTCTCCCTCTCAGAATTACTGTATATTTTCTCTCTCCTAACTGGGTTCTGACTAATATGTGGAAATAAATACAAAGGGGAAATTTTGGTGAGGACAGTCTATTTCTTCATTAGCCATTTTAATCTATACCCCTCAAAGAATCCAAGCAACAATGTGACTTTATTACCATATTCTCAATGGTAAGAAAACATACATCTTTGTAGGTAAGAATGAAAGAATGAGAAGAGAAAGAAAGGAAGGGGAAAGGAAAATAGAAAAGAGAAAGAATGGAGGTAGGATAGATGGTAGAGAGATGGATGAATAAATAAGAGATGGTTAATGGTTAAAACAATGGATAGATGGTCAGATGTGACACACACCCCCCGTCAAACTGCTGGATGGCTGGACAGTGGATAGATGGATGGATAAATGGATGGATGGATGGATGGATGGGTGGATGGATAAATGGCATATGAATGGTCACCTGTGACCCCTCCCCCCAAACTCCTGGATAGCATTGTACAACATCACCTGTATATTGTAGGCACTCATCAAAGATACCCATTAATCTTTTTGAAGCATATGTTGAAAGGTCAAATACCTAACCATCAAATATCACAACCTATTGACCTGGCTTAGTCTTGTGATGCTCTGGAAGAAGAAAAAAAAGTACTAAGTACTAAATTAGCTGATGCTGAAAGGAAAAAGCATGTTTTCATGTAGAGGATCACAACAGAATTGAGACTATCTGCCTCTCCTGCGCTGGGCGCAGCACCTTGGCCGGCGTGCAGGAGCTGGTGGTGAGCCAGGTCCTCCGTTCTCTGCGGTTGGACAATGGATGGATAGCCTCGTCTAGGTGAGGACCTGACGTTTAGTCAGAATATCCACTTTCTTATTCTATAAAAGCGGCCGAGCAGCCAGCTGTGAAATGAGGATCTCATGAGAGCATAAAACACGTCTGGTGATGAAGATACTCAGCACTAACAGTGAAAAGCCAGATTCCAATCTACCCAGCCCATTTCCCTACCTCCAAAATTACAAAGAAAAACTCTCTAGAGATGAGAAACTCTGCAGGATTTACTGACTTATTTTTGACTCCTCTCTCTCTCCCTTCCTCTCCCCCCCCTCTCTCTTTTGGCTTGCTTGAGATCCCATCTTCCTTCAACTGTTTTTCCCCCTTACAAAGGCCTGGCTCCTTTAGACTCAGACTAGTATCTGCTTATGAAAGAAAACCCAAAGAGAGCTACAAAATTCCAAGGGTTGTGATGACCTAGTCAGGCACATAGTGAGAATACAATACAGCTTATGAGAGGGTGAGTTCCCAATGCAGGAACAATGTGCTTGTTTTAATTACTATTTTGTCTGTATGTTAAATTCTAAATGGCACCGGAAGAAATGAGTGGTGTCCAAACTTATGGCACTGGGATGCAGCCATGAACAGAGGGGGGGATGGGGAGGGGGGAGAAAGAGAGAGAGAGAAAGAAAAAAAAAGAAAGAAAGAAGGAGGGAGGGAGGGAGGGAGGGAGGAAGGGAGGGAGAGAAGGCAGGCAGGCAGACAGGCATCTGAGTATGGAAAATAGATACAACTTTCTTCAAGTAGGATATATAGATGGCCAATCAGCACAAGGAAAGAGGATTCTTTAGGAACACTGACCCAAATGCACCTCTGGCTGGACTAGAGGGCAGCCTCCCTCCCCCCAGCATATACTTTTTCTGGAGCTGATTGATGACACCCAGCCACAGTGCAAAAGTGGCCAGGGCTGGGAACAATATGGCGTCCCATAAACTGCCGGGTGTGGGGAAGGGTGCGTAGAGACCTTCAGGAGAGATGATTTCCATGCAGCAGCACCATGCAGCTGATCCTACTACACGGGCACTCCTGGATCCCTCATATCCTGTGCAGCTGCTGCCACTCCGAGCCCAGTCTGGGCGTGGGGCCAACCAGGAAGGGGTGGGAGGCACAAACGGGGCAGGCTTCTCTGGCTCGGGTGCCGGGGCTCATGTGATACCACAAAGACTCACCCCAAAACTTTGCAGGATGAACAGAAAGAGAGAAAGAGAGGGTTGTCACAGAACACTGTGGGGATTGGTTCAAGTAGATGAAAGAAGAGAATGGCTGGAAATTACCAAGGGCTGGGAATGTAGCTCAGTGGCAGAGTATTTGCCTAGCGGATTTGAGGTCCAGGGTTCCAACCTGAGCACTACACAAAAGTAAAAGAATTGGATAACATGAATGGCTACCCAAGAACAACTTTGTTGAGCAGGAGCTACAATGCACAGAGCACTGTTCTAGGCAGTGTGAGTACAAAGGGTGTCTAGAGCAAAAGAAAGCCGAAGGCAAGAAGAGCAGGCCGCCTCACCACACAGATGACCAGCTTTCCTCGGCTCGTAGTGCATGTTTTTCCAAATAAACTTTCCTATCTTTTTAAAAGAGCAAATATTAACTTGAGATTCAGAGAACTTGGGCTTATGAGATTTAGAACACAGTCTCCCTATATACTCTGTAAATTTCAGATACATGTCTTTTCTCTAACTAGGAGGTAGGTGCTTCTTTGGATTATGATGTCAGAAGCTTATGGCTAGGTCTAGTACCCAGCAGGCATCTGTGGGTACTAGCTGGCCAGAAATGAGTACCTGCTCTGACAGCAAGTGAGAGCAGAAGGTAAATTTAAGTAGGAAATGAGAACGTATTTTTAATTAATGAGAATGAAAATCTGACATAACAGGATAGCCAGGATGCAGCAAAAGCAGCACTAAGAGGAAGATGTATAGCTTTGTAACAAACATATGAATGAAGTCATATGGCCAAAGATTTTTCTGGCCCTTGACTGTATTGTGAGCCATAGAATAGAAAATGTTTTTTGTAAATTTGGCTTCATATCCTAAGAACTCAGAGTGGTGCTTTGGCATGGAGTAGGTGCTAAGGAGGTAACTCTGTTAATACTGTGCCAGTGTGCCAGTGTGAGCCCTGGTCCTCGGCAAGCCTGCACTGCAGTTCTGCATCTGGAATGCCATGGCTTATCCTGCTCCCCACACCTGGAAAGCCCTTCCAAGCCTGCTGCTGCTGTTTGAGCTGTACTGGGTCTTTAATTACTATTTTTCTTTGGGATGGGGAGCGTACAATTTTAGGGATAGAACATGAGGCTTTGTGCATGGGCTCTACCATTTGAGTCATGCCTCTAACTCTTTTTGTTTTTATATTGTTTTTGAGATGGAATCTCAGAAACTTTTGCCTGATCTGGCCTTCAACTCATAATCCTTCCGCCTCTACCTCCCTAGTAGCTATGGTTAAAGGGATGCACCACCATGCCTAGTCTATGTCTAATATTTATGAGGCTGTTAGCCACTGTGTGAATCCTTCACAACTATCATCTCTCATTTATTCTGTACAAAGAGCAGGTACTATGATGATTCTCCATATTACAGATCTAGAAACTGAGGCGCAGGGAGGTCAAATAAATTGTCCCACATCACACAGCTGGAGTATAGAACCGGAACTCAGAGCCAGACAGTGCAACCTCCGAAGTGTTGCTCTCAAGGCCGCTGAATGGCTGCCTCCCACTGGCCAGTCTTCCCAGCCAGCCTGCGTGCCACTCAGCACCCGGGGGCTGCTGATATCGCAGCCAGCCCCAGAGTGGCTGCGTGCTACCCTGTGCTCTGACTTTCCCATGATGAGACCTGGGTTTATGACTTAAAAGACTCGGAGCACGCTTAACTCATAGAGGATCTCAGTAAACATCTATTCAATTCACTCAGAGCAGCAATACTACACATACACATACACAGACAGACAGACAGACAGACAGACAGACAGACACACACACACACACACACACACACACACACACACACACACACACACACACTCCACCTCGAGATAGTTGTTGAAATCCAGACTTAGCAGGGGCTAAGATTCTATTTGCCTACCAAGCTCTCAGATCATGCAGAAGCCATTGGTCCAAGGACCAGGCCTTGAGTACCAGAGCAGGCTTCAGGATTTAGCTGCTGCAGACCTTTGGCTGAAGAGCCTCCTCAGTCTGTGATCTTGGGCGAGTCAATTCGTCTGAGACTTTTACTCTGCTTCCATGCAGTGGCAGTGTTCCAGTGTAAGCCACTTGTCTGTGGTGCAATCCTATCACCCAGGATTACACCTACTATGTGGGGTTAGTGTTAAATCCGAAGAACAGAACTATAGCTTCAATCTGAGAAGTGTTCGTGATAATTATTTGTGGACTCACATTTGCTGAGTCCCTTTTGCATGCTTTTTTTGGGTTGTCTTTGTGTATAAGTGCTCCTCTTACACACACACACATACACACACACACACACACATACACACCTTGACAATTTTCCCCATTGGGTCCACATTACTGAATGGTTTCTCTCCCTAATTTGCTAAAATTCTCTTTCTCAGACCCGAAGGGTTAATGCACAAAATTCAGAGAAGAATGTGGTATTGTTGTGGTCCAGAAATGAGAATGCCAGAGCCGGCAAGGAGGTCAGAATGCCTTGGCAGAGTAAAGAGACTAGCCCAGATGTCACAGGAAATCCAGATGTTCAGACATTCTAGCCAAGACCAGAGAGCATACCTCGAGGACCAGAACTGCAAACCCACCACAAACCGCAGCTACTGCTGGGCGGCTGTATGGAGAAGAAGCGGCAGGCCCACCACAGAGTTAGGAACAGAGATCTTCCCCTGGACATACCGGGCACAGATCGGATCTGGGCACAGAGAAGGCATTAGGCACATGAACAAAACCAAAGGGAAGAACGAAATGCTGGTAGTTTTCCCTGAGAACTCCTTGTGCCTTTCACATGGTAAATGGGCCGGGAAGACCCAGATGCATAAAGGCAAGCAGATCAAACTTGTAGAAGGCTCCTGCTTTCTACTCCCCATCTGGGTCTGAAGAAGACAAGCCCCCTAATCATCCTGAGGAACAGAAAGGCACATGTGATAACTGGAAACCCGAGCTAGGCTGCCTGACCAGAAATGCAACCCATCTAAACTTACGGCCCAGGTTTTGTTTATAAAGTGTTTCTTCCTTTAAGAATAGTTAAGATGTGGGCATTGGATTCATAGACTGTTTCGCTAAATGGCCATTCTTTGTACAATGACTTAAAAGATAATAAAATTAAAACAAGATGTAGGCCTGGGAGGAGTCTTTCCTGGAACCTGAACATGAAGTCTTTACCTATTCAGTGATATGAATAAACATGGCACGGGAAAGCGCTCTTGGTAGAGAGTCAGTGTCTCCCACACACCATCCCCCTTGAGCCCCTCAAAAACCCAATTAACCTCGTGTCTCCATTTCCCCGAGAGCTCTGAGAGGCCTGGGCCTTGCTTAGAATCCTGCAGTGAGAATAGATGATGTGGAGAACTGGGAAGGGCGGGAAGCAAGCACCACGGTGGACAGCTTCTGCCACTCATGTCTGTCGGCCCTGTTCCAGAGAGCGCTGACAAGTCAAGGGACACGAGGGCAGCAAAGCAACATACTTGAAGGAAGCCCACTTCTTGTGTGGAGTTCCTTATATGGACATGTCCAGCCAACCTGGGCACGATGCTGTTGATTCTTGGATTCTACGTGGACTAACCTATTCCTTTTGTCTTATTCAATTATTCTGATTAGAGAGCATCTTGCTTTGGGTTCAGACAACTATTATTAGTATTAAATATTATATATTGTTATTATTATTACTATCATTTTTGTTATTCTTCCTGTAATCTCAGTGCTGGGATTACAGATGTGAATCTCCGTGCTCAGCTTGGTTTCTGTTTTATTTTTAACACAGCTCTGCAAATTGCAAATCTCTCATTTACATGAAGAGAGGACAAGCCTTGCGCTGGGAGTCTTTCCTGGCTACAACAGCCACTTGGAATTAATAATATCTTTCTATTTGCACAGCCTGTAGTTTAAAGCCTTATCTATTTTTGGCAAATCATATTGATCTCCCCTTTATGATGGAGACGGTAAGTTTCCTTTCACCACAAAGTTAATAAATCTATGAATTGATTCTGGGGGAAGATTTCAATATTAATGAAATCTGGAAGGTTTTAAATAGTCAGTAAATAAGAGAGGCACTGGGTGAGGGTAGGGAGACCGACGACAGAGGCTGGGAAAGGAGCTGCTTGTCCGGCAGAAGGTCAGGACTGAGGGTGGAGGGACTCACACGTTGAAACCCTAATCCCCGGTCTGATGCCCTTGGAGCCTTGGGAAAGAGAGCAGGGTAAGAGGGTGAAACTCCCAGGGAAGGGCTACCATTCTTGCGAGAAGAGGTGCAAGAGAGATGGTCTCCCTTCTCTCCCTCCCCTCCTCTCTCTTTTCTCCCCTTTGTTCTTCCCCTCTCCTTTCTGCTCCCTTTCCCTCCCTGTTCTCTCTCCTCTCTCCTTTCTCCTCCACACCCTCCCCCCCCCACCATTCCCACCCCCTGGCCAAGACACAGCAAGGAAATGGCCATCTGGAAACCAGGCAGAAAGCCTCCCACCAAGAACTTGATGGTGCCGGCTCACCGATCGTGAGCCTCTAGCTTCTAGAACGAGGTGAGGTAAATGCTGTGGCGTTCGTGTTAGACAGCAGCCTGCACTAGGGCAGGGAGCTCCAGCACTGGGCCTGGCTCCTGAGATCATCTGTGCTTTGTATCTTGGGACAGGCTAGCATCAGAAATGCTGCCTCAGAAGACTTCCCAGGCTGCTGGCTCCTTGTCTTCACAGCCTCCCTTTTGGCCTCATAAAGAGAGCGTGCTGCAATAATTGAGGCCACATGACCCACCGTGAGAAGACAGAGGAGCAGGTGGTACATCAAAGAAAGACTTGAGCTAAAATGAATCTCAATACTTATAGTAGAGTGCTTTTCAGGGATTAACCCAACCATTTGTTGAATAGTTACATCCCAATACTTACCACATGTAGGGTGCTGCTGGCCTCTGATACCCTAACACCTCACACCACCACCCTGGGAGGAAAGGGACCTGGGGACCATGGACGCTGGCTGGCATCCTGGCCAAACAGGCAACATTCATCTCATGAAGTAGTGTTTGAAGAAACAGTCAAACCAGCAGTGTGGTCTCTCTCAAAGAGTACCTACAGATGAGTTTTTCTCAACTGTATGAGCCATTTGTACATAACTAATTACCCCACCGCAAAGCAGGCTGAAACCTCAACAATGAATACTTGTTATTTCACACAGATTTTCTGTGGGTCGTTGGCTTCCCTTCCATGCAATGGGTGGAGGCACAACTCCTGTCTCCAGGAATGGCTGAGCATCCTTACAATATGGTGGCTGGATTCTCCCAGAGGGAGTGGTCCTGGACAAGGAGGGAGAGCCGCGGTGCTCTGGTCACACACTCTGACTTCGCACATCCCTCTGGCTGTGCATCTCTGGGTTACTCACTGTGAGACTCACTGCAGGGACTGAGGGTCAATGACCGTGTCCTCCCGTTTATACTACATTCCCTGACCACCACCTTAAAGTTAGCGATGGTAATTGCGTAACTGTGGTTTACTGAAAGAATGGATAAACAAACAAGGTGAAATAGATTATTATTAACACTTCTCAGAATACTAAAAATAACTCCTCCCCCTAACTTTTCTGTTGTGTTTGGCTGACCGCCATATTCTAATGGTCTACGGCAAACTGCTGCCTCACGACTCTGTTTTTAGAGAGCTTCCTGGATCACGTGCAGGGCCTCTCCAGTTCTGCCCTTTCTCAGCTGCCTTCACTCTGGCTCCTGAAGCTGCTGCTCATTTTATTGACTATTTTTTTAGGGAGGGATTCCAAATCTACATGAAATAAATCCAGTTTTGAAGTGAACAAAACTGTCCACAAACAGGACATGGTACATTTCACAACAAAAATGACTAGAAAGGGTAAAATATTTTTTTAAAAAAGCACGCATCCAATCTTCCATGCGTCAGAGGTGGCTCACGTTCAAGTTTTCCAAGCTACAAGCCCCTTTTTGCTTATGCAACCTTAAGTTGAATAGGATCATGAAGATCCCTCACTCCAATATAGAAAGCTGCCCTAGGCAACAGCCCCAAGGCTGGAGTTACCCAACTCTGAAGACAGAGGCCACCTAAGGTGCTCTAACATCATGGGTAAGTATCAACTCCTGGGCCCTTGTTCTTTACAAGAAACATCCTTTTTTGTGCCTATTCTACGGCTGTAGATGGCAGGCTGTTTGTGGGTGGCATCTCCCTGCTATCCCAGCAGATAGCCAACACTGCAGACGCACATGGTGAGTGAGGGATTACCTGCTGTCTGAGTTAGTACAGTTCTTGTAATGACTCTCAGATAGACATCTCATCTATAGTACCAAACTCAGAAGCTCTGGGAAGGCAGGGTGAGATCTGGTTTTCTTAGAATGAGAGAGAAGAGAGAGAGGGGGGAGAGAGAGAGGAGAGAGGGAGAGAGGAAAGAAGGAAAGAAAGAAAGAAAGGAAGGAAGGAAGGAAGGAAGGAAGGAAGGAAGGAAGGAAGGAAGGAAGGAAGGACAATTCTAACAGCATATTATTTGTACTGAGTCTACACTGAATAATGAAAATGACTATCTTCCATGCTTCTGAAAACAATGAAAACATGCAAAGGTTGCCAATTCTGGTTAGTAGATAAGAAAATGAAATTTTACTATAAGTACTTTTGAGTTGAAAAGGCAAATTAATCTCAAGAACACAGATTTGAGAAGGGTGGAAGGAGCTGAAGAGAGAGAACTTGTGGTTTATCTAGTTCTGAGCACTGATCTAGGAATTTGTTGTAGCCTAGTCATTCGCCCATTAATGACTTAAGGTGAAACTACTTAACTAACTGGTGTGGTGATCTTTGGCAGCCTGAAGTTAGTCTGAATGCCTGCTTCTAAAAACTTCATTGAATTCCCATTGTTTGAACTTACAGACGAGGAAAGCCACAATGGCAGACAAGAAGTGGAGTTCAGTGAGTGTCTTCTCTAGGGGCCAAGTTCTCTAGAAAGTTTCTACAAAGCCAAGAAAGAAATGCATGGCCAAATTCATTTATAATCACAATCCAATAATACACAGCAATACCCTATGGTATAAGCCTAGTGCAAATTATGAGAGCAATTACAAGGACTCACATTAATGACAATTTAATAATTATCATCTTTGGCATATCTCCCTTCTTGAGACGGGTAAGCTGGATTGAACGGTGGATTGAACGGAAAGATTTCCCTTTACCTCTGACATTTATGTGCAGTATGATCTTGGAAGAGTCCTTTTACTTTTACACTTTCTTCAGTTTTATCATCAGTTAGGAAGATAGAAGCTAGAGAAACTTTGCATTCATATTTTCTGTAACGAAGACTATCAAAGATATCGTCAGAGGTAGATGTGGGGATGGTTTCTAAACCCCAGTATTCTGCCTGATCATTCTCTCTCTACATGTCTAGCTGAGAAAGTGAGTCACCTAACTAGATTTCTACTTAAGCATCACTGCTATTCTTCTGGAAGAACCAGCCAAAGGACCCAGAGCCGTCCCATTGATATTTAAGCTGGAGTGCACAGTCTAAGTCTCCACTGGGTGGCGCTAGGCCAGGCCAGGTCCCAGCCAGACTGGGAACAGAAGGCTCAACTCCTGTAATGCTTGAGCTCCTGGGTAGGCTGGACTGGCCAGGTCATTTAAATAATTATGTGGCTGAATTACTGGATACCATTATCTCGTGTAGTGTGTCCTGAACACTAAATAAGATAGTAAGTATGGAGTTCTTAGCACCTACTTCATAAATGTAAACTAGATGGCTATCAAGGGAAAAAAGAAGGAAAATGTGTGTTTATCTTATAGAGTTTTATTGTCTTAGGAGTGGATGAAAAATCTTCTGAATCTATTAGCCTAAATAGCTGAAAATAACAGGCATGTTTTAACCTATTTTCCAAGATTTTACAGCAAAAATACTATATAACATTTACCAAGATTCCCAGAGAATCAATTATTATTATTTACTACTACTATTATTATTAATTATTGTTATTTTGTGCTTGTCCTGTGGCTTGAACACAGGGTCTGGGTGATGTTTTTGAGTTTTTTTTACTCAAGGGGAGCACTCTACCACTTGACCCACAGCTCCATTTTGGCTTTTTGCTGGCTTTCGGGGTAAGAGTCTCACAAACTTTCTTGCAAGGCTAACTTTGAACCATGATCCTCAGATCTCAGCTTCCTGTGTATGATTACAGGTGTGAGCCATCTACACCTAGTCACAGCTGAATTATCTTAAGGTACATTTTCACACCTGGGTCCAAATGAATCCCTCAATGCTTATATTATCTAGCAGGTGAGGGAATTTCATAGATGGAGACCAGTCAGTGGCAAAGCTTCGTCTTTATGTGTTTAAGTAGTCCAGGTCAGTATTCACGTTCATTTACTTGATGCACTCTGTAGTCTCTTCTCCCCTTCCTAGACTCATTTTAAGAAACACATAGAAGCACTACAAAGGCACTAGCGCAGCATGCGTTCACATCAAGGGAGCACTTGAGATGGAGTCCTGTGTAAGTTATCTGTATTCACCTGGGTGACCACTTTGCCTCTAGTGCCATTTTCAAACACGTGAATTTCTTTCTTCCTTAAAATTTCATTCACAGCATGTGGCTAAATTGGTATAAAACAGGGCTGTCTATGATACAATTGCAGAAAAGATGCCCTGAACTCACAGTTTAATATTGTGCTTCATTCTTCCATCCAGGTAGATAGAAGGCATGAATGGCTAGTAGACAGATGGTTTGCTATCGGTAGTTAAACCTGTTGCATCATCTTGTCCTTTTATATGCATCCTTTTTGACTGCACACGTGTGCATGCACACGCACACACACACAGAGCTGATAAATTCTTAGATTTATGTCCCACAACAAAGGTTTGTTAGAATTGTTTTTATTATTATTGGTATTATTATAAGGAGAACTCTTTGTTTTAAACTCCCAGGAAACTCCAACAAAATTAATGGTAGGTGGAAGAAATAATTCATCTAGGTTTCTGGTACATTCATCTCATTCAAAAAAATCTAATTAGATTCTGATATGTTGTTTAAAGCATTAAGTAAACATATCTATCTTTTATATGTATTGCACAACTCCCTCGAGTCTCTAGAAATTAATTCTGGATGTAAGCGTGTTGATCGTGTGGGTAATGCTTTTCTTGACTCTTTCTAAGTTGATGAGGACTTATGGATGGCTCTAAGGGCAGGTTTCTCCTCATAGATCCAAGGAGAGACACAACAGCTGCAAAACTGGGTGTGGTTTCCATCTCCAGAAAGACTGAGGCTCTGGGTGAGGGAGATACCTGGAGACCTCCAGCTAGCCTGGCTTCACTGGGAACACTGCTACTGACACTTCTATAGAAGGACTGGGGAGGGGAGAGGTGGGCAGAGGAGAGGGATGGGAGAGGGAGGGGACAGGGAGTGGATGGGTGAGGGACAAGCTCAAAAACTTTGCCAGAAGGTACTTCGCTAGCACACAGTGGAAGACGCCTATCAGGCTAGTTTCTGATTTCTATCTGATTCGTGGATCCTCAAAGTTAACAGCATCAAACTGGGTATTAAATAACCACCCAGGAGGGCGCTGTCAACTTGAGGTGTTAAGGGGAAATGGTTTATAAAAAGCCTGGCTAAATATAGGAAGTACAGTTGCATTCCAAGTAACCTGAGATTTGAACATTCGATCCGACTCTAACACAGGCAAAGCAATTGGCCCATTTTCACTGCTATATAATATATGACACCTATTTTCAGATCTGTAATTTTCCCTTCTCAGCTATGTCTCAACTAGACCAGAAAACACTTTCTCTAGCCAAACCCACACTCCATGATCCTCCTGGGCAGTAATCTTCACTCTTACATCCACTCCTAAAATGAATAAATTCTCAATCCAATGCTTTAGGGCAGAAACAAATGTTCATATCCTAAGCATCAAGCAGGGCGGGGGGTGGGGGGGAGGGAACAATAAAAGCTTCATCACATATATACATATCCTATCACCAGGATAAAAACCCTGAGTTTCAGTGTTTCATTCTCCACTCCTCCCCATGATAATTATTATTACAATGGAAATGTAACAAGAGTCTATGGGGAACCCTACACAGGCTACTGATTTTCACGTGGCACCCCTTGGAGGTCTATCCCTTCCCTCTCCATACAGCAGGGGGCCTGGTCCTCCCGCCTCAATGTCCTCATCTGTGGGACAGGGCCACGGGCTCCACGGCCAGGGTTAGCCCAGGGAAGATCTGCTGTTTTGCCTTTGCATATCCCCAGAGACAATCCCTGGATTGTGGAGGGCTAGCCCACCGTAGCCTTGATCTACCCACACCACGGCGGTTTCACAGTTCAGTGCATCCTGGCTCCCCTGAGGGACTATGCCACCCCAGTTACTAGAGCAAGTGCTGTGTGCATGCGGACTTGTGATCCAATAACCCTTACTTTAACTTAAAAATGACACCCCCACAGGGGATGCTCTAATGAAATGCCTCCTTTCCATGACACATATAAGGACTGGCACTCCTCTGGCTTTAGGCATCTATTCAAGAGCTCCACTTGTATCCCCCATGGATAAAGGGGCACTTACAAACACAACTGCCTCCCCTTGCTTTGTTAATCTATGGCATAGGTGATGGATAACTTTGGAATACACTTGGCTAAGTGCTCTGATCCCCCTGCTGTACACAGACCTTGAGGTCCCTGGTCTCATCTGGGTTTGAATTTCATTGTGGCCCAAGGAATATAAAGATGCCTGTACCAGGCCACTTTGCTAAACAACCCTCCTTTGGTCAGACGCTGCTCCCTGCTAAGACATTTGGGCTTTGCAAGGCTTTGGGCAGCATCTGCCCAGTGGGTCGGAGTCTCATCTCAAATCAGGATCCTAACTGCTGTCTCCTAAGTAGCTGAGATTACAGGTATGAGCCACCATACCCAGCCTGAAATCTAATCTGTTTCTCCTAACTGGAAGATCTCCATTGCTGGTGTATTTTTATCTACCCTCTGGTCATCCTCAACTCTGGTCTTGAGGCTGTTTTGAATGAGGAGGAAAGAAAAAAAACGAGGAGGAGAAATATACCAGGAGGGGGTGGTAGTGAGGGGGGTAGGTGTCTATGAAAATTTATGTGCTGAAAAACAGCTATAAAATGTTTAATGTTTCAATGAACGTTTTATGTTTACCATAAAAAACTCTCCAGCCAAGAAGGGCTTTAAAATGTCACATTTCCAAACAGTGCCGAAGGAAAGAGGCAAAGAGAACAAATCCCCACAAACCCCACAGTCCCCCAGCGTCATGCCAGAACACGGGGTCCCACCACGTGAGGTACTCAGCACCCCAATCTATGGAGAGGGAGAAGAGGAAAACGGCCAGGACACAACGAGATGGAAAACCAGAATGAAAAATAGGCTCCTTTTTTTTTTGTTGTTCTTTAAAGTCAAGCACCACAGACATGAAGCTTGGAAACTCAGCCTTTGGAAAGAGATGTATATGAGCCGTGGGAGCCAAAAGCTTGCTGAGGGATAGCTAACCAGTCCATGATGAATGACGATCACCCATCAGTCCACCAAGAGGGACACACTGGTGGACAGTCACCATCTGGGTCTCCTGGGAAAAAGCCAGGCTGAAGGAACCAGACCTTGACAGTGAGATTCGGGCTCAAGTTCCAACTCCACTTGAACGCTACCTTGGCCTCCTCACAGCCTCAAATTCCTGTGCAAGTCCCATTGTGCCTGTTCAGGCATGGCTTAGTGGCCGGACCAAGGCAGCCTGGACCTGGCAGAGCCAAGATGGCACCACAAGCCAGGAGGTAGGCTGCGCGTGCGTTTCCTCTGTCAAGACTTCACATGATTTCCTTAGGATCAGAAGCGGGTTTCCTTTAACAGCCCCCTGTCCTTTGCATTTTCAGGAAATGGAACTGTAGCCCAGCCTACCCAGTCCTGCTGCAGATCAGATCCAGAATGTTTAAATGCCGGTGCTTTCAACTGCTGCTCATCTAGCCAGGGATAATGATGCCACTACGTGACAATATTGTAAAGACTGAGCTTATAATACATGTGAACCAGTGAGTTCGGAGGCAGCTCTTACTAGTTGACCTATTTGCTGATATTCCAGCTGACATCCAGAAACTCCTTCGCAAGATGGGAAGATAGAAAGTACTTGGAGACGCCCTTTTCGGCAAAAGAAAATGCATTAAATGGAAAAGCATTTAGAGTTCTGGATTACTTATTGATAACAATTAAATTTTAATAAAGCATTAGCAGTAAGGCAAAAAAAAAACCCAAAACAGCAGCAGCAGCAGCAGCAGCAACAACAACAACAACACAACAACAACAACAACAACACACCAAATTCCTTGTTAACCTTGGGACATTTCTTTGCTAAAACACTATTCGCTGTTTATCTGACACTCCAACCTACAGGAACATTTCCTATTTTTATTTGCTATATCTGGCCCTGCCTGAGGGGCTTGGGAATGATTTTGCTTAAGGCAAAAGGACACCAGGTAGCATATCAGGCTGGGCAGGACAGAGGCCTCTGTCACGGCCACTCAGTTCCCTCTCTGCAGTGTCAAGTGGCAGAAGAAAATTCCTAAACTCATGTGCCTGCCTTGGTTTCAATAAAACTTTATTTATAGAATGGAATGACAAGTTCTTCTTTATAACAGGAGGGTTGAAAGAAGTAAAAGCAGGAGTGACACACACACACACACACACACACACACACACACACACACACACACACACACACACACACACACACACACACACACACCCTGCAAACCCAGATACTGTCTTCTCAACCTGCATGCGGTATGTCAAATTAAATGCTTCCCATTCCTCGCTTACTAGCAATTCAATCGGCCAACTGGCAGCCATAACAAGGCATTAACCTTTTGCCAGATCAATTCTACCAAGTCCCCTTCCGGCACTCAGAGAAATTAAATGCCCCCATGCCCGGGAGGAGGGGTGCGGCTCTCCACACATGGCTGCAGCATCCCGCTCCACCTGGACCTGGACCTGGACCCCTGCTCCTGCTTCTCACCTGGGAGGAGCAGTTCCCATGTCCCAGCTGCCCCTCCTGCTGCCGAGGCAAAGGCCGGGCCCACAGCTACAGCAGTTCTGTCCCCAGAACCCACACTGGCAACTGCTGTGCTCCCTAAAGGCCCTGAGATCCCTGTGACGGCCCTTGGAAACAGAGGCGGAGCCAACTCCTGATCCACGTGTGTTTGCAAGCAACCCCAAACACTCCAGCCCGTCAACTGCGGCCCTCATGCAGGGCTCTGGGCTCTACAATGGGGTCCTCAGGCAGGAGCAGTCTGTTGACTGGGCAGTGCTAGATGGCACAAGAGGGGAGAGGGAGAGACTGCACATGCCTGGGACAGCCCTGGGGCCCAGGGGACCCCAGACAGGTGACATTCACACACACACCCCCAGTTCAGTGAGAATAATGCTGCCTTTTTTTAAGCCAAGTGTCAGTAGCTCACATCTACAATCCTAGCTACACAAGAAGCTGAGATCTGAGAACTGCAGTCCAAAGTCAGCCTGGGCAGGAGAGTCTGGGGACTCTTATCTCCAATTAACTGGCAAAAACCAGAACTGGTGAAATAGCTCAAGTGGTAGAGCACCAGCTGTGAACCAAAGGCTGAGGGAAAGCATGAAGCTGTTAGCTCAAGCCCCAGTACTGGAATGAATTAAGTAAGTAAACAGTATGGTTAATAAACATATAATATACGTAATATATTATACATATTTATGAAAGATTGTTTAGAGACTAGACAGAGTAGCAGTTGTTTTGAGAAAACGTGCAGATATATTCGTATTTTAATACACCAAGTAGAAGTCTCATTACTTCAACAGTCCCTTTCAAGAAACCGCATCAGTCAACTAAATGCATATTTTCATTTGTGAAGCCCGAAGTGCTGCACAGAAAGAATCTTCACCTTATAACTGCTCCAGAAATACCCATGTTAACTCTGATCATTATAATAATTAAGAACCACTTGTGGCATTGATTCTTTCCCATTAGCAGCAGGAGTGAGCCTCAAATCCACCAGCCGGGGGAAGGGGGAGGGTCCAAAATTGACAGATGACTGAGGACTCTTCTCTCACGACATTCTGAACTTGTATGAGCTAGACAGGCACAGGGACTTACAAATGTCACTTTTGTCGAATAGAACTGTTTGTCAGGAAGAATCAGAAGCTCTGACTTTCTGGCAGTTGGCAGCTAACTTTGTGTTGCTTGAGGCCAAAGAAGCCGGCCTCACCAGGAGAGTGCAGCACCGTTAGTTAGAAATCACAGAATCGCAGGAAGCGCCTTTCTCTTGGGATAGGAGACATAGATTAAAACAGTAAATACTGGTGGAGGGCCACGAGTGGCTGCGGATGCCTGGCGGTGCAAGGGACAGGTGACAGAAAAGAGAGACGCCACCGAGAACACATTCCGAAGTTTACCTTGCAGATGGAAGTCAAGAGAGGAGCACAAAGGGAAGATCGGGGGAGGATCCAGACGCTGACACCAACAGCTGGGAACTGTGGTAGCTCTGCGTCTATGCCCTCTTCCCTCTGCAGACAGAGCTGGAGTGCTCTGACGTTTCTTATGCATCACTCTGCAAAGCCAGTCTCTGCTCTCAGACCAGTGGCAAGGGCAACGAGGAAACACTGAAGAGAGAGGAAGGCGCGGGGAGCTGGGGGGACTCGTGGATTTCTGGGAGCTGCAGGGACTCATGGGTTTGAGTATGTGTCTGGTTTTGTGGGGGAGAAGTTAAGGCACCAAAGATGGGGGAGAGGGGGCAGAGCAGAGGGGATGAGCGGGGCTGTGGAAGCATGCAGGGTCCTGGATTTGTTAACAGGATTTAACAAAAGGAAAGGACAGAGCTAGAGTAGAGGCTTTCATCCTTCTCTGTAATGGTCACACATGAAAACCCGTACATCTTTGCTCCACGCACTGACTTGAACTTCAACTTTGGGCACCTAGCACGTCACATATCAAGCCCTTATCCCTGACCAAGATCCTCCAAGAAATGTGCATCGCCCAGGAGGGGGACTGATGTCAGAACTTACAGAGCTCAATCAAGCAACTGTCCACCAATGATACCAAGCCATTCCAACACTTTGTGTGTGTGTGTGTGTGTGTGTGTGTGTGTGTGTGTGCGCTCACGTGTGCACCAGTCCTGGGACTTGAACTCAGCGTCTGAGTGCTATCCCACAGCTTTTTCTCTCAAGGCTATTATTCTGTACTGGAGCCACAACTCCATTTCTGGCTTTCGGTGGTTCACGGGAGGTAAGAGTCTCATGGGCTTTCCTGCCCAGGCTGGCTTCAAAGTATGATCCTCAGATTTCAGCCACCTGAGTCGCTAGAAGCATAAGTATGAGCCACAAATCTTCATATTCTTGCTGAAGTGATTTCACTCCCACAAATGCAAAGAAATCCTCCAGAGTAAAACAGAGAGATCAGTTATCCCAAAGGTGCATATGGCAGAGTTTTCGGTGGCACGTCTTCCACGGGGGGTGAGGCCCGCTGGGGGACGGGTGAACTGCAGGTGGTGTCTCGCAGAATTGGGAGCAGCTCGGAGCCCATTTGGAGTTGTTCCTGTTCCATTTATCCTCAGCATCTTCTTTAAATACTGGAGTCCTGAGACCCCTGTGGTTTCACTATCTGGAAAGCAGCATCATGTTGCATGCTCAGAGCCTAAAGCCATGGGTTCAAATCCTGTCCCTGACCCCCAGCCACTGAGTGACTGTCAGCAAAACCTTGGTCCTCTCATTAGTTTCCTGTGACTCTGCCAACATACATCCACTAATAAGGGGGCCTCACCAAACGAAATACGTTCTTGTAGAGTTCCCGAAGCTAAAGGTCCAAGGAATGGAAGGTGGCTCAGTGGTGGAGTGCTTGCCTTGCATGCATGAGGCCCTGGGTTTGCTTCCTCAGCACCACATAAGCAGAAAAAGCTGGAAGTGGTGCTGTGGCTCACATGGTAGAGTGCTAGCCTTGAGCTGAAGAGTTGAGGGACGGTGCCCAGACCCAGAGTTCAGGCCCCACCATCAGAAAAACAAGGACAAAAACAAACAAATAAAATAGAATGCATTCCAGTAACACTCCTACTATGTGCTGAGACTCCATGGGGCCTCTGGAGACTCAGAGGGTGATAAATATGCTGCCCTAGAGGGACTCGTGGTGAAGCACTGGAGTCGAGAGATCCTGGCAAGCTACACACACATAAAACCTCATCCAATCATTTTCCCCGCTCCCCAGAAACAAGCCTGCTCGAGGGTGCTGGGAATGGCTGTGTGATGTTTATTCAGAGCCTGCGGAGTGTGATTCTCAATCCCATGGGCAGTGAGATGATTTGATGTAAACTGAGAGGGAACTGCATGGAGATGCTTCTCCATCTCCGAGGCACGTGCTCTCCTCTGCCGCGCGCTCCAGACCACGCTGCGTTGGGCGCCTCTCAGGAACACCGCAAGGGCGTGCTGGGAGCGCCACCAATGCTCGTACAGGGCACCACCCGCCTTCTTAACCTGTGGCACAAGGAAGAACTTGAATAAAGGAAGACGTGAATGATTTTTTTTTTTTTTTTTTTTTTCTTTGGGGGTTTTTTGTTTTAAAAAAAAATACATCAATGAAAACTCAGGTTTTTCATGGAACACAGTGGCAAAAATTTAAGCAGCTAGTTAATCGAAGAGATAATAGGATCTGGCTATTTTATCAGCAGGGCTTTGTCCTTGGCTGCTGCTCAAAGCCAGCAGAAGCAAGCTCAGCTAGTGACAGGCACCTGCTCAAGATTTAATTACAGATTAAGGAGGAGGAGTGAGGTCCAGAACCAGGGAAGGTAGCAAGGAGCAGGTAGAGCGTCCCTGAAGCCCCTTCCCTTGTCTTCCTGGATGGCCTGCGAGAACTGACAGGGCTCCAGGCACCCTCCAGTCCCAGTCCCAGTCCTGCGGGGTGCAGGGCACCATCAAAGGCCCTAAGGGGTTGAACAAGCACAGCCACTGGGCGGGTAAAGCCTAGTCCCCAGAATACCATTCTGGGCTCTGACTGCAGTTATAAATAAACCACTGTTACGTCAAGGATTGTGAAATCACTCGGCCTTGAGGGTTACCTGTTACATTAACCTGCTTAAGAGTAAGTGTGGGGATGCTCTCTTGAATCTGGCTGGCCGGACAGCCATGGCAGCCCGGCTCTGAAGCCCAGACGAGCAGAGAGGCTGCCCATGTCAAAGAGGGTTCCAGAAGCCCTTGGGGGAAGAAAAGGGAACAGTGAATGAGGGAGAGAAGAAGGTGTGAGAGAGCAAGGAAGGCGGCAGCAGCAGGAAGGAGAAACGTGTGTAACGGGGCTGGAGGCACACTGACTTTGTGACCTGGCACAACGGGGGCACGCTGCATCCTCTCTTCTCTTTCGCTTGTTTGGTCTGTTTGATTTTTGGAGGCAGGATCTCACGATGACGCACACAGGCTAGTTTCCATTGCACGGACCTCCCACCTCAGCCTCCCAAGCGCAGGGTTTACAGGCATGCCCCATTGCAACTAACCTTCTTGTCACTTTTTACCCTCGACCTCTTGAGAAATAGCTTTGACTCCCAAGGCAAGGACTTTGTTTTATGGTGCTGGGATTTCACAGAGGCTTCCCAAGTTATCCTAACATATGAGCGTAGAGTGAACTGAACTATAAAGACAAAGATAAACGTGCTGTCGTTGGTAAGGAGATGTGGCAATCCACCACTGGTGACAATGGAAGGACAGCAGTTTATCTGATGGGCTTGCTCCGAATCCTTACAGATTTAGTCTGGTTTGTTCCAAGCGCACATAATTCCTGGACTTCCTCCCATCATTTTCTATCTTTGTGTTGATTAAAAGAAAGACTAATAGGGGAACACAAAGGAGGAAGCAACAGTGCTCAATAGGAAATGTACTCATTACCTTGCTCATGAAACTGTAACCCCTCTGTACAGCATTTTTACAATAAAAAATACAAAAAAAAAAAGACCAAACATTGTTCTTTGAAGCCTTGTTCCAGTCAGTTCCTTCGTCATTAAGCAGCTTACCCACCCCACCGCAGGCACTGAACTACAGGCAGATACACCTTGATCTGGGCTCCCGTGATGAAGCACAACACAATCACAACAGACACTTAGTGAATAAAAGATTGGCTTGAAAATGAGAGGGTCTGGCTGCCCCAACCTTCCCTCAACGACTTCTAAAGAAAAGGAAACACTGAGTTTTTCTCCTCCCTGGTCAGTGGTACGTGACAAAACCAGTAAGACCTTGCCTTAAAAATACAATAATAGCAATTGTCATCATTACATAGATTTTTAAAGTAGATCTGGGAGTTAACAAGAAAAGATAAAGGGCAGTATTATGATATCTTTAAAGCCTAGAGGATAAAAGGGGGAAACAGAACATTGGAAGAACATACAACTTCCATTATGGTATGGCCATTCCTTTTCTACTCCTCCCTTACCACACGGTCTCCATACACAGCCCTGGCTGGCCTCAAATTCGAGCTGAAAACTCCTGTTTCAGCTTCCCGAGTGCTGGGATTACAGGTATGTACCACCATACCCAACAGCAAGTTTTCTTTTTGACAGATAATAGAACATAGAAATGAAGGATAATGAGCTATTATACATACACCTATATACGTAAATAACACTTGCCAATTGTGAGATACAAACCATGAAAATGAACAATAGTTCATGAAGAATATATGCTAGAGATTTGTATAAAAAAGTTATTAGCAATCAAAGCCCTGTATTATACAGACACAGGAGCCAATCAATACTCATGGCAATACGAGAGCCAATCAAGACCTTCCATTACTGGGGCTGAGAAGTTTCAGGCATGAATGACAGCCAATCCTAATGCTGAGAGGCGGGGCACAGGGCACGGCCCAAACCCTGAGGGCTGCTTCTGTGGGATACCATCTCTGCACTCCCCTCTGGGAATGGGGACACAATGATCTCCCAAGAATGAACGAACTTTGATTGCAGCTTATCACTCCTGTGTAAATAGTTATTTATTCTCACCCCCCAAGAAATGATCAACTGAGCTTCTGGAAGAAACCATTTGGATGTTGCTGGTAGAATAGGGCTGAAGAGACCAGTGGAACCTTCGGCATAATACAGGCGTGCAGATTCATAAAGTAGGCTGTTTTCTTTTATAGAGTCAAAGCGTCACACGGTCAGTAGTACAAGGGTCAAGAATCAGAACCACTGTGGACTTCCTAAAACAATATGGTGGTCAGAAATCGTAAACATCTGCTGCTCTTCTCAAAGAAACGCCGGTTCCTGAGTTAGGGAGATGCAGCCCTAAGGATTCTTTCAGAACAACAGTCATTAAAAAAAAATAAAATAAAGAAAGAAGGAATGGGGAGGGGAGTAACGAAAGAACATTGCAAAATTTGAAACAAAATGAAGCATAAGTTTTTTTTTTGTACTTATAACAGATATGCCCACTGGCAAATAAAATTTCTTGGGAGAAGAAAGAAAATAATTTAGAAAGAGCTATACACCCGTCATGCTCAGATTATTATTAAGATTTTCTGTTTCACACATGGGCACATCAACTCTATCAGGCAAACTGCAGCGGGCCCCAAGTTTTCCTGGTGGGGTCTGGGAGCCTCACACATCAATTTTCAGACACTAACAATTTAAAATTAGGGCAAGAAGGAATATTGTTAGTAAGACTGAGAAGCAAGAGGGAGGCAGAATGACAATACGATTAAATTGAAATCGTTGTTTTCTGAATACAGTCATTTCATAAAATGTACAGTAACGCTTTTATATGTAAATTATCTAAACGAAAAAAAATCCTTTCACTTTAAATTGAATTGAAACTAGCTTGAGAGTAGAACACTTTGGCGGAAAAAAAAACGTGCTTAAAATACATAACGCAGCAGAGTGAAACAAATAATATTATGCAGAGAAATACTGCAAGTAAACACTGGGGTCTTTTCTTGTGCTTTGTTTTGGTGGTGGCTAGTGAGTATAATATTAAGAGAAACATAACGTTGCTGGCGACAAATTCATTCTTAATTTGCCACTGCTTAATGTGATATTTTCCATTTGGTAAATTATAAATGGTACGCCTTGCATGTGAAAATATGAACCATGAAGACGGAGCACGCTAACCGTACCTGCATACGGATGCGTCCTTCAAAATGCTCTTTCACTCTCCTTTTTGAAAAATCTTAGTTCCTCCCTCTTCTATAATGCGGTGCAGTGAGTCCCCCGGCACCGGCCTTTTATCTTGACTCTTCCTAGCGTGTTCCTGACATACCTGCTGACGCGCAGGGCACACGGGACCATACCACATGCTCCGGGTGCCCTCGGGTGACTGAACATCTCCCCGGCGGGTCTTGAGGGAGGAGTGAGCAGGGATGGATCGTGAGCCTCGTGTGGGTGTGGAAATGTTCTCCACAGGGCCGCCAGGCTCCACAGCCCACGATGATCACCACTGGCCCAGAGGCCACCGAGGATGGGCGTGGCTGCTCCCAGCCAAGCCCCTCCACGCAACACCTGGCCTCCCCCAGGGTCTGGCATCCTAAATGCAAAGCGCTGTGTTAGAGAGGACACTCAGGCTAATACTCCTGAACAGCTGTGCGCTCTAAAAACGGTGGCCCTCTTATAGTGGACAGACTCTCTCTCTCTCTCTCTCTCTCTCTCTCTCTCTCACACACACACATACACACACACACACAATGTGAAACACTCAACAAAGCCCTTAAGCGCTGTAGCCATCTTGTCATGAACACTTTCCACAGCCGGGTCTCCTAGCCGGGTGCTGCTGCTGATCACACAGTGCACTCCTGGAAGGAGAGCGCCGTCTCTGAGCAGTGCACGGGAGACTCTAGGCGCTGCCTCCTCCTCTCTGGACAGCCAGGACACGCGGAAGCCCTGCCTCTTCTGGCCGCTCACCTTTCAGGACACTGGGAGGAATCCCCTAGACTTACGCCCGTCACGGTGAGGCCGTGAGGCCCTGGGATGATGTCACCTGGGCCCCTCGGCTGAGTTTGCTGTCAGGGCCAGGGGTCTGAGCTGCGAGTGTTAAACCCTGGCTCACCCTCACGCTGCTGTGTGACCTGGGGTGGCTCACCAGAACGCTCTGAGCCACAGTCTCCAAGCTGCGGAGGGTCAGACCCCGCGGAGGGGACGCTGGGAATGCAGCATGAGCTCGCACGTGTGGAGGGTGGGTGGAAACATGGGGTGACTGAGAACGTTTGCTCACGCTCGTGAAGCCCCGAGGTTTCAGATGAGGGTTTTGCTTGCCGTGGCTTTGTATTTGCCCAGTTTTCTTCCTCTACAGGGGAAGAAGGCCAGCAAGACCGGAGGCCGCCGAGTCAGCCTGTGTGGCAGGGCCTCGGCTTCCCGGGGGCCAGGAGGGAGCGGGGCTGCACACCCGGCCCAGGCCATTCAGGCTTGCACGTAAAAAGTAAATAAATAAAACCAGACGGCGAATCAGAAGGCAGAGGTAGGAGGATCATGGTGCAAGGCCAGACTGGGCAAAAGCCCGAGACTCTATCTGAAGAACAAACGAAGAGGAATGATGGCGCACCTCAAGAGGAGGGCACCTGCCTGGCACGCCTGAGCTCAAGCCCCACAGCTGCTCCTTCCCTCACAGCGGGTGGCCTGCTGGGGAGAGGCCACAGGCACACACTACTGGTGCTCTCCGACATGGCACACCTGGTCTCTTAGAGTTCAGGGTTTTACACAGATATTGGTGAAAAGACAGACTTTTGCAGGCAGTTCAATCGGACTACTTACTGTGGCTTTTTAACACGCCTGGGGAATTCTTTGAATAACATTCACAATGGGGCAGGGATAGTACAGAGAGGGAAAGGAAAATCCCTCACACCGAGACTATCAGAGTCACCGTTGTGGAAAGCCGTTGGGACAACCTGACATTTATGCAAACAATTTGATCTTGGAGGAAGTGGATTTTCTGTTTAGCATGCTCAGTGGTTTCCACGGAGCTCCTGGGTGGCTGGTGGCTCACTCTCTAGGCCAGTCTGAATCCTGCCAGAGAGCAGGGTAGGGTGGGAGGAGGGGGGCGCTGCCAGCGGGGGGTACCGGATGCCAGGACTGGCATCCGCAGGTGGAAGGGGCTAGCGCCCCTCCCGATGAATTCACGCTGCTGCTGCTGTGCCCAGACCTCGGCACCCCTGTGCGGGACAACGCTGCAGGTGCCAAATCCTGGGCTCTTCCCCGCACCTTAGTGGTGAGCAAACAGGAAGGTTGGAAAGAAGAAATGAACATCTTCAACAATGAAAATCTTAGTGCCTAGGAAAGCTGCTGTAAGACAGAGCCGTTGACTATAGGGAAAGGTACGATGTGGAGTCTTGAGAGGCCCAGGACACCCCAAAGCCAGCATTCCTGGAAAAAGTGACGAAGGTGCTTTAATTAACCCGGCAAGGGAATGCAGAAATGCATGCATGACACAGTAGGTCATGCTCCTTAATCAAGAAGCATTACCACCCCCTGGTGGCCACCTGTTAGAATTGCAGGAACAGGGTCTTGTTCTGTTCTTGTGTGAATAATTTGTGTGTGCACACAAAGCAGCACACAACATTACTCAGAGTCACCACCACAAGCAAAGAATCAGCCGTAAGAACACAAACAAATACTCAACTGTGTTGCATGGATACATCCAAATAAGATGGGCTTTTGCACAGCCCTTTTCTGTTGTTTTATTTGTGTCATGAAACCCTAATGGATGCCTTAGGGTCGTGGGTCATATGTGAGGAGTGGGGTGGGCAGCTTGACTGAAAACAGACAAACGGACAGCAGAATAAAGACCTTTCCCCCACCCCCCCAGCCAGCAATTTTTTAAGGCCACACTTGGCTTCCCTTGTTCTCACATTCTCGCAGAAGAAATCCCTTTGACTCTGTCTAGGCTCTGCTTTGTTTTGCTTTCCATACAGACCGTGTTGTCAGCTGGGTCCAGAAGTTACAATGCATATAAAGTACCGGGCAGGACAACGCTTGATAAATGTAAACAATATGCATAGAGAAACTCTCTCCAATGGAAAAAAAATCCACATACAGTTTGAACGGCTGTCAGACTGAATGCAAATGGCTTTGGGAAATAGAAGAAAGGAAATCACAGCCTTTTCTCTACTGCGAAAAACACGGCTGCCCTAAACAGGAATAAGTAACTCATGAAAGAGACAGCTGATACTCAACATGTCCAATTCACCGCCTTTGCCCTAATCTTAGAAGCTGTGTTGTTCTTCTGGAAAGGGCTGAAGTAGAGGAATGTGGCTGCTTTTTTAGGACTCCCTCTTTTTCTTTAATGTACTTTGTGTTTTACAGGAAGAAGCAGCGATTTAAACATGAAATAAAAGCGTCGGTGCCGTCCACCGGAGCAGCACACAATGGCTAGGCCTTGAACTTGCTTGGCCTCTGTTATTTCCAAGTCAATGCACTGGTGGTCTGGCCTGAAAGAAAGGAGTCAAGGGGAGAAAAACAAACATTGCCAGCCCTCACCCAGCAACGCCGCAGAGCGCCTGCTTGCTATTACACAGTTTCAACATGTCACCATGGTTTTCCCAGTGAGGACACCCTTCCTGCCGCTCACACCAAGAATGCATGACTAATTTTAACCACTTGTGCAAATCTCCTAATGGAAATTTCCAACCGCTTTCATGGATTAAACTTTCTTAAACGGTGCAGAATGCGGCCACGGATTCTACTTCTTGCTGTTCTTCCACGGGCCCACCGGTGTCTAATGGGTGACCGGGTGATGGAGGGCAGCCACGTGCTCACAGAAACCGCCCATTTGGTGGGTGCCACGTGTAGTCTGAGTTATACACATAAAGGTAAAACCAAGTCCTGCAAAAATGGAGCGATGCAAAGAGAAGGAGGGGAGGGGAGGGAATAGGAGGGGAGGGAAAATAAGCTTACCTTTTAAGGCTTACCACAGAGCAGATGTTCAGATTATCAACCCACTAAGTTGGCAGGGCACTGCCAACTTTCTATGGACCAACACTGAGGCTCAGAGAGTTAAGCCATTTACTCAACGGAACAGAGCTATGGCTAGTTTAAAAAAAATCAATAGATTCCAAATTACCCCTTCCTGCCATGACATGCTGGACAGGTAGAGGCCACTGAGTTAAGAGTGGTGGCTGGGAAACTTAGGAACCAAGTTCACACGTGCATGGACGGGTGCTGGTCACTGTCACAGAAGCCCTTTAGCCACCGAAGTGCATATGTAATGATGACTCAAGCCACCAACTGACAGTGGCTCAGGCCTATAATCCTAGCCAGTTAGAAGGTTGACATCTGAGGATCATGGTAAAAAAGCTGGACTGGAGGCAGGGACCAAGTAGGACAGCACCAGCTGGGTGAGGAAAAAGGCAAGCCAGACATGAGACCTTGAGATGCACTCATGCACGCATGCAAGCACACACACACACACACACACACACACACACACACACACAATCACTGGGGAAAGAGGTGCTCTCATTCTAGAGATGAGGAGATTATGCACAGAGAGGTTGAACAACTTCCCAAGAACACAGAGCTACACCCGGCAACTGCTGGATTTGAACCCGCACATCCAAGCTCCTCCGTCAACCCCTAGAGTGTGACGTTGTGGCCTGGTGACCACAGGGCGGCGTGGGCAGGTCATCTAAGGCCTCCATGCCGCATAGGGTCCAGGCAAGGGCACAGTGAGCCTCGACTCCCAACATGGCCCCTTCTCCACGCCTCACATTAGTGCAGCTCTTGCCCGTCCAGGACACACAGATAGTCAGTTGGGGTACACTTCGTTCCTGTTGTGGGTTGGTGCATCACCCCCAGCTTCACTCAATGACATTAGGAGGTGGGGCCTCAGAGGGGCCGGGGTGAAACACAAGAGGACCCAGGTGTCTGTGCACGAGCTCAAGTGAGCCCCGCCCAAGCCAAGCGCACCGGCTCCTCCAGCGCCAGCGCACCTCAGACGGAGCCTCCCGAGCCACGGGAAAGGAAGTGCCTGGTGCTGAACTCCCGGCCACCCAGTCCGCAGTCTTCTTTGACGGGGCAGCCTGTGCCTACTAAGGTGACCTGCCCACGACAGAATGCAGGTTCCCAGTGCAGGGGCGGCGAGCCCAGGCAGAGCACCTCTTGGGGCCTGGACCCCATACTCTGCAGCATGCACTGCAGCCCAGGAGATGCGGCTGCTCCTCACAGGACCAGAGCGAAGCCCTGACAGGGAGACATAATGTACACGGACAGAGTTCAGAACCGCCTCAAGTTTGGAGGGGATCCAGAGTTGGCCAGGGAGTAAGCACACACCAGAACCTGAAGAAAAGCGAACTTGGAATAGGAGAGGTGACCCTGGTAGGGAAGAGGGTGTCAGTGGGCATCAGATTTTAAGAAACAGAATTGTGGACAACTTGGAACACAGGGCCCAGGACTCTCAGCATGGGTGGAAATCAAACCTAGAGGCATGCACATGCCCTACTGAGCAGCAGCCCAAGTCCTTGAATGTGCACTGGATTGTGAATTTGATCTTCTGGTAAGAGTGGGCTGAGTATGGCCCACAAGTTGCTTTTATAAATAAAGTTTTATTGGAACACATCAGGTCCTTTCATTCCTGTATTGTGTTTACCGCTTGCACAAAAATGCAGTGTTGAATAATTGGTATCTGGTCTACAAAGCCAGAAAATATTTACCTCTATGGAAAAGGTATGCTGACCTCTTTCTTGGAGTTATACATTGACTTTTAGGCATCTTTTTTTCTTTGCCAGTCCTGGGGCTTGAACTCAGAGCCTGGGCAGTCCCTGAGCTTCTTTTGGCCAAAGCTAACACTCTACCACTTGAGCTACAGTGCCACTTCCAGCTTTATCTGTGTATGTGGTACTGAGGAATCAAATTCAGGGCTTCATGCATGGTAGGCAAATGCTCTCCCACTGAGCCACATTCCTAGCCCTAGGTATCATTTTTAAATGTATATGCAAAATCACTATGGAATTGTAAGTTCAAATACTACTACTTTTATAAAAATGCCAGAACTGTGACAAAACTTAAGATACATAAAAGTAGCATTCTTGGTAAGTGTGTCCGTAAGCATATGTAGGCAAGCAATCAAAACACTGGATTTATAAATGTAGCTGACTATTTTTAAGGCCTTTACCTAAATTCACAAGTAAGATAAAACATTTTTCTGGAACTCCTCAAAGCTGACTGCAACAATTTGTTAGGTTTGTAAACAGAATAATGAAGAGTGCAAGTTGGACTTAGCAGCTTAAAAGTAGAGCTAGGATTTGAGATTTATAATGTGAATAAAATGAATTTTAATTTTGAAAACCTCGCAGAACCTCTGGATGCTCTTCCTCTGCCCACAAAGGCTAGACATCATCCTGTACACACACACAACATCTTACGCACAATTTGCCCCTGCCCCTCCATTTCCCTCGCAATCCCTGCCTCTGTGTGTTTTCAGGGTCAGGAAGAAAACTGTGTGAAAACACTCAAGAACCAAGTTTATTGGGTCTGGCGCCCACATCCAGTTAGTTTTGCACAATCCAGACTGCAAATACTTTTGATAAGGAGCCCATCCTAGGCCAGAGGATTTTTACACGAGAGAAAATGCAAAGAGAGATGCCACTATGAGAGGAAAAGAAAATTTGAGATATATATCTGCAATAAACATAACAGTGATGTCACTCAGTTATCTTCCGTGACATTTCTCTCCCACGATGTCCCTCCAAACATACCCTCACCCTTGACCTGGGAAAACCGTACCATCGCCACGCCTGAAGTGAGCAAGCACCCAGTGAGCACACTGTGAAGTGCTGTGCACTCGGGGACATTACAGCGTCTGGTACCCGGTCAGTGTGCTCTGGCTCACTGGTCCACTACTCTTCCAACCAAGAAGGCACCGTTTCCTTTCCTGCTGTGACCCTGGCTGCTTTGCACTGAAACTCTGCTTTCCAGCTTGGCTCTGCTATCGGATCCAGGCCCCTCCCCAACCCCCCCGCCCCCCAGAACCCATCCTTGGCAGGCCACAGCCACACAGGTGAGATGGGCATGTTTCTAAATGATGACGTCAGCGAAACCCATGACCTACCTCTGGTGTGAAGGACGGGCAGCCCAGCCTCTCAACCCGAGGGCCTCGGCACACCCCTGACCCACTCCTTAGCTGCCGGCTTTCCTGTGTCCTCTTATCCAAGCCAGGAGAGGCACAGAGAGAATTTAAAAGAAGCGGGAGGGGGATGACCAAGTTTTCCTCCCCAGAATCTAGAACGTGTCTGAGAGCCTGCGGATAACTACTATAAAATAACAACCACAATCATAAAATGGAACAGATCCTAGCTGATCTTGACAACAAAGATTCGTATTTCACTTGAAATGTATGGAACATTTGCCTGGAAGCCCACAAGCAGCAACATGGTAAATGAAAGTAACAGGCCGTCCAGATTAATAATATTTCACTTCGTATTGGACGAGCATCTGCAAGGGCCAGCTTGCTTTATCTCTTCCCTGTTTTTATGGCGCTGCCATTGGAACAGACTGGAGCTGCTGAGATCGTCCAGGAAGCGTGCATATGTGGCTTATTAATTTATGGGAAAGCGGAGGGCCCACCTCGAGGTTTCAGCAGGCCATTTGGAAACAGCGAGAAGTTACCAGTGTGAGGAAATACAGCAGGTGAGTGGGAAGTGGGGGGGTGGGGATGGGTGGGGCCACGAAGAGGGCTTTCAGTAAGCTCTCATAGTGCATCCTGATGAGCAAAAGTGACCTGTTCTCATAGGAATTCTGCCACAGGACTTCCATCGTGCTACGGGCTGGATGGCCGTGTCTGTAATTTCCAGTGCTTACACAAGCAGGCAGGAGACCTTTGCTGGTTAATGGGAATAAATGGGTTGGACTTGCTGTTTTCCTAATGCTCAATATCTACAGTATCAGAAGCAAAGTGGAATTTATGGGGTTGCATTGAATTTCAAATGGATGCAGGAGCAAAACCACAGAAAGCCGGGCTGGTGTGTCGTCTGACATTTCTAGGAGAGCTGCTTCTGCCTTGACAAGGTGAAGAGCAGTGTTTGGGAAGAGGGAGGAAAGGTCCTCCTTCTAGCATATTCCAGAAGCCAGCGAGACAGGTGGAAACTTGTATATGAAGTCCGTTCAGAGTCCCTTGGGTCCCGGATCAGGCGTTCCCAGCTCTCAATGCGGTCTCTCATGACCTTCTCATTTCCCAGTGGTCCCTAAACCCCAATTCTGTGGTGGGGGCTACTGTGGGCCTTCTGCCGAGTGGATTCTCAGACCCACAGCCGCACAGACGGAGTCGAATAACATCACAGGATTTGACTTCCAGTATGTCAAACTGTGACTTATAGGTAGAAAGCAAGGATATTCATTGCTTGAAAAATAATTTTCCAGGAGTGAGGGGAAGAATGAAATTGTATCTTCCCTTACATCAGCAGCGAACAATCTTAGTACTTTTGATGGCTGGTAGTGGATCATTCCTCATCACCGAGCACTATATAAGACAGAAACACCACTTCCTTCTACCAGTACCAATATGCCCTGTGCCTTGTCATTTCTGCAATAACAAAGGGTGTCCAACCATTACTTCCATACACTCTCCTACAGCAGGGCCCACCACCTGAGCATGCTATCTTGCTCGATGTCTCTCTTATTGACAGAAGAGAATATTGTGGTTACGGTAAACTTGTCACCATAGTTGGAGACCATTTGGAGGAAAAGCTGGAACCCCAGAACTAGGCCAAGGGTAGACCACAGGGGGACAAGGCAGGCAGGATGTTTTTGTGCTTGAACTGGGAAATGATATCGACACAAAGTGAAAAGTGGACAGGAGCATAAAAGCATATCTTGAGGGCATGTGTTGGTATATGCGGTGTAGTGAACAGGCAACTGTGAGATCAGACCAAAATAAATATGACAGAAGAGCAGCCATATCTGAGCTGAAACTCGAAGTGCAAATCATTGCATGTTAACATGGACATAATCTGCAAAATGCAATGCATATTTACAGCATTGTGTTGAAACGTTGAAGGAGAGCACTCGAAAAGGTTGCTGGCAAGATCTAGATGGCAAATACAAACGAATAACATGACATCCATATGGCTGAGGTTTCCACCCTGCTCGTGGACATGTCCTCACCACACGGGCTCCCCCCAGGGAAGAAGGCTGTAGAAAGACTCAAGTTGTCTTTTAACAATCTCGGGTGAAGAAGCTGGCTTAGTTCATCATGTTGGCATTTGCTTTTACTATAAACAACAAGGTTTATACACCCCCAAAGTCAACTCTCTCAGACAATGTTCTTTGGCATTCTGTGACTTCTAATGAGTGTCTGGAATCGGTACCCCATGGAGTGCCCCATAGGGGGGGCGGGGCTGGAGATTCCTTAGACTCTGGTTTAAAAAGCATGATATTGCCAGACGCTGGTGGCTCACGCCTGTCATCCTAGCTACTCAGGAGAATGAGATCTGAGGATCGTGGTTCAAAGCCAGCCCAGGCAGGAAAGTCCATGAGACTCTTATCTCCAATAAACTACCAGAAAACTGGACATGGCACTGAGGCTCAAGTGGTAGAGTGCTGATCTTGAGCTGAAGAGCTGAGGGACAGCGCCCAGGCCCAGAGTTCAAGCCCTGACACAAAACAAACAAACAACCCCCCAAAAAATCAAAGCATGAAAGTACGATGGTCTTCTTTTTTCCCAGAAATCATAAGTCATTTTTCCGTGGTTCTGTAGATAACCTTAGTCCTCCAACTCATGGTTTCTACAGTTTTAAGTTGGAGAAACAAGAAGGGTGAGGAGTCGGGCACAAGGCCCTTGAAGTAGGAGAGGAAATGGGACACATGGACAGAAGCTGCCTACGGTCTCCTGAGATGCCTGCAAATCCAGGGGCAGGCACTGGCTGTGAGCGGGCCAGCCAGGGAGCACACACCTGCCAGGGGCCACTGGTCTACTGACCTTCCTTGTGAGCTGAGGAATGGAACAAAACAAATATGAAAGTCAAGAAACACTTTGGCAAGGTGTGCAGTTTGGGGAACTCATGCCTTTTCAGGACATCTTTCAAATATTCACAACCTCTTGGGAGACAGAAGTTGCTGGTTCTCTTTCATTTATGATTTAGGGTTGAGAGAAATGGGCCTCAGGGGAGCCACAGAGTCCAGGGTTCAAGTTCCGCCACAGTCTCTTCCTGACACTTGTGTTGATTAACTCAGAGCTACCCACAAGAGTCTCTGAGACCATGCTTTTGGCTGAGTCTTTTGATAAACTGTTCTGGAAATGAAATGACTGCAAGCCTTCACCCAGGGAAGAGTTCACCAAAAACCAAACAGATGGCACCAAGAGGCAGGCTGGACCTCTTCCTGCGGGGCAGACTGAAGTCTGAAACCAAAACCCACAGAAGCCCAGCAGCATTCGCTGGACGCTAACTCCCCCTTTGTACAAACACCAGGGGAAATACGATGCTTCTGCTTTTATGAACTTCTAAAGCAATAAAGACTTGCATTCAAAGCACTCTTACTTTCAAAAAGAAGTCATTAATACTTTTTATGAAGTCAGAAGCCATTAGTAAAGATGTTATCGAGTGTATCTGCGCAGTGGGGCCTGGCGAAGGGGTGGAGCAGGGTGCTGCATGTCGAGATCAGAGCCTGGCTTTACAAATGGAAGTGAGGCTACCTGTGATGTCTGAGGATTCCAGGGCATGGATGCAGCATGGAGAGGTAATGGCCGGACTGGCTGACAGGTGCTCCGGGAATACTCGCATAGACAATGCACTCTACTGCACAGTTCCTACAGCGTCGCAGGCAGGGCCTCAATTATTCAGGGACTTCATGGTTAAAGTGTATTCCTACAAGCATCCAGGCTGTGACTAGAAAAGGCCTAGATGGAGAGAAAAGAGATGGAGCCGAGGCACAAGTGATGTGTGGGCATTTTTTTTCTATCAAACGCTTCCAAAGCTGCACTTACCAACTATTATTATTATTATTATTATTATTATTAATGGAATACCCATGAGACTCCTTATCGGACACCAGTCAACACATGGTTCTGACCCTCAAAGGGTTTCCGCGTAGTAGTTGGGGTGTTAGAGAAAGCTACTCTGACATTTGTTACAACCATCAGGAAGATCTTATTTGAGATCACTTAAGTGAGTCAAGACTATCTCAGTAAGGAGAGAGAAGGGGTGACCTCTGCACCGGGATTTACAGCATGGGAGCAAGGCTGGGGCAGGGGCTGGGGGGAGGTGTCTGCAAAGTCCTCCTACAAAGGAACAGGCTCTGGGTATTTGGGGATCACAAGTGGGATTAGTAAGGGAAATCAAGGTAGGGCGGGTGACGCAGTATGTGCCACATGCTGCCTGGCCAGCACCCAGTGGTCAGATGTGGCAGCATGGTGGGTGATGACTCAGAGGGGGGTGGAGGGCGGGTGTGCATGGGGCCTCTTCTGCACTTGGAGGAGGAGCCTCCCTGGCCTCCGCCCACTAGGTGGCAGTAGCGTGCGCATTCCCCACCTCTTTTCCCAGTTCTGGCTATCAGATTGTCTTTAGATGTTGTTGAGGGCAAAACTTCCCATGGTTTAGAAGCAGTGGGCCAGAGGAATGGACGCAGGGTGGAACAGGACCAGGAGGAAGCTGGGTTACTGAGGATAGCACTTGTCATGGGCTTTAACGTCTACATATTGGAGACAGAATCGTCTACTCCCTGAATACGATGATTTAATGGACAAAAGAGGAAAGCATTTCAGACCTAGAGAATCGGGGAAAAGCTAGCCTGGTCAGAGGCTTCCTAAAATGAGCAACTAATGTAAAGACTCAGTGCGAATAAGCTTTGAGAACCAAGATTTTTCAGACAAATTTCCTACTTCTGGTTAACAAATGAGAAGAAAAGGTGTGACAAAGTAGGCCTATGCTTTCTAGGGTCGAATTACTTGCTACTTTGAAATCATTTGCAGGCTGTCACTTTTGTCTGTTACAAGACCTCAGTTTATATTCAAACTTAATTTTTACTGAAAAAAATTCTGTGGGCAAACATGCACATATGCATGCATGTTGATGTTTGTGTGTGTGTGTGTGTGTGTGCGCGCGCGCGCGCGCACGTGCACACACATGCGTGCGTGCTGATACTGGAGCTTGAACTCAGAACCTTGTACTCTCACTTTTTTTTTCCCCTGTTGTTGTTCAAGGCTTGCACTTTCCTCCTGGAGCTGCAGCTCCACATCCAGCTTCTTGGTAGTTAGTTAACTGGAGATAAGAATTTTACATACTTTCTTGCCCTGGCTGGCTTTGAGCCACAATCCTCAGATCTCAGATTCCTGAGTAGCTAGGATTACAGGCTTGTACCACTAGCACCTGACCTGAAGAAAAAAAAAATCTATAAAAAATACACTTAAAAAAGAAATAGCTCTTGATCTACATGCCTGAATTTTGTGCCTCTGTGACATCCTACAGAGATTTCAGAATTATTTACTCATTTAAATAACTCCCAATTCCACAACAGTAGAGAGCAAGCCAGTGGCAAGTTTATCCCAGTCGATTCTGAAGTGCACTTTTCTTCTTCATTTTTAGTACAATTAGCAGAAGAAAAGGGGGTGGGCTCTTTAACATGCCTTTCTAGCTAATTTTTAATCTATTCTAATGCAGGGATTTAAAAATGCCTACTTGAGAGCTTCAGGGATTACTAAATAATAAACCCTGAAGGTTCCAAAATCTGGTTAATAGTCAGACCTGGAGAATATGAAATATGGTGTTAATTTAGAATAACATAATGCCTAAAAATGAAACAAGTTAGGTCTAATTGAGCTATGGAACTGCTTGCCTGGTATAGTGTAATAGAAGCCGTGCTAACTGTGTGTTGCAGAGCTGTAGATAACCATTATTCTTAGCAAATACATTTATTGGGGTCTCTCGTTCTTCATTACCTAACCTCATAAAGTATATGCCTGCATATTCTGATAAAACATAAAATGGCAGGGCACAGGCACAATTAGGATGCCCTGAGAGGACCCATCATAAACCAGTATCTGTCCTCAAATGATTGGTCACTTCACTGTGATAAATATTTATCAGCGGGTAACAGAACGACTCCTCAAACAACTTGAGTCCACGTTGAAAATCAAAGAGGACTTTGATACTTTCAGTTCTTGGGGAAGTTGCAACCCTTTAGAGCCTCAAACACGATTTTATGAGATATGAGGACTCTGATTTCAAATTAGAGTTATTCCGCAGTAACTGTAAGGACCTCTTGGTTCATACACCCAACAGCTACTTAAAGCAACTTGGATTTACTGTCATATTGTCAGAATATAACAGTCCTCGGTGAACGAGCTGGGAAAGAAGCGGCTCTAATTTGGGTGGTTATTCAATGCATAAGCTTTTATGGAGACAGTACTCTCATTGGAAGAATGGGTTTTAGATGATAAAGATGAAAATAAACTCCGTCATGATCCCGACTCTCTAGCCAGCCACGATGTGTCAACTGGGGGGGCATAAAATGAAAACTTGGGCGTATATCCTGATGTTCCTCCTTCGCTTGTGTGGCTCAGGCCCTCGCTGCTCAGAGACAGAGTCTGCACATCACCACACCGTGCTGGGGACAGAACGGGAACAAAATGGCACATGGGAAAAAGAACACTGTGTTCCTGTGTGAGGTTCACAGGTGCAGCCCATCTCCTGGCTGGGAAGGGCGGCTTCTGGGAATAGACCTGTCTCTGTTACAGAGCTGGGGAGGGCACATGGTATGGGGCGAGTCCTCTATAAACACAAAGACCTCTCAACGGCTGGCCATTCTTGAAGACAATCATATTCTTTCTTTCTTTCTTTCCTCCCTCCCTCCCTCCCCCCCTTTCTTTCTTTTTTTAATGTCTTATAGCACAGGTCATCACATCTGAGCGTGGACTCCATCCACTGGTGGCTCAGGACACGGATGGCCAGGTCTGTATAACCCTTCCCTCCCCTTCCCCCTCCCCCTCCCCCCACCCTGCTCCTGATTCCAGACTTCCAGGAGGGGTCCAGGTATTCAGCATTCTGAACGAATTCCCAAGCGACATTGTACATGCTGCTGACCCATGAGCCACACTTTGAGAACCAGAGTCCTAGAGCAAAGGAAGCACTTCACGGGAACATCCAATTCTGACAGTGTCATTTTTCTGACCAACAGTTCTCAAATCTATTGAAAGTACAATTGAGAACTGTCGGTCGGGAAATGGCACACACACACACACACACACAAATTTCATTCCTGCTGGGTACTGGTGGTTCATGCCTATAATCGTAGCTGAGACCTGAGGATCACAGTTTGAAAGCTGCCCGGGCATGAAAATCCAAGAGACTCTCCAATGAACCACCAGAGGACCAGAAGTGGAAGTGTGGCTCAAAGTGGTAAAACACTAGCCTTGAGCAAAAAAGCTCATGGACAGTGCTCAGGCCCTGAGTTCAAGCCCCATGACCAAAACAAAAACAAAACAAAACCCCCATATTTCATTCCCTTTATTTCCTCCTCTCCTCTTCCTTTCATACTTTTATTTACATTTCTATCTGAATTTCTGGTTTCCATTTCTGTGTGTGTGTGTGTGTGTGTGTGTGTGCGCACGCGCTCTCTGGTTTTTATTCTGTCCTGTCCTTCCCTCTGTCAGTGCAGCCCTGAGATCATCACCTGCCAGGCTCTCCACAGGGGCCAAGATGACAGAAAGGAAGCAAAAACCCTGGCTACCATCTCATGCCTAGGCCAGTGGAAGAGAGGGGGATCTGTATCCTGTGCAAAGCGTCTAGAGGCAGAAGATCGTGCTTTACATCTTAACACCACATGAGCAAAACACGCAGGACTGCGTGGATCCTCTACACAGAGTGGCCACGGAGAGTAACGCCTGCACGGCTGGCGGGCTGAGCAGATTCCCAGAATTCCTCCTCATGCTGGGGGCCCTCTGTCACATTTTAACATAGACTCTCCTCTATCCAAGTACAACCTTGCATTTAGCTCCCAGGCTGGACGAAGATTTATAACATGAGTGACTACCTTCACCACCACTCTCCACATGCTCTGCATATTAGATGCACCCCAAAAAAATGCACAGTGAAAGTCACTGGGCTGCAGAATTCCTTCTTAAGAGATATCCCCACCCCTCATCATCACGGTCATTTCAGAGGAGTCTAGCCAAATACCTGACTACAGCCTGAACCACTATTCCAGCCTGCCTGAAGACACCAGGGTGGCCTCACGGAGTTCCCCTGTGTAAGGATCATACAAGCAGAGCAGAAATTCCGGTCACGCATCGCCGTGCCCAGGGAAGCGGAGACAGCAAGAGGCTGCAGGCGAGGTGTCTGATGGTTGTATTAAAGGATATGACTGGCGCCTGATACAATTTTGTAAACTCAGGTAGAAGACTGAGTATTAAACCCCGACCTACGCTCAGAGTAGACAATCGCTCTCCGTTTGGGGGGCACCCCAAGCCCTTTGCTTTGTGTTTGTTTTGGAAAAGATCTCCCTAGGTTTCCCCTGGGCTGCCCGCTAGCTTGGGATCTGCTGAGTAGCTGCGAACACCGGCACGTGCCACCACGTTGGGATCTCGAGGCAGGAGTGTACCTTGCAACCAAACAAGTCTGTGGAACGCTGAAAACCCGATGGCACATCATGGTTGGACTTCTCCAAACCACCAGCCATGATTACTCATGATTTAACATCAACATTTACCGAGTCCTCGAAGACCCTGGATTACCAGCGTCTTCTCCATGCCTGCCATTTTGGAAGCATGAAAGGGAATTTGAGAAGATGTAAAGAAACATATCCGGACCCTTGCACCCCAGTTTCAATAAGCAACCTTTCCAGCCCCACCAGGGTTAGTCACTCCCCACCAGGGCTGTGGCACACTTGAAATGTGTACCCGAGGAATGAGTTCTTCACTTGTTGAATCCCAATTCATTTATATCTAGGTAGCCCCACATGCCTGTTGCTAGCTTGTGGGCTACACAGCCCAGCGGCAGATGTCTTCATTCTGTAAAGAGGGCAGCTGCTCTCTGAGAAACAAATCTATCTCCCCATTCATTCTTCATTTATACCTTCATGATATTCATGATCCCTACTGAGCACGTACAACATGGGCAAAGGTCTAGACATGGACATGTGCACACACGACACAGCCCCGAAGAGACAGAACTTGTCCTTTCTGCCCTCTCTTTTCCAATATAAGAGGTGAGGCAATTAACAAATGGACAGATGCAACAGAAAGGTGCCGATCTAGGCTGTGGAGAACAATAAAGCAGGAGGAGATTCTGTGAGAACAGATTCAGGAAAGCATCCACTGCGCTAAGGAGCGTGTAGGGAAGGCATCTCTTAAAGGCAGACGTTGGGCAGAGATTTGCAGGAGCTGGGAGGGCTACACTTTAGAAATGCAATTAACCTGGAAAGCAAGAAATGCATAACTTCTGCTGGGCACTGTGGCTCGCATGTGTCATCTCAGCTATTCAGATGACGCAGGTCAGAATAGTGGCTCAAGGTCAGCTTGGCAAATGGCTCTCAAGACCCCATCTCAATCAATAAAATGTAAGGCACAGTGGTGCATGCCTGGGAACCCAACCATGCCGAAGATATAAATAGGAAGATCACAGTCTAGATCAGCCGGGGCGTATGCACAAGGCTATGTGAAAAAAAAAAAACTAAAGCAAAAAGGACTATGGGCATGGCTCAAGCAGTAGAACATCTGCCCAGTAATTGCCTTGAGTTCAAACCCCAGTATGGCCAATAAAAACCGATGATGTACTCAGGAGAATAACATAAAGGAGAAAAACCTGTCTTTCCCTGACCACCTTCATGCTTCCCATGCTTCATCTGGGTTAAGAAGAGATAATTCCCACTGCCCAGACTTGTAACGTAACTGGGTTCTTAACCAAGAACAAAGTTTCTAGACAAGGAACGCAAGAAGGCCCAGCGTGAGACCCGAGGCCGGCAAAGGTGTCCTCAGAGATCCAGGGTGCCTGTGACTCAACAGGGAAGACAGAGGCGGCCGCCTGGGCCCCGCCCACCACACTTGTGTGAACAGGGTCCACGTTATCTCCTGCCTCTTCTTCCAGGAAGGCTGGAAATCTGGACTTCTCATGCGAAGTTTCCCAGTTTGAAAATGATGAGGTGCAATCTCAGGTGTTTAGGACCATGCTGTGAACCAAAACCTTCTTTGAAATTTTGTTTTAAAAATCCTTTTTTCCAGGTCATACAGGGTTCGAGCAGTGGTTTTCAACTGCTTTCCAAAGCACTTGTAAAAGTGCCTCCAAACAGTCCCCTGACCTCTACCTGCAGCAGGGAAAATGCCTAACTGAAAACAACCCAGTTTCCTGAGACACTGTACGCATGCCCAGAGGTGCTGGGGTGGGGGCAGCGCCCGATGGGAAAGGAATGCCAAGCCAGCTCCAGGTTCATGAATAAAAGTACTCTTGGTATTCATAAAAACTGCTTTTGTTGCTCACCATTGCTTTTTTAAAAATCTGCTTCTGTTCTGCCAGTAAAAATGCACTTGGCAAAACCATCTGGAGGAAACATCATCTATTCAAACCTGTTTTTAACTTGATACCTTTAAATTAATTTATCAATAATACATTAAGGTAATGCTCAAAAAAAAAAAGGGAACAAGACTGCACCTTTAAGAAAACATTATTTTTCCCCGAGTTCCTATCAAGGTAAATTTCATCAGTATTCAAAGAATGAGCAAAGCACTTCAACAATTTATTTCAATAAAAGAAGACTTAGCTGAAAGGAGTATAAATGATGAGAACTTGCTTTAAACTGATTTATTCCCTGCAGCAATAAAAGGAATGTTTCTTCACTCAGCTGTTTAATATGCAAATATGCAGAACATCCAGCTCCTGACAGCACATCATTAATAAAACCTTGCGCCGAGCAGTGGGCCCGATATTTCATCTTGATGAAAACACATGACCAGGACTTCAGACTGTAGACTTTCCAAGTTGGAGCAATGTGAGGAAGGCAGCTTCTCAGATAAGTGATCGGCTTTCTCCCAACAGGAAGTCCCAGGGTGAAGAAAATGGTTCACACCGAGGATAGATAAGAATCCATGTCACTCAGGGCCCAAGGGACAAGACTGAATGAGGGCCATTCCGGTGACAGAAGAGGTAACGGCTTGAGTCCTTGTCTTTGGGGATCCTGGTGCTGATCATTTGTTTGCCTTTTGGTTCAGACTATGCGAGAAAATCCCATTGGTTGAACTGCTGAGTGCAGGTTCTGGGTCCCTGTGAGGCAGGAGAGCACAGCACAGGGTACCGGGAAGACAGGGCTCAGGAACAGGAACCCAAAGCGGTGAACAAATTTCACAATTGCGTCTTGGATCACTCTGAATAGCGTGGGTTAGGATTCTAAAGATATTGAAGAGGTTTTTTTTTTTTTTTTAAACTTCTTACATAATCCAAATTTTCTCTACTGTGTATGCCATGTAGAAGACCTGGAAGATCGTGTGTTTACAGACGTAATTCAGCCAGGGGCTGGTGGGCTCATACCTATAATCCTAATGACTCAAGGGGCTGAGAACTGAGGATCAAAGTTGAAAGGCAGCAATGGTCAGAAAAGTCCATGAATCTTTTTTTCTCCAATTAGCCAACAAAAAGCTACAAGTCAAGCTGTGGCTCACAAGGGAGAGGAAAGAGGAGGAGGAGGAAACACGCAAGGACTTGTGGTCAAACCCCAGTGCTGCCAGAAATAAATACATTTATTTACATTAAAACTTTCATTCTTTATACTTTTCCATCACAATTCACTCTCACAGATTCTCCCCCTTGTCTTTTGAATAAAATTTTCCATGTAAGTTAGATTATGGAATGATAAGAAGGCAAAAACCTTTGGTCAAAAGTATGAAGCCAGCAGCTCCATAGAAAGTAGTAAAGGCCACCAAATCCCATGTGCCTGTTTGGGAATCTCGCTTGGTAGAAGACGGGCATTCCTGTCGGTAACTTGAGAGACATGGTTTCCTGTTGGTCCAGTACCTTGGGAAGCTTAAGCAAGTAAACTTACTCCTCAAAGCTGCGCCTGTGTGCTGGGTACAGAAACTCTCTGGTCCACCTCTCCACGCTTGCTCTGTTCTCGCCTATCTCTCCTATGTGCCCTGTTCATTCCATCCCAAACAACCGCTCTGGGTCAACGCAAAGGAAGCGGTTGGATTTTTACTTTCAAATATTTCAATTATAAATCAATCGTTTAGTAAAATTCAAGGAAGTCGGCAAAATTTCTCTTTGAATCAGCTCCCACTGCGAATCTAAAAAAGAAGTCTTGGGGGCAAAGTTTCAAGTGGTCTCGTGCAGGCTCTAGCCAACTTCTCCCAGCTAGGAGTTTTCCATGCTTCTGATTTTCTGTGCTCGGTAATGTGCCCTCATAACTCAGATGGGACGAACCAATTAGACATTTCCCCGTGGTCTTGGAAAGAACTGCTCTTGGCATGTTTTTTGCATGGCCCAAACCTCTGCGGGAGGATACGATAGAAATCTTGCACTATTTAAATACAGAATTGGGACATCAAAGAAAGGGTTGTATTGAAATAACATGGATAATTAAGGAAGTGGAGAACAGTAATAACTGATTTACATAAAATGCTAATGAGTCTCTCGACTTGTTTGGCAATTCACACTTTCAGCTTGGTTAAGTGTGTGGCTCCAAATTTATGAGCTCATTTTTATTTTAATATTTTCCTTTAGCAAGCTGTAACCAACGGGAACGGGTGTCTGCCAACACCTCACGTCTCTGCCCTCTGACCGCCCAGAGGCATTGGAATTCAACACTGCAGGATCTGGGGATGGATATAGGTGGAACACAAGCTTCCTGGACATCCTGTTTCAGAAGGTTTTTTTCTTTTTCTTCTACTACTTCTTCTTTTTTTGAGTGCTACTATGAGTACTGGTGTTGTTACTGAGGATCAATTATGTTGGAGCCATCCACAGCAGGCTGAGGTAACTTGGCTAGAAAACAAGCCTCGTGTCAAGGAGACGAAGGGTTTCCTTGTAGAACCTGCTAGAGGAGACCCCAGGGCAGGGCAGGGCAGGGCAGGGCAGGGCAGGGCAGGGCAGGGCAGGGCACTGCCTCCTCAGGGGTAGCGCTGATTCCCTGCCATTCCTCAGTGCCTTTTGCTTCAGAGAAGAAATTATATGCTCTGTAGGTTCCTGGTTTATTGTACTCTGCTACTGATCTCGCTTCAGAGGACCACAGCCTCCCGTGAATGAGAATGAGGGCCGGGGCTGTCCCTCCAGGCCTTGCTGTGTGCTGACCTTCAGCACACCCTCTTCCCTCCGAGCCCTGCTCGCGTGATCCATTGCTTTCGCGGGCCATTCCCCCTTCACCCCATGGATGGCTTTCAAAGCTACTTAAATTTCCAAGTCGTGGTGTGCCGCGGTGGCCGGGCTCTGCCTTCACTCTCTTATGGATTGAGCAAGGTCACTGCCGGGGAGAGTGAGGAGGCAGGCAGAGCATTTATCAGGATGTATTGCTTTACTTTTTCCATCCATCACCAAGGCGATGATTCTATTTTAGTGAAAATCCATTGAACTCCGATCAAGTCAGATGGCCGTTATCATTGGAAACCAAGAGCTGTCAGGCCGTAATCGGTACAAATGTCGGATCTCGAAATGGGGGGCTCCAGGCCCTGGCATGGTCTTCTGGGGAATCTTCCCTAGTGGTGCTTTGAAAATTTCATCCACTCATTTTTATTTAAGTATCTTTTCAGATGTTCTCCTTGCAAGAGAGAAAATCTGGTTACGCGAGTAGGAACAGACAGATTACAGGCAATTCAGGCGGAGTGTGGAGACATAATAGAATGCAAACCACAGCCGTGCTACACTGCTTACTCTGGAGAACATATCTTAGTGCAAACAGGTACCTGGACACACCTGGGTGAGTACCACAATGGTGAATAGGACAGAAAGAGCGTGCGTGTGCATGCACACACGTGCGCACAGACACACAGACAGACAGACACATACACACACACACACACACCGGCCTTAGGCCAAATCCCCAAACTCTTCTTGCGCTCCTTCGTGCTCTGTTCAGTATATAAATTGTCTGATCAGTGCACGTGGTTATAGAGTGCAATATGAACAGACAAGTCAGCTGCCAGCACTGCTAGGATGAATGCCCCCACGTGGGTTTACATGTACTGGGGAAGGTTTTAGGCTACAGCTCTCACCTTGAATGTGGAAAGAGCAGAGAGAAAGAGAGAGAAAAGAGGAAAAAATGAAATTCCAGTGCTCCCTGGAAATTCTTTCTGGCTTGTCTTCCTGAGATAGAGTCAATTAAATTTGACATTTGAGGAACATGGTTTAGCTATAGCTGCAGTCCGGCTACAGCATTCTAAACTTTCACCAAGAAAGAGGGACTTGCGAAACAGGATGACAAGAATGGTCTTTAATCAGGTTCCTCCACAGCTCCACCTGAGATTTAACTCTTAAGCATCAAAAGAGGAAGTCATGTTGCAAAGGTGTGTGTGTGTGTGCGCGCGCGTGCGCGCGTGTGTATGTGTGTGTGTGTGTGTACGCACACGCTAGTCCTGGGGCTTGAGCTCAGGGCCTGGGCACTCAGTTATTGCTGAGCTTCTTTTGCTGAAGGCTAGTGCTCTGCCACTTGAGCCACAGCTCTACTTAAGGCTTTTTTTTTATTTTGGTGGTTAATTAGAGATAAGAGTGTTTAGGATGTTTCTGCCTAGGCTGGCTTCAAAACATAATCTTACCTCTTCTCTGGACCAGCTGAACGCCGAACCCCAGCGGGCTGTGCTTGGCACCTAGCTTAGTACCTACTTCTGGCTAGAAATGTGTCTCAGTGGTAGGTTGTTTATCAAGTGTGAAGCCCTGATGTTCTGCAAGAAGGAAGGAGAAAGAAGGAAGAAGGGAAGGAAGGAAGGAAGGAAGGAAGGAAGGAAGGAAGGAAGGAAGGAAGGAAGGAGGAAGGAAGGAGAGAGAGAAAGAAACAAGAAAGAAAGAAAGAAAGAAAGAAAGAGAGAAAGAAAGAAAGAAAAGTGATGGCTAGATTGCTGAGACAGCAGAGTTCAAAGGGCACACCCCAGGGACAGAGGGGGACTCATTTGGAGGAGGAGGAGAACCAGGGCTATGACCAATGCCTCCTATACCATCTGATGTGAGGGCAGAGGACACAGAGGAGCAAAGGGAAGAGTTCTTGAGTGAACTCATTAGAAACAAGCAGAATGATGAATGCACATTCAGATCAGTACCCTTTTCTCATCATTCTCATTTTTAATTTATTATCAAAAAACAGAAAAAGAAAACAGAAATAAGGTATTGGGGCCAGGTGCCGGCGGCTCACGCCTGTAATCCTAGCTACTCAGGAGACTGAGATCTGAGGATGGTGATTGGAAGCCAGCCTGGGCAGGGAAGCCCATGAGACTCTTATCTCCAATTAAACAGCCAAAAAGGCAAAAGTGAGATGTGTCTCAAGTGGTAGGGCACTGCTCCTGTGTGAAAAAGCTAAGGGGCAGCACCCACACTCTGAGTTCAAGTGCCAGTACAGGCACACGCATGCACACGCAAACACGCTGGGAAAATCACTTTATCTCCAAATAATACTAACGCTAACATCAGTTTATCCAGCCCAAAGATAGTGTTAGAAGACTTTCAGCTTTACTCCCAGAAGATGCCTGCTATCAAGTACAGAACCTCGCAATGTGTCTACCATCTCACCCAGATTCCCAGAGGATCTCCTGGCAAAGAAAAAAAAAAAGCAGCATGTTGCTCTCCTGTTAAGCGTGAGGAGAAAACTTCAACGCAAGGGGTTTTATAACAGGGAATGAACTGAATTCTCCTAATGATAGATCATGTTTGCATTAGGCCTTGACGTGGGTTTACGGTCCTTATGAGCCCATTTTTAATTACGTCTGACAGCAGCAGTGGCGCGCTGCTGTGCGTGGCGGCTGCCCTTTTCCCAGAGGCCAGCGGACTCACCCAGGTTCACAGAGCCTTGATGCACTAGCAGCGAGAATCAGAGGCAAGCTCGGTCGGCCTCTGGAGTCCGGAAGTCTCCACCTTGGATCCAAACAGACAGCCCGCCTCTCAGGCATCTGTAGTGGGGAGGGGAAGGCATCCTGTGCCAGCAGGAGCTGCCTGAGAACCCAGGAGCTGGTGGGGGGGGGGAGGGAAGTACACCATTCCTGGAAGAAGAGCTATCCAGTGGGGTGTGGTAGAGTACTTCTCCAATCCCAGGAGTTCAGTTCTCCTAGCTAGCCAAGGCTGCAGAGTAAGATTATCTCAAAGCAAACTCATAACAACAACAACAACAACAGAGAAAGGATGAAGAGTATGTTCTAGAACTGGCAGCTGATGGTGTCTCTCTTGTTCACCTTCTTATGATCACTAGCAAGGGGCAAATCCTCCTGAGCAACATGTAGACGTTTTCCCCGGTGGCAGGGGTGGGGCTAAGGCCAGCAAGACCCACACCGGCTCATCTACTGCTCACACCAGTGTGGAACAAACATGCTGCACATGTTCTCATGGAAAAGAACCAAACACAGAGACAGTTATGGAGCAGGATAGAGCTGCATGACTGGCCACTGGCAGAGGCCGAATGTGAATCCTGAACTGCTGGACCACTGAGAGAGGCCGTGGCTCCTCTCCCTCTCCCAGCATTTCTCGACCAGCTGCTGGAGACCACTCTGAGCACATTGTACCTCTCCTCTCAACACTCACCATGACAGCAGGGGGATGGGGGGGTTTCACACCCACAGCTAATCATGGGCTCTACAAGACAACTGCACTGGGAAACTGAACACAGAAAGCACTGGTGGAGAGGAAGAAGGGAACAAAAATGTCATTTTAGGTGGGAACAAAACAAAGCCCTTAAAGATTCTTAAAAAAAAAATCAGCCACAGTGATTATATAGGGATTGTGAATTTTGTCAGAGGCTGAGAGAACAGAAACCTTCCTTCCTCTCCTCCGGAGCCCTATGGAGCCCTTATCATGTGACTTTCAAGAAACAGACAGGAGAGGCTGCCCTGCGGCTTAGGTGCAAACCATAGGGCCTCCATAGGAAATTACTTAGAGAGCTGCATGTCAGGAGAATTTAATGCAAACTTTTATATCTCTCCTTGTGAAATCTTCTTTCAATCACTCATCTCTCCAGGAAAGAGCACAACCAAATAGGCCCATTCGGTAAGAGGCAGATGGCACTGACGAGAATCCCCCCAAATTAATGCACCTGCTTTCTCTCCACACCATGGCCTTTCCAGAGATGACCTTGCCAATCTGCACATCTTGTGTTGTCTGCATTTTTTTCGCGACCCTGAGGTCCCATCGCTGGTGTAACGAATCTGCTTCGGTCCTCAAATGGGAACCACAGCTGCATGGCGGGCTAAAGGAAATTCAGCAACCCACACAGATCTGAAAAGACACATGTTAGCATTCCAGCCTTGCAAAGCAGGCTGTAAGGGTGTTCTTTAGAGATCCGTTGTTTGGCTGGTCACGCTGCACAAAGGCCCTGTAGGCTGGCTGATGGGTGCACACGGTCAGGGTGGGCACGATCAGGGTTCCCATAACAAGAGGCCCCCACATCGGTGCCACACAGCTACAGGGCAGAAGCACAAGGTATTTCTGCACGGATCTGTTGTGGCTCTTGTCTCTGTCCTTCCTCCTTCAAGGGCCTACCCTGCCAGGCAAGCTGGTCTCCAGAGGAAAAAAGAAAAACAGTGGCGCAGCACACAACAAGGTCTTCCTGCTTTGGGCTCAATGAGGCAAGGGTCACTTCTGCCCAGATTCCATTGGCCAACAAGATGAGCACCCCCATGTGTCCGGGTGTGGAGGGAAAACTCAGTCACTGTGAACGGCCCTACTGACTGCAAGTGGACTAGCAGGTCGGGGGAACAGGGCTCAGAGGCGACTCTCTTAGGGTCTCACAGGATAGGAGAAGCCAGGCTAGTGCAGGGGTAGAATTTAGCCCATGACTGCGGAAATCGTGGCGCCAGCTTGGAAACAGGTTGCCTTGAAGCAGCGCTGACTGCTCCGGTAATTCCGACCACTGCAGAAAATTCCACCAGGCCCCTGGCCTCCGCTATCTTTTGTCCCCATCGCGTTTCTCTAATAGATGGTCCCAGCAATCCCCATTGGCAGCCCTTTGTAGCGTAATGAACAGGATGCGGGCTGATGAATGCAGCCGCCGCGCACAAGACGTCAGTTCTTTCATTAAGCAAACCTTCCCAAGTTCATTGTATTGAACCAGGGTTTAGGCTATTAGGCTGACACACGACAGAGCCAATTCTAGTCACATTGTAAGTGCCTATTCATGTTTGGCAAATTCTGTTTTACGCACTTGCACACATTTAGAATTGGGCCTTTGCTGCCTGCAACTTTTTCTTTCCCCTTCCTTGGGATCTATTTTCCTATTTTTAACTGTTAATAATTAAGGAGAAAATCCTACTCCAATACCAGAGCCTCAACAAGCCTAATTCAGGCAGAGCATAATGGATCACCACACCAAGTTTCTATTCCGTTAGCTGCTCTGTAAGCTTGCTCTTCCGGGCTGCTCCCATATGGAAAGAGAGCGTTCATTTGTAAAAGGGAAAATAGTAAAATATTTGCAAACAGAGTTTAGACACTGCAACTCTTTTTTTTTTTCTGCTCACATTTTCAAAGAAGAAAACACTTTCTATAAGGCTGAAATTCCTGCTGACGGGAGGGGACAGGACGAAAGGTCTCCTTTGGGGTCGGGCTAAGGAGGAAGCACCCCGGGTTGTATGTGCTGGATACTTTCTTCCGGTTGCCATGTTCTCCATCAGTGCTTTCTAAGTGGCCAGCCCTCCCTGGGTACTGGGATGCAGACAGGAAGGCAGAGGCCCTCAGTCCAGCGAGAGACAAGCCAAGCCACACTTACATCTGAACGTGCTCGCAGAGTCATGTATGTAGAATCCAACCTCATCACTATCCCTCGGTGTAAGACGCCATTACTGATCTCTCAGCCTCCTGATCCACCTCCTACTCACACCCTACACAGACTTCATGTTGCAACCCTGGTGCCATTGTGAAATCATGGGTGACGCCACGAAGCTTAGAGGCATCTGGTGAATGTCATGATTGGAATAAAGCTTAGGCTCCTTACGGCAAGGACGCAGAACAGGGTGGCCTGCCTTTGGGATCTTATCACCCATCAGCACACCTACTCCTTACTAATTCCTCTCCCTTGAACAGGGACTATGTATTTCCACCCCAGACATTTACACTTACTGTCACCTCTGTTGGAGCTCTTCACATGACTGTCACTGTGCAAGGCACAGTTCAAAGGTGACCTCAAAAGCCATCCCTGATCACACACACACAATCAGGCATCCATTCTGATTTCCTCCTCTATGAACCTTATCTCATATATGCATATATGTGTGTGTGTGTGTGTGTGTGTGTGTGTGTGTGTGTGTGTGTGTGTGTGTGTGTGTGTGTGTGTGTATGAACCTTATATATCACAGAACTCAATGCCAAAATGATAAAAAGTGTATCAGAAGGAAAACATACATCCACAGGAAAACCTGGACATGGACTTTCACACCAGTGTTCTCCACAGGAACCAGAAAGTAGAAGCAGACTTGTAAAATGAATGTTCAAAGCAGCATTATTTGTGGTAGCCAGGGATTGTCAAATGTCCATAGCAGTAATACTCAGAAAGAAAGAGTCCCTAATCCCAGCACTCAGGAGGCAGACACAGGAGCAAGTAGAACCCATCGGAACTGACACAACATGTGATATCACTACATGACAGAATATTATTTGGCTATAAAAAGAAATTACATGGTCAGTGCTGGTGGCTCACACTTGTAATCCTAGCTGATACTCAGGAGGCTGAGATCTGAGGATTGTAGTTTGAAGCCAGCCTAATTGGGAAAGTCTGTGAGACTCTTATCTCCAATTAACCACCAATTAGCAATAAATGGAGCTGTTGGGCAAGTAGTAGAGCTGTAATTTGGCAAAAAGTAAAAAAGAAGAAAAGTAAAAGGCTCAGGGTTAGCGCCCAGGCCCTAAATTCAAGCCTTAGGATCAACAGAAAGAAAAGAAGCAGAAAAGAAAGAAAGAGAAAAAGAGAGAAAGGAAGAAGGGAAGAAGTAAAGAATAGAAGGAAGGAGAAAGGAAGGGAGGGAGAAAGAACAAAGAGAGAAAGAAATTAGATGCAAATACATAGTGTAATATGAAGCAGGCACAAAAGGTCATGTATTGTATGAGCCAATGCATGTTCAGAAAGGCCAAATCTATAAAGAAAACCATTGGTGGTTGGCAGAGACTGGGGTGAGAAGTAGGGGGCTGGCTGCTAACTGGGGACCAGGGCTTCTTTTGGGGTGATCAAACATTTTGAAATGAGGTAGTGGTCAGGGATGCATAGCTTGGTAATGATAGTAACTGAATTGTCCACTTTAAAAGGGACAACATAGAGCTGGCAAATTCTATCTCAATAAAAAGCAAGAGGTCAAGCACCAGCCTTAAATGAAAAAGAAAAAAAGATGGGGCCCAGGCTGTGGGTTCAAGCCCTAGCACTGCCACAAAACAGAAGAAAAAGTGATAGCAAGTCACTACCAAATCTACCTTCAGAGTAGATTTAGGCTTCTGACTTTCTCACAATTCTGACAGTTCTTCACACAGAATGGAAGCCAGCTACCGTAAGTAAGCTGCTTCTTAGAGAGACCCAGGAGGCTAACTCCCTCTCCCATCCCAAACCAAAGCCACCAAGGACTTGAGGCCCTTAGTCCAACAACCAACTCAAAGAAGGAGTCCTGGTGAAAATGGTGGGCTTGAGTTGGACGCAGATACCCCACCACCACCCTCCAGCCCCCATGAATGACTGTGTTACAGCTCTCACGGGCTGTAATATAGGGCTTCCTCGGTCACAGAAATGGAGACGCAAGTACATGCTGCTTCACTAATCAAGGAGATTGTCTCATCACTTAGATCTAAACATTGGAATCCTACCCCATAAGCTCTCTGGATTCTCTCTCCATTCCTCTGCATGACTGCATTTGTACCTATATCCTGGGAACTGGCCCTCGCAGAACATGACGCTTGACAGAGTAGATGCTCAATAAAGTTTCCAACCTCAGAGTAAAAGAGCAATCACTGCTTCTTCCACATAAAACTAGAATATGCTATGAATGAGAAGGAAACCCAACAAATCGGAGAGAGAAAGAAAGAAAAACAAAACCATGGACATCTTGCTAGGTTCTGAATCTGGTATGCAGAAGAAATTCTGACTGAGATTCTCTGAGAATCCTGGAGACGCTGTTTCATCCTGCTAGCAACACTGCAGACAGTTGTAAGCTTTAGTATTAGCGAGACCAAACAAACTCGTTTACTGGACAATCCATCCTTAGGGTAGCACCATGCTGTGCCTCCCACTGTAATAGTCTACAAACCCGCAAGTCAGGGTGTCAACTGCTATTAATAAATGATGACATCGGTCTGGAACCGATTCACATGGCCCCTTCTCGGATCATTTTCTCTAAACATCCCATGAGCACAAGCCCCCACCCGTCTGTGGCATGCCTCTTCCAAGAAAGATTTATTATGGGGTTGTCAATGTAAGCCTACCTTTACAGAAAAAGAGAGGAGAAGAAAGAAGGAAGAAGAAAGAAGGAAGAAGAAGAAGAGGAGGAGGAGGGGGAGGGGGAAGAGGAGGAGGAGGAGGAGGAGG